>NW_026577909.1:0-343356 GCF_029407905.1 Bubalus kerabau | reverse complement strand
CAGTTTTCCTGCTTGTGGCGAGGGGAGCGCGTCCTTGCTCTGGAGTCATGGTAGGGGAATCGGGCATCAAGAGACGTTGAAAAAGGACTCTCCAAGTCTTTCTCGGGTTACTTCAGGAAACTCTGGGTTCCCTCGACTTGTGCCAGTGACCTCAGGTAGCTTCTCAGGGAGCCTCTGAGAATTCAGGGATACTGTGGTGTTGGGAGGGGCCTCTCGGGACACCACTGAGTTTGGTTCAATGGAAGAGGGCCTCTTCTCTAGTTGAGGCAGGAACCTCAGGGTTCCTCTCCATTTCTGACTCCGATCGCAGGGTCCCTGAAGAGTTGGGCCAGGAGGGTAAGGCCTCGTCTTGTGTGAAGGAATGCAACTTCACTTGCCTCTCGAGTTGTTCACGGGGTGACAGTCCACATTTGGAGCTGTGAGTGGAATCGGCGGGTTTTTCCAGACGATGCATGGGGATGTCAGTGTCCCTTTGTGTTGTGCCTTCATCCACAGGGTTGCCTTCGAAGAGATGTCCGGGCGTCAGGTTCTTATCTAGAGTGGACCGGGAATTCGGGATCTTTCAGCATGTGGCACCAACCATGAGGCTACTTTTCGAATTTCCTCATGAGACCGGCCTCATCCGGAGGTTCACGGGGAACGTCGGGAACCCTTGCAGAAAAAGCATGGGAATCGACCCTCCTGTCGCGATCAGGAGGGGTGAAGGGGCTCACAGGAAGTGGTGCCGTGAACTTTGGTGTTTCCCTCGAGTGAGACCGGTATGTCAGGGAACTTTGGGGGTCGCATCAAGGGTGCCAAGTACCGTTTTGTACTTCAGGATGGAACGTGGGACTTCTCTTGATACGCTGTAGCGGCCAAGGGCCTCATCTTGCGATGACGGGGGAGCCACGTGGTTTTTCTCGAGTTGCGGCGGGATTCTCGAGTTACGACGGGGATTTCAGGCTTCCTCTTGTGTTGGGCCAGGGAAGTCCAATCATCCATTCGAGTTGCGAGGGAGAGCTGGGGGTTGCGCTCGAGTCACTGCAGGACAAAGGAGACCTCATCTAGGCTTGTGTCCAGGACCTAATGTTCCTCTCCAAGGGCCACAGGGATCTCAGGTTTGCATTCCAGACTCACCCAGGGAGTCAGGCCTCGTGTCGAAGGGAAGCAAAGGACTCCGCTCTCCTTTCGAGTCGCGACGGGCACCTCTTGGAGCCCACTTTGTGGCCTAAAGGGAGTCAAGCCTCCTGTGAAGTTTGGAGAGAGGACTTGGGACTGCTCTCCAGGCCATGCAGGAAAAGATGGCCCTCATCTCGCGATGACGGAGGGGTCTTGTGGGTTTTCTCGAGCTGCGGCGCCAGTGTGGGGTTTCACACGAGGCACGACAGGGAGCTCAGGGAGCCTCTCATGTGGCGCCAGGGAAGTCAGGTCTCCATGTGCGTGGCGAGGGGGAGCGCGTTATTGCTCTCGAGCCATGGTAGGGGAATCTGACCTCAAGACGCATTGAAGAAGGACTCTCGAGGTCTTTCTTCGGTTGTGGCAGGAAACCCTTATTTCCCTCGAGGTTTGCCGGTGGCCTCAAGGAGCTTCTCAGAATGCCTATGAGAAGTCAGGGATACTGTGGAGATGGGAGTGGCCTCTCGGGACTCCACTGGGTTTGTTTTAATGGAAGAGGGCCTCATCTCGGGTTGAGGCAGGAACCTCAGGTTTCCTCTCCATTTCTGACTCAGATCGAAGCGTGCCTGCAGAGTTGGGATTGGATACTCAGGCCTCGTCTTGTCTGAGGAAGGGAACTCCGCTTGCCTCTCTCGTTGTTTAAGGGGTGACAGGCCAGTTGTGGAGCTGTATGTGGATCCTGTGGGATTTTCCGGACGATGAACAGGGTTGCCAGCGCCCCCTCGTGTAGTGCCTTCATCCACAGGGTTGCCTTAGAAGAGGTGTCCAGGCATCGGGTTCTTATCAAGAGCAAGACCGAGAAATCGTGGTCTTTCGGCACGTGGCACCAACACGAGGCTACGTCTCGAATTTCTTCGTGAGACTGGCCTCATCCTGAGGTGCGCCATGAAGGTCGGGAACCCCTTCTAGACAAAGCAGGGGAATAGACCTTCCTGCCGTGATCAGGAGGGGAGAAGGGGCTCAAATGAAGTGGTGCCAGGACCTTCGGTGAGACCGGTATATTGGGGAACTTTTGGGGTCGCATCAAGGGTGCCAAGTAGCATTTAGAACTTTATGACGAAAAATGGGGCTTCTCTTGAGACTCTGTATCGGGCAAAGGCCTCATATTGCGATTAATGGGGAACCACGTGGTTTTTAAGAGTTGCGGCGGGATTCTCGAGTTACGACGGGAAATTCAGGCTTCCTCTTGTGTTGGCCCAGGGAAGTCCAGTCTTCCATTCGAGTTGCGAGGGAGAGCTAGGGATTGCACTTGAGTTACTGCAGGGCAAAAGAGACCTTATCTAGGCTTGTGTCCAGGACATCATGTTCGTCTCCAGGGGGGACAGGGATCTCGGGGTTGCTTTCCTGATGCACGTGGGGAGTCAGTCCTTGTCTCGAGGGGAAGCGAAGGACTCCGCTCTCCTCTCGAGTTGCGACGGGTATCTCTTGGAGCCCACTGAGTGGCCTAAAGGGAGTCAAGCCTCCTGTGGAGTTTGGAGAGAGGACTCGGGATTGCTCTCCAGGCCATGCAGGAAAAGAAGGCCATCATCTCGCGATGAAGGGGGCGTCTCGTGGGTTTTCTCGAGTTGCAGCGCCAGTGTGGGGTTTCTCATGAGGTAGTACGGGGAGCTCAGGGAGCCTCTCATGTGGCGCTTGGGAAGTCAGGTCTCCATGCGCATTGCGAGGGGGAGCGCGTCATTGCTCTAGAGTCATGGTAGGTATATCGGGCCTCAAGAACCGTTAAAGAAGGACTTTCAAGGTGTTTCTTGGGTCACGGCAGTAAACCCTGGGTTCCCTCGACTAGTGCCGGTGGCCTCAGGGAGCTTCTCAGTGTGCCTCTGAGAAGTCAAGGATACCCTGGAGTTGGGAGGGCCCTCTCGGGACTCCACTGGGTTTGGTGCAATAGAAGAGGGCCTCATCTCGAGTGGAGGCAGGAACCTCAGGGTTCATCTCCATTTCTGACTCTGATCGCAGGGTCCCTGCAGAGTTGGGACAGGAGAGTCAGGCCTCGTCTTGTAAGGAAGAATGGACCTCCGCTTGCCTCTCGAGTTATTCACGGGGTGACAGGCAACTTGTCGAACTGTGTTTGGAATCTGCGGGTTTTTCCGGACGATGCACGAGGGTGTCAGTGCCCCTTCGGGTTGTGCCTTCTTCCACAGGGTTGTCTTTGAAGAGGTGTCCGGGCATCGGGTTCTTATCAAGAGCGGACCGGGGAATCGGGGTCTTTCAGCATGTGTTACCACCCATGAAGCTACGTCTCAAATATTCTCGTTAGACCGGCCTCATCCTGAGGTGCGCCGGGAAGGTTGGGAACCCCTTCCAGACAAAGCACGGGAGTCGACCCTCCAGTCGCAATCAGGAGGGGAGAAGTGGCTCAGATGAAGTCGTACCGGGAACCTCGGTGTTCCCCTCGAGAGAGACCAGGGTGTCGGGGAACTTTTGTAATCGCATCAAGGGTGCCAAGTTTTCACACTTGAAGTGTGAAAACACTTCAAGAAGAAACCTGGGACTTCTCTTTAGACGCTGTAGCGGGCAAGGGCCTCATCTTGCGATGACGGGGTAACCATGTGGTTTTTCTCGAGTTTCGGCGGGATTCTCGAGTTACGATGGGGAATTCAGGCTTCCTCTTGTGTTGGCCCAGGGAAATCCAATCTTCCATTGGAGTTGTGAGAGAGAGCTAGGGATTGCTCTCGAGTCACTTCAGGGCAAAAGAGACCTCATCTAAGCTTGTGTCCAGGACCTAATGTTCCTCTCCAGGGGCGACAGAGATCTCGGGGTTGCATTTTAGACGCACCCGAGGAGTCAGGCCTCATCTCGAGAGGAAGGAAAGGACTCTGCTCTGCTCTCGAGTCCCGACGGGTATTTCTTGGAGACCACTAAGTGGCCTAAAGGGAGTCAAGCCTCCTGTGGATTTTTTTTTAATTTTATTTTATTTTTAAACTTTACATAATTGTATTAGTTTTTCCAAATATCAAAATGAATCCGCCTCAGGTATACATGTGCTCCCCATCCTGAACCCTCCTCCCTCCTCCCCCCCATAGCATCCCTCTGGGTCGTCCCAGTGCACTAGCCCCAAGCATCCAGTGTCATGCATCAAACCTGGACTGGCAACTCTTTTCATACATGATATTTTACATGTTTCAATGCCATTCTCCCACATCTTCCCACCTTCTCCCTCTCCCACAGAGTCCATAAGACTCTTCTATACATCAGTGTCTCTTTTGCTGTCTCGTACTCAGGGTTATTGTTACCGTCTTTCAAAGTTCCATATATATGCGTTAGTATACTGTATTGGTGTTTTTCTTTCTGGCTTACTTCACTCTGTATAATAGGCTGCAGTTTCATCCACCTCATTAGAACTGATTCATTCTATTCTTTTTAATGGCGGAGTAATACTCCATTGTGTATATGTACCACAGCTTTCTTATCCATTCATCTGCTGATGGACATCTAGGTTGCTTCCATGTCCTGGCTATTAGAAACAGTGCTGCGATGAACATTGGGGTACACGTGTCTCTTTCCCTTCTGGTTTCCTCAGTGTGTATGCCCAGCAGTGGGATTGCTGGATCATAAGGCAGTTCTATTTCCAGTTGTTTAAGGAATCTCCACACTGTTCTCCATAGTGGCTGTACTAGTTTGCATTCCCACCAACAGTGTAAGAGGGTTCCCTTTTCTCCACACCCTCTCCAGCATTTATTATTTGTAGACTTTTGGATTGCAGCCATTCTGACTGGCGTGAAATGGTACCTCATAGTGGTTTTGATTTGCATTTCTATGATAATGAGTGATTTTGAGCATCTTTTCATGTGTTTGTTAGCCATCTGTATGTCTTCTTTGGAGAAATGTCTATTTAGTTCTTTGGCCCATTTTTTGATTGGGTCATTTATTTTTCTGGAGTTGAGCTGTAGGTGTTGCTTGTATATTTTTGAGATTAGTTGTTTGTCAGTTGCTTCATTTCCTATTATTTTCTCCCATTCTGAAGGCTGTCTTTTCACCTTGCTAATAGTTTGCTTTGATGTGCCGAAGCTTTTAAGGTTAATTAGGTCCCATTTGTTTATTTTTGCTTTTATTTCCAATATTCTGGGAGGTGGGTCATAGAGGATCCTGCTGTGATGTATTTCAGAGAGTGTTTTGCCTATGTTCTCCTCTAGGAGTTTTATAGTTTCTGGTCTTACGTTTAGATCTTTAATCCATTTTGAGTTTATTTTTGTGTATTGTGTTAGAAAGTGTTCTAGTTTCATTCTTTTACAAGTGGTTGACCAGATTTCCCAGCACCGCTTGTTAAAGAGATTGTCTTTAATCCATTGTATATTTTTGCCTCCTTTGTCAAAGATAAGGTGTCCATATGTGTGTGGATTTATCTCTGGGCTTTCTATTTTGTTCCACTAATCTATATTTCTGTCTTTGTGCCAGTACCATACTGTCTTGATAACTGTGGCTTTGTAGTGGAGCCTGAAATCAGGTAGGTTGATTCCTCCAGTTCCATTCTTCTTTCTCAAGATCGCTTTGGCTATTCGAGGTTTTTTGTATTTCCATACAAATTGTGAAATTATTTGTTCTAGCTCTGTGAAGAATACTGTTGGTAGCTTGATAGGGATTGCGTTGAATCTATAAATTGCCTTGGGTAGTATACTCATTTTCACTATATTGATTCTTCCAATCCATGAACATGGTATATTTCTCCACCTATTAGTGTCCTCTTTGATTTCTTTCACCAGTGTTTTATAGTTTTCTATATATAGGTCTTTAGTTTCTTTAGGTAGGTATATTCCTAAGTATTTTATTCTTTCCGTTGCAATGGTGAATGAAATTGTTTCCTTAATTTCTCTTTCTGTTTTCTCATTATTAGTGTATAGGAATTCAAGGGATTTCTGTGTGTTGATTTTATATCCTGCAACTTTACTATAGTCATTGGCTAGTTCTAGTAATTTTCTGCTGGAGTCTTTAGGGTTTTCTATGTAGAGGATCATGTCATCTGCAAACAATGAGAGTTTTACTTCTTCTTTTCCAATTTGGATTCCTTTTGTTTCTTTTTCTGCTCTGATTGCTGTGGCCAAAACTTCCAAAGCTATGTTGAATAGTAATGGTGAAAGTGGGCACCCTTGTCTTGTTCCTGACTTTAGAGGAAATGCTTCCAATTTTTCACCATTGAGGATAATGTTTGCTGTGGGTTTGTCATATATAGCTTTTATTATGTTGAGGTATGTTCCTTCCATTCCTGCTTTCTGGAGAGTTTTTATCATAAATGGATGTTGAATTTTGTCAAAGGCTTTCTCTGCATCTATTGAGAAAATCATATGGTTTTTATTTTTCAATTTGTTAAGGTGGTGTATTACATTGATTGATTTGCGGATATTGAAGAATCCTTGCATCCCTGGGATAAAGCCCACTTGGTCATGGTGTATGATCTTTTTAATGTGTTGTTGGATTCTGATTGCTAGAATTTTGTTAAGGATTTTTGCATCTATGTCATCAGTGATATTGGCCTGTAGTTTTCTTTTTTTGTGGGATCTTTGGCAGGTTTTGGTATTAGGCTGATGGTGGCCTCATAGAATGAGTTTGGAAGTTTACCTTCCTCTGCAATTTTCTGGAAGAGTTTGAGCAGGATAGGTGTTAGCTCTTCTCTAAATTTTTGGTAGAATTCAGCTGTGAAGCCGTCTGGACCTGGGCTTTTGTTGGCTGGAAGATTTTTGGTTACAGTTTCAATTTCCGTGCTTGTGATGGGTCTGTTAAGATTTTCTAGTTCTTCCCTGGTCCAGTTTTGGAAAGTTGTACTTTTCTAAGAATTTGTCCATTTCTTCCACGTTGTCCATTTTATTGGCATATAATTGTTGATAGTAGTCTCTTATGATCCTTTGTATTTCTGTGTTTTCTGTTGTGATCTCTCCATTTTCATTTCTAATTTTATTGATTTGATTTTTCTCCCTTTGTTTCTTGATGAGTCTGGCTAATGGTTTGTCAATTTTATTTATCGTTTCAAAGAACCAGCTTTTGGTTTTGTTGATTTTTGCTATGGTCTCTTTTGTTTCTTTTGCATTTATTTCTGCTCTAATTTTTAAGATTTCTTTCCTTCTACTAACCCTGGGGTTCTTCATTTCTTCCTTTTCTAGTTGCTTTAGGTGTAGAGTTAGGTTATTTATTTGACCTTTTTCTTGTTTCTTGAGGTGTGCCTGTATTGCTATGAACTTTCCCCTTAGGACTGCTTTTACCGTGTCCCACAAGTTTTGGGTTGTTCTGTTTTCATTTTCATCCGTTTCTATGCAAATTTTGATTTCTTTTTTTGATTTCTTCTGTGATTTGTTGGTTATTCAGCAGCGTGTTGTTCAGCCTCCATATGTTGGAATTTTTAATAGTTTTTCTCCTGTAATTGAGGTCTAATCTTACTGCATTGTGGTCAGAAAAGATGCTTGGAATGATTTCTATTTTTTTGAATTTACCAAGGCTAGCTTTATGGCCCAGGATGTGATCTATCCTGGAGAAGGTTCCATGTGCACTTTAGAAAAAGGTGAAATTCATTGTTTTGGGATGAAATGTCCTATAGATATCAATTAGGTCTAACTGGTCTATTGTATCATTTAAAGTTTGTGTTTCCTTGTTAAATTTCTGTTTAGTTGATCTATCCATAGTTGTGAGTGGGGTATTAAAATCTCCAACTATTATTGTGTTAGTGTTAATTTCTCCTTTCATACTTGTTAGCATTTGTCTTACATACTGTGGTGCTCCTGCGTTCGGTGCATATATATTTATAATTGTTATATCTTCTTCTTGGATTGATCCTTTGATCATTATGTAGTGACCTTCTTTGTCTCTTTTCACAGCCTTTGTTTTAAAGTCTATTTTATCTGATATGAGTATCGCTACTCCTGCTTTCTTTTGGTCCCTATTTGCATGGAAAATCTTTTTCCAGCCCTTCACTTTCAGTCTGTATGTATCCCCTGTTTTGAGGTGGGTCTCTTGTAGACAACATATGTAGGGGTCTTGTTTTTGTATCCATTCAGCCAGTCTTTGTCTTTTGGTTGGAGCATTCAACCCATTTACGTTTAAGGTAATTACTGATAAGTATGATCCCATTGCCATTTACTTTATTGTTTGGGGTTCGAATTTATACACCGTTTTTGTGTTTCCTGTTTAGTATTTGTTGGAGAGCTGGTTTGGTGGTGCAGAATTCTCTCAGCTTTTGCTTGTCTGAAAAGCTTTTGATTTCTCATTCATACTTGAATGAGATCCTTGCTGGGTACAATAATCTGGGCTGTAGGTTATTTTCTTTCATCATTTTAAGTATGTCTTGCCATTCCCTCCTTGCTTGAAGAGTTTCTATTGAAAGATCAGCTGTTATCCTTATGGCAATCCCCTTGTGTGTTATTTGTTGTTTTTCCCTTGCTGCTTTTCATATTTGTTCTTTGTGTTTGATTTTTGTTAATGTGATTAATATGTGTCTTGGGGGGTTTCGCCTTGGCTTTATCCTGTTTGGGACTCTCTGGGTTTCTTGGACTTGAGTGAGTATTTCCTTCCCCATTTTAGGGAAGTTTTCAACTATTATCTCCTCAAGTATTTTCTCACGGTCTTTCTTTTTGTCTTCTTCTTCTGGGACCCCTATGATTCGAATGTTGTAGCGTTTAATATTGTCCTGGAGGTCTCTGAGATTGTGCTCATTTCTTTTAATTCGTTTTTCATTTATCCTCTCTGATTCATTTATTTCTACCATTCTATCTTCGAATTCACTAATCCTATCTTCTGCCTCTGTTATTCTACTATTTGTTGCCTCCAGAGTGTTTTTAATTTCATTTATTGCATTATTCATTATATATTGACTCTTTTTTTATTTCTTCTAGGTCCTTGTTAAACCTTTCTTGCATCTTCTCAATCCTTGTCTCCAGGCTATTTATCTGTGATTCCATTTTAATTTCAAGATTTTAGATCCATTTCACTATCCTTATTCGGAATTCTTTATCAGGTAGATTCCCTATCTCTTCCTCTTTTGTTTGGTTTGGTGGGCATTTATCCTGTTCCTTTATCTGCTGGGTATTCCTCTGTCTCATCTTGTTTAAATTGCTGAGTTTGGGGTGTCCTTTCTGTATTCTGGCAGTTTGTGGAGTTCTTTAATGTGGCATTTCCTCGCTGTGTGTGGGTTTGTACAGGTGTCTTGTCAAGGTTTCCTGGTTAGGGAAGCTTGTGTCCGTGTTCTGGTGGGTGGAGCTGTATTTCTTCTCTCTGGAGTGCAATGAAGTGTCCAGTAATGAGTTATGAGATGTCTGTGGTTTTGGGGTGACTTTGGGCAGCCTGTATCTTGAAGCTCAGGGCTGCGTTCCTTTGTTGCTGGAGAATTTGCTTGGTATGTCTTGCCCTGGAACTTGTTGGCCCTTGTGTGGTGCTTGATTTCAGTGTCGGTATGGAGGCATTTGATGAGCTCCTGTCAATTAATGTTCCTTGGAGTCAGGAGTTCCCTGGAGGCAGGGTTTGGACTTAAGCCTCCTGCTTCCAGTTATCTGTCTTACTTTTACAGTAGTTTCAAAACTTCTCCTTCTATACAGCACCATTGATAAAACATCTACGTTAAAGAAGAAAAGTTTCTCTACTGTGAGGGTCACTCAGAAAGGTTCACAGCATTACATGGAGAAGAGAAGAGGGAGGAGGGAGTTAGAGGTGACCCAAATGAGATGAGGTGGAATCAATAGTGGAGAGAGTGGGCTGGCCAGTCGTCACTTCCTTATTTGCACTCCACAAATGGACCGCTCAGAGATGTTCACAGAGTTATACAGAGACAAGAAGAAGGAGGAAGGAGACAGAGGTGGCCAGAAGGATAAAAGGGGGGAATGAAAAGGAGGGAGACAGATCCAGCCAGTAATCAGTTCCCTAAGTGTTCTCCACCGTCTGGAATACACAGAAATTCACAGAGTTGGGTAGAGTAGAGAGGGGTTAGGGAGGAGACACAGGCGACCTGGTGGAGAAAAAGGAGAGTCCAAAGGGAGAGAGAGCAGTCAAGCCAGTAATCTCGCTCCCTAGTGAAAAATGGGTACTGAAGATTGGGTTCTTAAAGGTACAAAATTGGTAACAAATACATAAAAGCAAAAATTAAAAATCTAGAGTAGAGTTTGGACTTTCAAAAATATGATTTTAAAGAAAAGAAGAAGGAAAAGAAAGAGAGAAAAAACGAACAAAGAAAAACAAACAAGGTCGCAAAAATTATCAAGAAAATACAGGTACAAAATTGATAACTAATACCAAAAAGCAAAAATTAAAAATCTAGAGTAGAGTTTGGAATTTCAAAAATACAATGTTAAAAAAACGGAAGAAGAAAACTAAAGAGAAAACAAACAAACAAAAACAAGCAATGTCGCAAAAATATAAAGAAACTACAGGTACAAAATTGATATCAAATACCAAAAAGCATAAATTAAAAATCTAGAGTAGATTTTGGAATTTCAAAAATACAATGATAAAGAAAAGAAGAAAAAACAAAACAAAACAAAAAAACACGGTCAAAAAATTATTTTATATATATATATATATATATATATATATATATGAAGTTTGCTGAAGAAGAAAAATATAGGGTCTTTTTTTTTGCAAAGTAATAGGTTATAAAAGTGAAAATTAAAGGAACAATAGAGGACTTAAAATTAAAAAAAATTAAAAAAAAGAATGAATGATCATAAAAATATATCTAGGACTTTCTCTGGTTTTGTTGTGAGTATCGTGGGTTCAGTTCATTTTTGGCTAGTTCCTTGGTCCGACTTATATTTCTCAAGATCTATAGGTGCTTTCCTATGTAGTCCTAGTAACCACAGGGTTTTAATCTATTGCCTGTAGCTTCCAAGGCGATTCCCTCTGTTATAGCTTCTTTTGTTTGCTGGTCTCTTCAGTGTCTGGTTTACGCCCTGACACAAAGGGGACGGTGGAGGACACTTTTTTTTTTTAGGCTCACTTGTTCAATTGCGCAGTGGGAAGGGAGGGAGGGATGCTGCAAACAAATAACACTGGCGTGCGCTCGCAGTGCCTCAGCCACACTGGGTCTGCCCCCGCTCACGGCGCGTGTAGCCTCCCTGCCCACACTGCTCGGGCTCTAGGTTGTTCCACCGGGAACAATCCGAGGCTGGCCCTGGGCTGCATGCACCTCCCAGGTCCAAGCCACTCAGGTTCAGGCACTCGGGTAGTCCTCAGAGGCACAGACTCGGTTGGGCCTGCGTTTTGTGCTCTTCCCAGGTCCGAGCAGCTCAGGTGATGAGGTGTTTGGCGAGCGCCAATGTTGTGACTTATCGCCTCCCCGCCACTCGGTTATCTGGGTGTAAAACAGGCGCACCTTCTCAGGCAGATGTTGACCGTCCAGATCCCCAAGAAGTTTTAGTTAGCAAAGAAGCCTGCTTACAGTTTTATAGATAATGTCTCTCTGGGGCTGCGATTGCCCCCTTCCGGCTCTGGCTGCCTGTCACCGGAGGGGGAAGGTCTGCAGCCGGCTATCTCTGTTCAGTCCTTTGTTCCGTGCGCGGGCCTGGCGGTGTCTTAGGTTAGGGCTGGCTTTTTGCGTGGTAGATATCCCAGAGTCTGGTTTGCTAGCCCAAGTTATTTCGTTCAGATAGCGCTCAGGGTATTTAGGCCAGATTCTTACTCTAAGCGATGCAGCCCGCGCCGCGCCTCCCTGCCCAGCCCCTGCTTGCTAATGGTGTGAGCAGGCGTCTGCACTGCTTCGCGGCTGGGGGAGTTACCGTAGGGCTTGCAATCTGCGAGTTTTAATTGTTTATTTATTTTTATCCCCCTTATGTTGCCTTTGTGCTTCCAAAGCTTGGCAAAGATTTGGCAGTGAAAATCTTTCCTGGTTTTGGAAACTTTTCTCTTTTTAAGACTATCTTCCCAGGACAGAAATCCCTCCCTCCCTCTTTTGTCTCTTTTTTTGTCTTTTATACTTTTTCCTACCTACTTTCCAAGAGTTGGGTTGCTTTTCTGGGTGCCTGATGTCCTCTGGCATCATTCATAAGTTGTATTGTGGAATTTACTCGACGTTTAAATGCTCTTTTGATGAAATTGTTTGGGGGGGAAAGAGTTCTCCCTGTCCTACTCCTCAGCAATCTTGGCTCCTCTCTTGTGGAGTTTGGAGAGAGCACGCGGGATTGCTCTCCAGGCCATGCAGGAAAAGAAGGCCCTCATCTCGCGATGTCGGGGGAGTCTCGTGGTTTTTCTGGAGCTGCGGTGCCAGTGTGGGGTTTCTCACAAGGTACGACCGGGAGCTCAGGGAGCCTCTCGTGTGGTGTCAGGGAAGTCAAGTCTCCATACAAGTGGCGAGGGGGCGCACGTCATTGCTCTCGAGTCATGGTAGTGGAATCAGGGCTCAACACAATGAAAAAGGACGCTCGAGGTCTTTCTCGGGTTGCAGCAGGAAACCCTGGGTTCCCTCGACTTGTGCCTGTGACCTCAGGTAGCTTCTCAGGGTGCCTCTGAGAAGTCAGGGATACTATGGAGCTGGGAGAGGCCTCTCGGGACTCCACTGGGTTTGCTGCAATGGAAGAGGGCCTAATCTCGAGATCAGGAAGGAACCTCAGGGTTCCTCTCCATTTCTGACTCAGATCGCAGGGTCCCTGCAGAGTTGGGACAGGAGAGTCAGGCCTCGTCTTGTGTGGAGGAATGGAACTCCGCTTGCCTCTCGAGTTGTTCAAGGAGTGACAGGCCACTTGGCGAGCTGTGTGTGGAACCTGCGGTTTTTTCCAGACAATGCATGGGGGTGTCAGTGCCCCTACGTGATGTGCTTTCATCCACAGGGTTGCCTTCGAAGGGGTGTGTGGGCATCGGGTTCTTATCAAGAGCGGACCGGGAAATCGGGGTCTTTTGGAATGCGGCACCACACACGAGGCTACGTCTCGAATTTCCTCGTGAGACGGGCCTCATGCTGAGGTACCCCTGGAAGGTGGGGAAAGCCTTCCAGACAAAGCAGGTTAATCGACCCTCCTGTCGCGATCAGGAGGGGAGAAGGGGCTCAGATGAAGTGGTGCCGGGAACCTCGGTGTTCCCCTCGAGTGAGACCAGTATGTCAGGGAACTTTTGGGGTCACATGAAGCTTGCCAAATACTGTTTCAAACTTCAAGACGAAACGTGGGACTTCTGTTGAGACGCTGTGGCGGGCAAGGGCCTCATCTTGTGATGAAGGGGAAACCACGTGGTTTTTTTCGAGTTGCGATGGGATTGTTGACTTACGACGGGGAATTCAGGCTTCCTCTTGTGTTGGCCCAGGGAAGTCCATTCTTCCATTCGAGTTGCCAGGGAGAGCTGGGTGGGAATTGCTCTCGAGTCATGGCAGGTCAAAATAGACCTCATCTAGGCTTGTGTCCAGGACCTAATGTTCCTCTCCAGGGGCGATAGGGATCACGGGGACGCATTCCAGACTCACCCAGTGAGTCAGGCCTCGGCTCGAGGGGAAACAAAGGATTCTGATATCCTCCTGGGTCGCGATAGGTATCTCTTGGAGCCCACTGAGTGGCCTCCAGGGAGTCAAGCCTCCTGTGGAGTTGGAGAGAGGACTCGGGATTGCTCTCCAGGCCATACAGGAAGAGAAGGCGCTCAGCTCGCAATGACGGGGGCGTCTTGTGGGTTTTCTCGAGTTGGGGTGCAAGTATGAGTTTTCTCACGAGGTACGACGGGGAGCTCAGGGAGCCTCTCGTGTGGCGCCAGGAAAGTCAGGTCTCTATGCGTGTGATGAGGGGGAGCCCATAAATGCTCTCGAGTCATGGTAGGGAAATCGGGACTCAAGACGCGTTGAAGAAGGAGTCTCGAGGTCTTTCTCAGGTTGCGGCAGGAAACCCTGGGTTCCCTCGACTTGAACCGGTGACCTCAGGGAGCTTCTCAGGGTGCCTCTGAGAAGTCAGGCATACTGTGGACTTGGGAGGCGCTCTCGGAACTCCACTGGGTTTGGTGCAATGGCAAAGGTTCTCATCTCGAGTTGAGGCAGGAACCTAAGGGTTCCTCTCCATTTCAAACTCCGACCACAGGGTCCCTGAAGAGTTGGGACAGGAGAGTCAGGCCTCGTCTTGTGTGGAGGAATGGAACTCCGCTTGCCTCTCGAGTTGTTCACAGGATAACAGACCATTTGTCGAGCTGTGAGTGGAACCTTCGGTTTTTTCCGTAAGATGCATGAGGGGGTCAGTGCCCCTTCGTGTTGTGCCTACATCCACAGGGTTGCCTTCAAAGAGGTGTCCGGATATCGGGTTCTTATCAATAGCGGAGCAGGAAATCGGGGTCTTTCAGAACGTGGCACCATCCATGAGGCTACGTATCGAATTTCTTCATTAGACTGGTGTCATCCTGAGGTGCGCCATGAAGATCGGGAACCCCTTCCAGACAAAGCAGGGGAATCGACCATCTTGTCGCGACCAGGAGGAGTGAAAGGGCTCAGTTGAAGTCGTGCCGGGAACCTCGGTGTTCCCCTCGAGTGGGACCGGTGTGTCGGGAAACTTTTGGGGTCGCTTCAAGGGTGCCAAGTACCGTTTTGCACTTCAATACGGACTTGGGGCTTCACTTGACATGCTGTAGAGGGCAAGGGCCTCATCTTGGGATGACGGGGGAATCACGTGGTTTTTCTCAAGGTGCGGAGGGATTCTCGAGTTACGACGGGGAATTCAGGCTTCCTCTTGTGTTGGCCCAGGGAAGTCCAATCTTCCATTTGAGTTTCGAGGGAGAGCTGGGGTTTGCTCTTGAGTCACTGCAGGGCAAAAGAGACCTCATCTAGGCTTGTGTCCAGGACCTAATATTCCTCTCCAGGGCCGACAGCGATCTCGGGGTTGCATTCCAGACGCATCCTGGGAGTCAGAGCCCGACTCGAGGGGAAGCAAAGGACCCTGCTCTCCTCTTGAGTCGCCACAGGTGTCTCTTGGAGCCCACTGAGTGGCCTAAAGGGAGTCAAGCCCCCTGTGGAGTTTGGAGAGAGTACTCAGGATTGCTCTCCAGGCCATGCAGGAAAAGAAGACCTTCATCTCGCGATGACGGATGCGTATCATTGGTTTTCTCGAGCTGGGGAGCCAGTGTGGGATTTCTCACGAGGTATGACGGGGAGTTCAGGTAGCCTCTCGTGTGGCGCCAGGGAAGTCAGGTCTCCATGGGCGGGGCAAGGGGGAGCGCGTCATTGCTCTCCAGTCAGGGTAGGGGAATCGGGCCTCATGACGGGTTGAAAAAGGACTCTGGATGTCTTTCTAGGGTTGCGGCAGGAAACCCTGGGTTCCCTTGACTTGTGCCGGTGACCTCAGGGAGCTTCTCAGGGTGCCTCTGAGAAGTCAGGGATACTGTGGATTTGGGAGAGGCCTCTCGGGACTCCTCTGGGTTTGGTGCAATGGAAGAGGGCCTCATCTCGAGTTGAGGCAGGAACCTCAGGGTTCTGCTCCTGACTTCCTGGAGCCGGATCTGACTCAGATAGCAGGGTCCCTGCTGAGTTTGCTCAGGAGTCAGGTCTCGTGTTCTGCGGAGGAATGGAACTCCGCTTACATCTCAAGTTGTTCAAGGATGACACCACTTTTCGTGATGTGTGTGGAACCTGCGGGTTTTTCAGAGATGCACGGGGGCGTCAGTGCTCCTTCCTGTTGTGCCTTCATCCACAGGGTTGCCTTCGAAGAGGTGTCCAGGCATCGGGTTCTCCTCAAGTGCGGACCGGGAAATCGGGGTCTTTCAGCATGTTGCACCACCCACTAGGCTACGTCTCGAATTTCCTCGTGAGATCGGCCTCATCCTGAGGTGCGCAGGAAAGTCTGGGAACCCTTTCCAGACAAAGCAGGGGAATCGACCCTCCTTTCGGGATCAGGAGAAGAGAAAGGGCTCAGATGAAGTAGTGCCGGGAACCTCGGTGCTCCCCTTGAGTGAAACTGGTAAGTCGGGTAACTTTTCGGGTTGCATCAAGGGTGCCAAGTACCGTTTCGCACTTCAAGATGGAACCTGGGACTTCTCTTGAGACGCAGTAATGGGCAAGGGCCTCATCTAGCGCTGACGGGGGACCCACGTGTTTTTTCTCGAGTTGCGGCCGGATTCTTGAGTTACGACGGGGAATACAGGTTTCCTCTTGTGTTGGCCCAGGGAAGTCCAATCTTCCATTTGAGTTGCAAGTGAGAGCGGGAGATTGCTCTCGAGTCACTGCAGGGCAAAATAGAGCTCATCTAGGTTTGTGTCCAGGACCGAGTTTTTCTCTCCAGGGGCGACAGGGATCTCGGGGTTGCATTCCAGACTCACCCGGGGAGACAGGCCTCGTCTCAAAGGGAATGAATGGACTCCGCTCTCCTCTCGAGTCGCGACGGGTATCCCTTGGAGCCCAAGAGTGGCCTAAATGGAGTTAAGCCTCCTGTGGAGTTTGGAGAGAGGACTCGGGATTGCTCTCTAGGCCATGCAGGAAAAGAAGGCCCTCATCTCGCGATGACGAGGGCGTCTCGTGGGTTTTCTCAAGGTGCAGTGCCTGGTTGGGGTTTCTCACGAGATAGGACGGGGAGCTCATGGAGACTCCTGTGGTGCCACGGAAGTCAGGTCTCCATGGACGTGGCGAGGGGGAGCGCCTCATTGCTCTCAAGTCATGGTAGGGGAATCGAGCCTCAAGACGCTTCGAAGAAAAACTCTCGAGGTCTTTCTCGGGGTGTGGCAGGAAACCCTGGGTTCCCTCGACTTGTGCCCATGACCTCAGGGAGCTTAGCGGGGTTCCTCTGAGAAGTCAGGGATACTGTGGAATTGAGAGGGACTTCTCGGGACTTCACAGGGACTGGTGTAATTGAAGAGGACCTAATCTCGGATTGAGGCAGTAACGTCGGGTTCCTCTCCATTTCTGACTCGGATAGCAGGGTCCCTGCAGAGTTGGGACAGGAGAGTCAGACCTCGTCTTGTGTGGAGTAATGGAACTCCGCTTGCCTCTCGAGTTGTTCACGGGATGACAGGCCACCTGTCGAGTTGTATGTGGAACCTGCGGTTTTGGGGGACGATGCACAGGGGTGTCAGTGCCCCTTCGTGTTGTGCCTTCATCCACAGGGTTACCTTCGAAGAGGTGACCGGGCATCGGGATCTTATCAATAGCGGACCAGGAAATCGGGGTCTTTCGGCATGTGGCACAACCCACGAGGCTACGTCTCGAATTCCCTCGTGAGACTGGCCTCATCCTGAGGTTCGCCGGGAAGTCTGGAAACCCCTTCCAGACAAAGCAGGGGAATCGACCCTCCTGTCGCCATTAGGAGGGGAGAAGAGGCTCAGCTGAAGCGGTGCTGGGAACCTCCATGTTCTCCTCGAGTGAGACCGGGGTGTCAGGGAAATTTGGGGGTCGCATCAAGGGTGCCAAGTACCGTTTCACACTTCAAGACGGAACATGGGACTTCCCTGGAGACGCTATAGCTGACAGGGGCCTCATATTTCAATGACGGAGGAACCACGTTGTTTTTCTCCAGTTGCCGCGGGATTCTCGAATTACAATGGGAATACAGGCTTCCTCTTGTGTTGGCCCAGGGAAGTCCAATCATCCATTCGAGTTGCGAGGGAGAGCTGGGGATTGCACTTGAGTCAATGCAGGACAAAAAAGGCCTCATTTAGGCTTGTGTCCAGGACCGAGTTTTCCTCTACAGGGGCGACACGGATCTCGGTATCCCTTTCCAGACTCACCCAAATAGTCAGGCGTCGGCTCGAGGGGAAGCAACGGAATCCGCTCTCCTCTAGAGTAGCGACGTGTATCTCTTGGAGGCTACTGAGTGGCCTAAAGGGAGACAGGCCTCCAGTGGAGTTTGGAGAGTGGACTCGGGATTGCTCTTTAGGTCATGTAGGAAAAGAAGGCCCTCATCTTACGATGACGGGGGCGTCTCGTGAGTTTTCTCGAGCGGCGGTGCCAGTGTGGGGTTTTCATGAGGTAGGACGGGGAGCGCAGGGAGCCTCTCGTGTGGCGCCAGGGAAGTTAGGTTTCAATGGGCGTGGTGAGGGAAATGCGTCATTGCTCTCAAGTCATTGTAGGGTATCGGGCCTCAAGACGCGGTAAAGAAGGACTCTCGAGGTCTTTCTCAGAATGCAGCAGGAAACCCTGGGTTCACTCGACTTGTGCCAGTGACCGCAGAGAGCTTCTGAGGGTGCCTCTGAGAAGTCCGGGATACTGTGGAGTTGGGAGGGGCCTCTCGGGACTCCACTGGGTATGGCGCAATGGAAGAGGGCATCATTTCGAGTTGATGCAGGAACGTCAGGTTTCATCTACATTTCTAACTCCGATCGCACGGTCCCTGCAGAGTTGGGAAAGGAGAGTCAGGCCTTCTCTTGTGTGCAGGGACGGAACTCCGCATGCCTCTCTAGTTCTTCAAGGGATGTCAGGACACTTGTCGATCTGTGTTTGGAATCTGCGTGTTTTTCCGTACTATGCATGGGGATGTCAGTACCCCTTCGTGTTGTGCATTCATCCACAGGTTTGCTTTCGAAGAGGTGCCCGGGCATCGGGTTCTTATTAAGAGCGCACCGGGAAATCGGGGTCTTTCCGCATGTGGCACCACCCACCAGGCTACGTCTCGAATTTCCTAGTGAGACTGGCCTCATCCTGAGGTGCGCCGGGAAGGTCGGAACCCCTTGCAGACAAAGCAGGGGGATCGACCCTCCTGTCTCAATCAGGAGGGGAGAAGGGGCACAGATGAGGTGATGCCGGGAACCTCGGTGTTCCCCTCCAGTGAGACCAGTGTGTTGGGGAACTTTTGGGGTCGCATCAAAGGTGCCAAGTACCGTATCGCACTTCAAGATGGAACGTAAGACTTCTTTTGAGATGCTGTAGCGGCAATGGCCGCATCTTGCGATGAAGAGGGAACGACGTGGTTTTTCTCGAGTTGTGGCGGGATTCTTGAGTTACAACGGGAAATTCAGGCTTCCTCTTCTGTTGGCCCAGGGAAGTCCAGTCTTCCATTCGAGTTTCGAGGGAGAGTTGGGGATTGCTCTCGAGTCACTGCAGGAAAAAAGAGACCTCATCTAGGCTTGTGTCCAGGACCTAATGTTTCTCTCCAGGGGCGACAGGGATCTCCGGTTCGTATATCAGACTCACCCGAGGAGTCAGGCCTCGCCTCGAGGGGAAGGAAAAGACTCCGCTCTCCTCTCGAGTCGCGACGGGTATGTCTTGGAGTCCACTGAGTGACCAAAAGGGAGTCAAGCCTACTGTGGAGTTTGGAGAGAGGACTCGGGATTGCTCTCCAGGCCGTGCTAGAAAAGAAGGCCATCATGTCGCGAAAACGGGGGCGTCTCGTGGGTTTTCTCTATCTGCGGCGCCAGTGTGGGGTTTCTCACGAGGTATGATGGGGAGCTCAGGGAGCCTCTCGTGTGGCGCCAGGGAAGTCAGGGCTTCATGAGTGTAGCAGAGGGAGTGCGTCATTGCCCTCGAGTCATGGTAGGGGAATCAGGCCTCAAAGCGTGTTGAAGAAGGACTCTTGAGTTCTTTCTATGGTGGCGGCAATAAACCCTGGGTTCACTCGAATTGTGCTGGTGACCTCAGGGAGCTTCTCAGGGTGCCTCTGAGAAGTCAGGGATACTGTGGAGCTGGGACGCGTCTCTTGGGACTCCACTGGGTTTCGTTCAATGGAAGAGGTCCTAATCTCGAGTGGAGGCAGGAACCTCAGCGTTCCTCTCGTGACTTCACTGGCGCTGGTCTGATTCGGATCGCAAAGTCCCTGCAGAGTTGGGACAGGAGAGTCAGGCCTCGTCTTGTGTAGAGGAATGAAACCCCACTTGCCTCTCGAGTTCTTCAGGGGTGACAAGCCACTTGTTGAGCTGTATGTAGAACCTGCGGGTTTTTCCAGACGATGCACGAGGGTGTCAGTGCCCCTTTGTGTTGTGCCTTCATCCACAGGGTTGCCTTCGAAGAGGTGTCCAGGCATCGGGTTCTTATCAAGAGCATACCGGGAAATCATAGTCTTTTGGCATGTGGCACCACCCGCGAGCTAAGTCTCGAATTTCCTCGTGAGACCGGCCTCATCCTGAAGTGCCCCGTGATGGTCGGGAACCCCTTACAAACAAAGCAGGGGAAGTGACCCTCCTATCTCGAACAGGAGGGGAGAAGGGGCTCAGATAAACTGGTGCCGGGAACCTCGGTGTTCACCTCGAGTGAGACTGATATTTCGGGGAACTTTTGGGGTCACATCAAGGGTGTCAAGTATCGTTTCGCACTTCAAGATGGAACGTGGGACTTTTCTTGAGAAGCTGTAGCGGGCAAGGGCCTCATCTTGCGATGACAAGGGAACCAAGTGCTTTTTCTCGAGTTGCGGCGGGATTCTCGAGTTATGAAGGGGAATTCAGGCTTCCTCTTGTGTTGGCCCAGGGAAGTCCAATCTTCCATTCGAGTTGTTAGGGAGAGCGGGGGATTGCTCTCCAGTTACAGAAGGGCAAAAGAGACCTCATCTAGGCTTATGTCCAGGACCTAATGTTTCTCTCCAGGGGCGACAGGGATCTCCGGTTTGTATATCAGACTCACCCGAGGAGTCAGGCCTCGCCTCGAGGGGAAGGAAAAGACTCCGCTCTCCTCTCGAGTCGCGACGGGTATGTCTTGGAGTCCACTGAGTGACCAAAATGGAGTCAAGCCTACTGTGGAGTTTGGAGAGAGGACTCGGGATTGCTCTCCAGGCCGTGCTAGAAAAGAAGGCCGTCATGTTGCGAAAACGGGGGCGTCTCGTGGGTTTTCTCTATCTGCGGCGCCAGTGTGGGGTTTCTCACGAGGTATGATGGGGAGCTCAGGGAGCCTCTCGTGTGGCGCCAGGGAAGTCAGGGCTTCATGAGTGTAGCAGAGGGAGTGCGTCATTGCCCTCGAGTCATGGTAGGGGAATCAGGCCTCAAAGCGTGTTGAAGAAGGACTCTTGAGTTCTTTCTATGGTGGCGGCAATAAACCCTGGGTTCACTCGAATTGTGCTGGTGACTCAGGGAGCTTCTCAGGGTGCCTCTGAGAAGTCAGGGATACTGTGGAGCTGGGACGCGTCTCTCGGGACTCCACTGGGTTTCGTGCAATGGAAGAGGTCCTAATCTCGAGTGGAGGCAGGAACCTCAGCGTTCCTCTCGTGACTTCACTGGCGCTGGTCTCATTCGGATCGCAAAGTCCCTGCAGAGTTGGGACAGGAGAGTCAGGCCTCGTCTTGTGTAGAGGAATGAAACCCCACTTGCCTCTCGAGTTCTTCAGGGGTGACAAGCCACTTGTTGAGCTGTATGTAGAACCTGCGGGTTTTTCCAGACGATGCACGAGGGTGTCAGTGCCCCTTTGTGTTGTGCCTTCATCCACAGGGTTGCCTTCGAAGAGGTGTCCAGGCATCGGGTTCTTATCAAGAGCATACCGGGAAATCATAGTCTTTTGGCATGTGGCACCACCCGCGAGCTACATCTCGAATTTCCTCGTGAGACCGGCCTCATCCTGAAGTGCCCCGTGATGGTCGGGAACCCCTTACAAACAAAGCAGGGGAAGTGACCCTCCTATCTCGAACAGGAGGGGAGAAGGGGCTCAGATAAACTGGTGCCGGGAACCTCGGTGTTCACCTCGAGTGAGACTGATATTTCGGGGAACTTTTGGGGTCACATCAAGTGTGTCAAGTATCGTTTCGCACTTCAAGACGGAACGTGGGACTTTTCTTGAGAAGCTGTAGCGGGCAAGGGCCTCATCTTGCGATGACAAGGGAACCAAGTGCTTTTTCTCGAGTTGCGGCGGGATTCTCGAGTTACGAAGGGGAATTCAGGCTTCCTCTTGTGTTGGCCCAGGGAAGTCCAATCTTCCATTCGAGTTGTTAGGGAGAGCGGGGGATTGCTCTCGAGTTACAGAAGGGCAAAAGAGACCTCATCTAGGCTTATGTCCAGGACCTAATGTTCCTCTCCAGGGGAGATAGGGATCTCGGGGTTGCATCCCAGACCCACCTGGTGAGTCAGGCCTTGTCTCGAGGAGAAGCAAAGGACTCCATTCTCCTCTCGAGTCGCGACGGGTATCTCTTGGAGCCCACTAAGTGGCCTAAAGGGAGTCAAGCCTCCTGTGGAGTTTGGAAAGAGGATTCGGGATTCCTCTCCAGGCCATGGAGGAAAAGAAGGCCCTCATCTCGCGATGACAGGGGCGTATGGTGGGTTTTCTCGAGCTGCGGCGTCAGTGTGGGGTTTCTCACGAGGTACGACAGGGAGCTCAGGGAGCCTCTCTTATGGCGCCAGGGAAGTCAGGTCTCCATGTGTGTGGCGAGAGGGTGCGTGTCATTTCTATAGAGCCATGGAAGCAGATTCGGGCTTCAAGACACGTTGAAGTAGGACTCTCGAGGTCTTTTTCGCATTGTGGCAGGAAACCCTGGGTTCCCTCGACATGTGCCGGTGACCTCATGGAGCTTCTCCGGGTGCCTCTGAGAAGTCAGGGGTACTGTGGAGTTGGGAGGGGCCTCTCTGGACTCCACTGGGTTTGGTGCAATGGATGAGAGCCTCATCTCGAGTGGAGGCAGGAACCTCATGTTTCCTCTCCTGGGTTTCCTGTCGCTGGTACTGACTCGGATCGCAGTTTCCCTGCAGAGTTGGTACAGAAAATCAGGTCTCGTCTTGTGTGGAGGAATGGAACTCCACTTGCCTCTCGAGTTGTTCACGGGCTGACAGACCACTTGTCGAACTGTGTTTGTAACCTGCGGGTTTTTCTGGACGATGCACGGGGGTGTCAGTGCCCCTTCGTGTTGTGCTTTCATCCACAGGTTTTCCTTCGTAAAGGTGTCAGGGCATCACGTTCTTATCAAGAGCAGACCGGGAAATCGGGGTCTTTCGGCTTGTGGCACCACCCACGAGGCTATGTCTCGAATTTCCTCG
This sequence comes from Bubalus kerabau, assembly GCF_029407905.1. Taxonomy (NCBI): domain Eukaryota; kingdom Metazoa; phylum Chordata; class Mammalia; order Artiodactyla; family Bovidae; genus Bubalus; species Bubalus kerabau. Next base: position 320,475 of record NW_026577909.1, on the reverse strand, counting down.
TGAGACCTGCCTCATCCTTAGGGGCGCCGGAAAGGTCGGGAACCCCTTCCAGACATAGCAGGGGAATCGACCCTCCTGTGGCGATCACGAGGGGAGAAGGAGCTCAGATGAAGTGGTTCCGGGAACCTCGGTGTTCCTTTCCAGTGAGACCGGTATGTCGGGGAATTTTGAGATTGCATCAAGGGTGCCAAGTACCGTTTCTCACTTCAAGACAGAACGTGGGACTTCTCTTGAGTCGCTGTAGCGGGCAAGGGCCTCATCTAGCGCTGATGGGGGAACCACGTGGATTTTCTCGAGTTTCGGTGGGATTCTCGAGTTACGGTGTCGAATTCAGGCTTCCAATTGTATTGGCCCAGGGAAGTCCAACCTTCCATTCGATTTGCGAGGGAGAGCTGGCGATTGCTCTCTAGTAACTGCAGTGCAAAATAGACCTCATCTAGGCTTGTGTCCAGGACCGAATTTTCCTCTCCAGGTGCGACAGGAACTCGGGGTTGCATTCCAGACTCACACGGGGAGTCAGGCCTCGTCTCGAGGGGAAGCAAAGGACTCCGCTCTCCCTTCAAGTCCTGACAGGTATCTCTTGGAGCCAACTGAGAGGCCTAAAGAGAGTCAAGCCTCCTGTGGAGTCTGGAGAGAGGACTCAGTTTTGCTCTCCATGCCAGGCAGGAAAGAAGTCTCTCATCTCGTGATGACGGGGGCGTATCGTGGGTTTTCTCGAGCTGCGGTGCCTGAATGGGGTTTCCGAAGAGGTACGACGGGGAGCTCAGGGAGACTCTCTTCAGGCGTCAGGGAAGTCAGGTCTCCATGCGCATGGCGATGGGGAGCGGGTCTTTGCTCTCGAGTCATGGTAGGGGAATCGGGCCTCAAGACGCGCCGAAGGACTCTCAAGGTCTTTCTCGGGTCGCAGCAGGAAACCCTGTGTTCCCTCGACTTGTGCCGGTGACCCTAGGTAGATTCTCAAGGTGCCTCTGAGAATTCAGGGATACTGTGGAGTTGGGAGGGGCCTCTCGCGACTCATCTGGGTTTGGTGCAATGGAAGAGGGCCTCATCTCGAGTTGAGGCAGGAACCTCAGGTTTCCTCTCCATTTCTGACTCGGATGGCAGGGTCCCTGAAGAGTTGGGACAGGAGAGTCAGGCCTCGTCTTGTGTGGAGGAAACGAACTCTGCTTGCCTATCGAGTTGTTCATGGGGTGACATTCCACTTGTCGAGCTGTGTGTAGAACCTGCGTGTTTTTCTGTACGATGCACGGGAGTTTTAGTAACCCTTCTGTTGTGCCTTCATCCACAGGGTTGCCTTCGAAGTGGTGTCCGGGCATCGGGTTCTTATCCAGAGTGGACCGAACAATCGGGGTCTTTTGGCATGTGGCACCACCCACGAGGCTACGTCTCGAATTTCCTCCTGAGAAAGGCCTCATCCTTAGGTGCGCCGGGATGGGCGGGAACTCCTTCCAGGCAAAGCAGGGGAATTTACCCTCCTGTCCTGATCAGGAGGGGAGAAAGTGATCAGATGAAGTGGTGCCGGGAACTTCGGTGTTACCCTCGGTGAGAACGGTGTGTCGGGGAACTTTTGGGGTTACATCAAGGGTGAAAAGTAGCATTTCGCACTTCAAGACGGAACGTGGGACTTCACTTGAGACGCTGTAGCGGGCCAGGGCCTCATCTTGGGATGACGAGTGAACCACGTGGTTTTTCTCGCATTGCGGCGGGAGTCTCGAGTTTCGACGGGGGATTCAGATTTCCTCCTGTGTTGGCCCATGGAAGTCCAATCTTTCATTCGAGTTTCGAGGGTGAGCTGGGATCCCACTCGAGTCACTGCGGGGCAAAATAGACCATATCTAGGCTTGTGTCCAGGACCGAATATTCCTCTCCAGGGGTGACAGGGATCTCGGGGTGGCATTCCAGACTCACCCGGGAAGTCCGGCCTTGTTTCTAGGGGAAGCAAAGTACTCCTGTTTCCTCTCGAGTCGCGACGGGTACCTATTGAGCGCACTGAGTAGCCTTAGTGAGTCAAGCCTCCCGTGGAGTTTGGAGAGACGACTCGGGATTGCCCTCCAGGCCATGCAGTTAATGATGGCCCTCATCTCACTATAACGGGGGCGTCTTGTGGGTTTTCTCGAGCTGCGGCGCCAGTGTGGGGTTTCTCACGAGGTACGACGGGGACCTCAGGGAGCCTCTCGTGAGGTGCCAGGGAAGTTAAGTCTCCATGCGCATGGGTACTGGGAGCGCTTCATTGCTCTTGAGACATGGTAGGGGAATCGGGCCTCAAGATGCATCAAAGAAGGACTATCCAATCTTTCTCGGGTTGCGGCAGGAAACCCTGGGTTCCATCAACTTGTGCCGGAGATCTCAGGGAGCTTGTCAGGGTGCCTCTGAGAAGTCAGGGACACTGTGGGTTGGAGGGACCTCTCGGGACTCCAGTGGTTTTGGTGCTATGGAAGAGGGCCTCATCTTGAGTTGAGGCAGGAACCTCAGGGTTCCTCTCCATTTCTGATTCGGATTGAAGGGTCCCAGCAGATTTGGGACAGGAGAGTCAGGCCTCGTCCTGTGTGGAGAATGGAACTCAGCTTGCCTCTCGAGTTGTGCACGGGGTGACAGACCACGTGTCGAGCTGTGCGTGGAACCTGTAGGTTTTTCCGGACGGTTCACGGGTGTGTCTGTGCCCCTTCGTGTTGTGCCTTCATCCACAGGGTTGCCTTCTAAGGGGTGTCCAGGCATCGGGTTCTTATCAACAGCGGGCCGGGCAATTGGAGTCTTTCGGCATGTGGCACCACCCACGAGGCTACATCTCGAACTTCCTCGTGAGACCGGCATCATCCTGAGGTGCGCTGTTAAGGTCGGGAAACCCTTGCAGACAAAGCAGGGGAATCGACCCTCCTGTCGTGATCAGGAGGGGAGAAGGCGTTCAAAAGAAATGGTGCCGGGAACTTCGGTGTTCCCCTCAAGTGAGACCGGTATGTTGGGGAACTTTTGGGGTCGCATCAAGGGTGCCAAGTACTGTTTCGCACTTCAAGATGGAACGTGGGACTACTCTTGAGACGCTGTAGCGGGAAAGTGCCTCATATTGCGATGATGGGGCAACCACTTGGTTTTTCTCGAGTTACGGCGGGATTCTCGAGTTACGACGGGGATTTCAGGCTTCCTCTTGTGTTGGCCCAGGGAAGTCCAATCTTCAATTCGAGTTGCGAGGGAGAGCTGGGGATTGCGCACGAGTCACTGTAGGGAAAAAGAGACCTCATCTTGGCTTGTGTCCAGGATCTAATGTTCCTCTCCAGGGGCGACAGGGATCTCGGGGTTGCATTCCAGACTCACCCGGGGAGTCAGGCCTCGTCTCGAGGGGAAGCAAATGACTCCACTCTCCTCTCGAGTCGCGACGGATATCTCTTGGAGCCCACTGAGTGGCCTACAGGGAGCCAAGCTTCCTGTGGATTTTGGAAAGAGGACTCGGTATTGCTCTCCAGGCCATGCAGAAAAAGAAGGCCCTCATCTCGCGATGACAGGGGCATCTCGTGGGTTTTCTCGAGCTGAGGCACAAGTGTGGTGTTTCCCACGTGGTAAGGCTGGGAGCTCAGGGAGCATCTTGTGAGGCGCCAGGGAAGTCAGGTCTCCATGCTCGTGGCGAGGGGGAGTGCGTCATTGCTCTCTTGTCATGATAGGGGATTTGGACCTCAAGACGCATTGAAGAAGGACTCTCAAGGTCTTTCTCAGGTTGTGGCAGGAAACCATGGGTTCCCTCGACTCATGCATGTTACGTCAGGGAGCTTCTCAGGTGCCTCTGTGAAATCAGGGATACTGTGGAGTTGGGAGTGACCTCTCGGAACTCCACTGGGTTTGGTGAAATGGAAAAAGGCATCATCTTTAGATAAAGCAGGAACATCAGGTTTCCTCTTCATTTCTGCCTCGGATCGCATGTTCCTGCAGAGTTGGGAGAGGAGAGTCAGGACTCATCTTGTGTGGAGGAATGGAAATCCGCTTGCATCTCGAGTTGTTCACGGGGTGACAGGCCTCTTGTAGAGCTGTATGTGGAACCTGTGGGTTTTTCTGGACGATGCACAGGGGTGTCAGTGCCCCTTTTGTTGTACCTTCATCCACAGGGTTGTCTTCAAAGAGGTGTCTGGTCATCGGGTTCTTCTCAAGAGTGTACTGGGAAATCGGGGTCTTTCGGCATGTGGCACCCCCCACGAGGCCACGTCTCGAAATTTCCCATGAGTCCGGCTTCATCCTGAGGTGCGCCGTGAATGTCGGGAACCCCTTTAAGTCAAAGCATGGGAATCGACCCTCTTGTCGCTATCAGGAGGGGAGAAGGGGCTCAAAAGAAGTGGTGCCGGGAACCTCGGTGTTCCCCTCAAATGAAACCGGTGTGTCGGGGAACATTTGGGGTCGCATTAAGGGTGCCAAGTAACGTTTCGCACTTCAACACGGAACATGGGACTTCTCTTGAGACGCTGTAGTGAGCACGGGCCCCATCTTGTGATGACGGGGGAACCACGTGGTTTTTCTCGAGTTGCGGCGGCATTCTCGAGTTACGACGGGCATCTCAGCCTTCCCCTTGGGTTGGCCCTGGGAAGCCCAATCTTCCCCTCGGGTTGCGAGGGAAAGCTGGGGGTTGCGCTCGAGTCACTGCAGGGCCGAAGAGACCTCACCTAGGCGTGTGTCCGGGACCTAATATTCCTCTCCAGGGAAGGCAGGGATCTCGGGGTTGCATTCCAGGCTCCCCCGGGGAGTCAGGCCTCGTCTCGAGGGGAAGCCAAGGACTCCGCTCTCCTCTCGAGTCGCGACGCGGGTCTCTTGGAGCCCCCTGAGCGGCCTCAAGGGAGTCCAGCCTCCTCTTCCGTTTGGAGAGAGGACCCGGGATTGCTCTCCAGGCCATGCAGGAAAAGAAGGCCCTCAGCTCGCGAGGACGGGGGCGTCTCCGGGGTTTCCTCGAGCTGCGGCGCCCGTGGGGGTTTTCTCCCGAGGCACGACGAGGATCTCAGGGAGCCTCTCGAGCGGCGCCAGGGAAGTCAGGTCTCCACGCGCGTGGCGAGGGGGAGCGCGTCATGGCTCTCAAGTCACGGGAGGGGACTAGGGCCTCGAGACGCGTTGAAGAAGGACTCTCGAGGTCTTTCTCGGGGGACGGCGGGAAACCCTCGTTTCCCTCGCCTTCTGCCGGGGACCTTAGGGAACTTCCCAGGGTGCCTCTGAGAGGCGAGGGATCCTGTGGAGGTGGCGGGGCCCCTCGGGACTCCGCTGGGTCTGGCGCAACGGAAGAGGGCCTCACCTCGAGGGGAGGCAGGAACCTCATGCTTCCTCTCCGTTTCGGACTCCGACCGCAGGGTCCCTGCAGAGTTGGGACAGGAGAGTCAGGCCTCGTCTTGTCTGAGGAAGGGAACCCCGCTGGCCTCTCGAGTTGCTCAGGGGGTCTCAGGCACCCCGTCGAGCTGTGTGTGGAACCCGCGGGTCTTTGCGGACGATGCACGGGTGTGGCAGTGCCCCTTCGTGTTGTGCCTTCACCCACAGGGTTGCCTTCGAAGAGGGGTCCGGGCCTCGGGTCCTTCTCAAGAGCGGACCAGGGAATCGGGGGCGTTCGGCATGTGGCACCACCCACGTGGCTCGTCTCGAATTTCCTCGTGAGACCGGCCTCATCCTTAGGTGCCCCGGGAAGGCCTGGAACCCCTTCCAGACCACGCAGGGGAATCGACTCTCCTGTCGCGATCAAGAGGGGAGAAGGGGCTCAGAGGAAGTGGTGCCGGGACCCTCGGTGTTCCCCTCGAGGGAACCCGGCGTGTCGGGGAACTTTTGGGGGTCGCATGAAGGTTGGCAGGATCCTTTCCGCCCTTCAGGGCGGAAGAGGGGACTTCCCTTGAGACGCCGTCGCGGGCAAGGGTCTCATCTTGCCAAGAGTTGGGAACCACGTGGTTTTTCTCGAGTTGCGGCGGGATTCTCGAGTTACAATGGGGATCTCAGCCTTCCTCTTGGGTTGGCCCTGGGAAGCCCAATCTTCCCCTCGAATTGCAAGGGAAATCTGGGGGTTGCGCACGAGTCACTGCAGGGCCGAAGAGACCTCACCTAGGCGTGTGTCCAGGACCTACTATTCCTCTCCAGGGAAAGCAGGCATCTCGAGGTTGCATTCCAGGCTCCCCCGGGGAGTCAGACCTCATCTCGAGGGGAAGCCAAGGACTCCGCTCTCCTCTCGAGTCGCGACAAGGATCTGTTGGAGCCCCCTGAGCGGCCTCAACGGAGTCCAGCCTGCTCTTCAGTTTGGAGAGAGGACTCGTGATTGGTCTCCAGGACATGCAGGAATATAAGGCCCTCATCTCGCGATGACCGGCGTGTCTCATGTGTTTCCTCGAGCTGCCGCGGCAGTGTGGGTTTCCTTACGAGGTATGATGAGGATCTCAGGGAGCCTCTCGTGCAGTGCCAGGTTAGTCAGGTCTCCATGCGCGTGAAGAGGGGGCGCGTGTCATGGCTCTCGAGTCATGGTAGGGGAATCGCGATTCAACACATTTTGAAGCACTCTCGAGGTCTTTCTCGAGTCATGGCAGAAAACCCAGGGTTCCCTCGACTTGTGCCTGTGACCTCAGGGAGCTTCTCATTGTGCCTCTGAGAACTCAGGGATACTGTGGATTTGGTATGGGCCTCTCGGGACTCCACTGGGTGTGGTGCAATGGAAGAGGGCCTCATCTCGAGTGGACGCAGGAACCTCAGGCTTCCTCTCCGTTTCTGACTCGGATCCCATGGTCCCTGCAGAGTAGGGACAAGAGAGTCACACCTAGTCTTCTGTTGAGGAATGGACCTTCGTTTGCCTTTCGAGTTGTTTACAGGGTGACAGGCCACTTGTCGAAATGTCTGTGGGACCTGCGGGTTTTTCTGGACGATGCACGCGGGTGTCAGTGCCCCTTCGTGTTGTGCCTTCATCCACAGGTTTTCCTTCAAAGAGGTGTGCTGGCATCGGGTTCTTTTCAAGAGTGGACCGTGAAATTGGGGTCTTTCGGCATGTGGCACCACCCACGAGGCTACGTCTCGAACTTCCTCATGAGACCGGCCTCATCCTGAGGTGCGCCCGGAAGGTCGGGAACCCCTTGCAGACAGAGAAGGGGAGTCGACCCTCCTGTCGCAATCAGGAGAGGAGAAGGGGTCAGATGAAGTGGTGCCGGGAACCTCGGTGTTCCCCTTGAGTGAGTCTGGTATGTCGCGGAACTTTTGGGGTCGCATCAAGGGTGCCAAGTACCGTTTCGCACTTCAGGATGGAACTTGGGACTTCTCTTGAGATGCTGTAGCGGACAAAGGGCCTCATCTTGCGATGACGAGGGAAGCCTGTGGTTTTTCTCGAGTTGCGGTGGGATTCTCGAGTTACGACGGGGAATTCAGGCTTCCTCTTGTGTTGGCCCAGGAAGTCTAATCTTCCATTCGAGTTGCCAGGGAGAGCTGTGGATTGGGCTCCATTCACTGAAGGGCAAACTAGACCTCATCTAGGCTTGTATCCAGGACTTAATGTTCCTCTCCATAGGCGACAGGGATTTGGGGTTGCATTCCATACTCACCCGGGGAGTCAGGCCTCATCTCGAGGGGAAGCAAAGGACTCCACTCTCTTCTCGAGCCGCAACAGGTATCTCTTGGAGCCCACTGAGTGGTCTTTGCTCTGTAGGAGAGCTCTAGTGTACATAAGCCTGTACATAAGTGAACACAGACATTCTGTGTGCATGTTGCTGCGTACCCAAAATAGGGCCACAAGGAGCCTCATGCTCTCCATGCAGCGCGGAAGCTGTGCAGCCACGCAGCAGCTGAAGAATCCAACCAATTGCTCTTTTCTTACCTCTGACAGAGCTCGCATTGCCGTAGCCCTTGGCAGTTTGGAAACACTGGACCCTAACCCCTCTCAAAGTAGGCCTGGGTTCTAGTTCGAATAGAAAATCAATAGCGGAGCTGAGGACAGGAACGCGGCAGTCATTTATCACATGCTCCTGCAGCCTGCTACTACAGGGACACTAATGCTAGAAGCTAGGAATGTCTTTGCAAGGTGCGCAAAGGACAAGGGAGAACCTCGACCCTGACTCTAGTATTTCAGCCCCCTGAGCAGATCTGAGGTTCTCCCGCTGTAGAAGCTAACCCATTCCTTTCAAATACAGGCTTCCTAACACAGGGCCAGTTGGCTGCTTGCTCTTCCACGAAGCAGGCTTCCTTAACTTGCAAACTGCGAATTCCGCTTAACAGCCTGGAGGAAAATCGCTTCTTGGAAGATTTTTTTCAGAGGCTGTATCCCCGGAGCTGGGGCCAAGCTAGGGGACCCATACTGGCAAGGGAAGGCAAAACCACATCCAATGTCTTTGCTCTGGAGGACAGCTTTGGTGAGCCTAAGTCTTTCAGGAATATTCCTGGCTCCAACAGAGTCAAATTCTGTGTGTGAAGCTGCACAGCCAAAATAGGGGAACAGAGAGCCTGATTCTCTCTGTGTAGCTTTGAAGCTGTCATTCAAACAACAGCTTGAGAATCCATACAATGCTCTCCCTTACTGCTAAGAGAATTCTCTTTGCTGTAGTCCTTGACAGTTTGTAGAAATCCGCACCCTAACCCTTCTCCAAGTAGGCCTGTGTCCTAGCTCGGAACAACAGGCAACGGCGGAGCTGAGGCCAGTATGGCACAAGTGAGGTCTCACACACTCTTGCAGCCTGATCGTCCAGGAGCAGTAAGGCCTCTTTTTCCCTGCAGGAGGCTCGCTTGCCTTGCCTCCTGTGAACTGCATTTCCCAGCCTGGGCGCAAAGCTGTTCCTGGAGATTTTTTCTCAGGGGCTGTTTCCCTGGAGCTGGGTCGGACCTCGGGGGCCCAACTCACAGGGGAAGACAAAACCACATGGACAGGTCTATGCTCTGTAGGAGAGCTCTAGTGAACCTCATCTCTCAGGAACATTCTTGGCTTCTACAGAGACACCTCTGTGCACGAAGCTACACACCCAACATAGTGGCAAAGGGAGTCTGATTCTCTCCGTGGGTGCTGATGCTTTGTGGCAAAGCACCTGCTAAGAATCCATCCGCATAGGCTTCCCTCACCTTGACAGAGGTCTCATTGCTGTAGTCCTTGGCAGTTTGGAAAGAAGCTGAACCTTACCCTTCACCAAGTAGGCCCTTGTCCTTGTTTGAATGGAAAGGCAGTAGCTGAACTGAGGCCAGTAAGGCGCCAGTCAAGTCTGACATATTCCCGATGCCTGCTCCTTCATGGAAAATAACGTTAGAATCTGGGAATGTCTTTGCAAGGCTGGCAAAGGGCAGTCAGGAACCTCGACCCTGCCTCTGGAATTTCTATCTTCTCAGCACATCTGGCGGTCTCGGTCAGGAGAAACTAACCCATTCCTTGCAAATATAGGCTTCCAAACACAGGCCGGTTGGCTGTCTCTTCTTGCCGAAGGAAGCTTGCTTATCCCACCTCCTGCAAACTCCGATTCCCAGCCTGGGGGATAAGAGGTTCTTGGAGATCTTTTCTCAGAGGCTGTTTGCACGGAGCAGGGGCTGATCCCGGAGACCCACACGCACAGGGGAAGGGAAAACCGCATGGATAAGTCTTTGCTCTCTAGGAGTGCTCTAGTGAACCTCACTCTATGGGGAATGTTCTTGGCTCCAACGGGGACATCTCTGTGTGGGAAGCTGCATAGCCAACATAGAGACACAGAGACCTGATTCTCTCTGTGCAGCTTTGACGCTGTCGTTCAAACAACAAATTGAGAATCCACACAATGCTCTCCCTTACCACTGAGAGAGTTATCATTGCTGTAGCCCTTCGCAGTTTCTGGAAATCGGCACACAAACACTTCTCCAAGTAGGCCTGGGTTCAAGTTCAGATGAACATGCAATAGCGGAGCTGAGGCCAGTAAGGCACCAGTCAGGTGTCACACACTCTGGCAGCCTGCTCCTCCAGGGACAGTAAGGCCTCTATTTCCCTTCAGGAGGCTCGCTTGCCTTACTTCCTGTGAACAGCGTTTCCCAGCCTGGGCGGAAAGCAGTTCCTGGAGATCTTTTCTCAGGGGCTGTTTCCCCAGAGTTGGGGCGGACCTCGGGGACCCAACTCACAGGGGAAGGCAAAACCAAATGGACAGGTCTATGCTCTGTAGGAGATCTCTAGTGAACTGCCGGGGTCCAGCCCCAGCTGATCCAGGGTATTCGAAGCAGAGACGGCGTAGGCGAGGGTCAGGGAACAACTGCTTAATTAAACGTTAATTAAGGATATAAAGAGTAATAAAATGAGGATAGCTCAGTAGGAAAATTCAGTGGAGAAAAGAGGCTGAGTAGCTTGGTTTACGCGGGGGACCAATAAAACTTCAAGACAAGAAGCTTGCACCACTTACGTAGGCCGCAGGCGTCCTTCCGTTCTCCCGAAGGAGAGGAGACACTGAGGCCTCCCCGGTCGGATCTTAGAAGCCCAGGCAAAATTAGTAAGCTTGGTGGGTTCCGCGCTCCAGATGGAGACTCAACCAGAGTGAGAGAGAGAGAGAGAGACATGGGGAGACCAGTATTTCGAGAAACTGATCCCAATTCTTTATTTTCCATGGTCTACTTTTATACACTGAGATGTTATGCAAAAGTCACGTGGGGTCAGCAGTCCTGACTTTTATCAAAGTCAGGTGCTTCATACAAAAGTATACAGAGGTCTTAGGGGTGTTACATCATCTTCTGGCCGGGGGGCCTGCTGACAATTTACGACCCTCTCCTTGTGACAGCGGTCAGTCAACCAGGACACTTATTTCTCCAGGGGTGATTATTCTTAAAACAGACGCCACCCAAATAAAGTTACATTCCTATAGGGTGAGGGTGTAGTGGGTTTTAGTTAAGGAAAGAATTTACTTAGCCTAAGGTCTAACGTGATTTATATCAAAGGTTAATACTTATTCCTTCTATATATTCATTAATGTGTATAAGGGCAGGGGATGTGGAGACTTAGCAGTAAACATCAGCTCAACAAATGAAAAACCCTTCACCAATATGATTTCTAATCAGCCCATTATACTTATACTAATAATTTTCTAACTTTTCTAAGGAACCTGTTTTTAGAAGGTTTAAAGCATCTCGTGCCTCTCATGGTTGGGAGGCTGTGAGCAATCACATGTGGCCGGACAAGCCTGTCAGGCAGGCTAGAGAACCTTCAGAGGAGTTTGTAGGTTAAAACACTCTTGTCACACCCAGGGGTTTTTATCAACTGGAGCTCTAGGTTAACTCCTTCTCCGAAAGAGGTGGTGGGGGACAGCCCCCCGTAAAGTCAGAGGTGTAGGTGAGAGCACAAAGTAGTAAGGTAGGCAGGCTCTGGTGATGGGGGTAGATGCTCGAGGATTTCCAGGGGGACTCCTGAGGCTCGATCCCGCCTTTGCGTATGTCGAGCCTCCTTCTTCATGACCTTTGCCATGGGCAGAGTGCCTCACTCTGGCCCCCAACAGTGAACCTCCTCTCTCAGGAACATTCTTGGCTCCTATCGAGACACCTCTGTGTGTAGCTACACACGCAACGTAGGGGCAAAGGGAGCCAGATTCTTTCCGTGGGGTGCTGATGCTTTGTGGCAAAGCACCTGCTTGAGAATCCATCAGCTTACGCTTCCCTCGCCTTGACAGAGGTCTCATTGCTGTAGCCCTTGGCAGTTTGGAAAGAAGAGGACCCTTACCTTTCATAAAGTGGGCCCTTCTCCTAGTTTGAAAGGAAAGGCAAGAGCTGAGCTGAGGCCAATAAGGCGCCAGTCAAGTCTGACATATTCCCGAAGCCTGCTCCTTCATGGAAAATAACGCTGGAATCTAGGAATGTCTCTGCAAGGCTGGCAAAGGGCAGTCAGGAGCCTGCAGCCTGCCTCTGGAATTACCGATTTCTGAGCAGATCTGGAGGTCTCCTTTAGGAGAATCTAACTCATTCCTTCCATATTGAGACTTCCAAAAACAGGCCGGTCAGCTGCCTCTTCGTGCCTGAAGGAGGCTTGCTTTTCCTGCCTCCTATGAACCCAGCTTCCCAGGCTCTGGGAAAAGCGGATCTTGAAGATCTTTTCTCAGGGGTTGTTTCCACGGAGCTGGGGCTAAGCCTGGAGACCCAAACTAACAGGGGAAGAAAAACCACATGGACAAGTCTTTGCTCTCTAGGAGAGCTCTAGTGAACTTCACTCTGTCACGAACATTCTTGATTCATATGGAGACACCCCTGTGTGCGAAGCTGCGTACCCAACATGGGGGCACAGAGAGCCTGATTCTCTCTGTGTAGCTTTAAAGATGTCGTTCAAAAAACACCTTGAAAATCCATACAATGCTCTTCCTTACCCGTGACAGAGTTCTCATTGCTGTAGCCCTTGGCAGTTTTTAGAAATCCGCACCCAAACCCTTCTCCAAGTAGTCCTGGGTCCTAGTTCGGAGGAACATGCAATGGCGGAGCTGAGGCCAGTAAGGCACCAGTCAGGTCTCACACACTCTTGCAGCCTGATCGTCCAGGGACAATAAGCCCTCTTTTTCCCTGCAGGAGGCTCACTTGACTTCCCTCCTGTGAGCTTCATTTCCCAGCCTGGGGGAAAAGAGGTCCCTGGAGATCTTTTCTCAGGGGCTCCTTCCCCGGAGCTGGGGAGGACCTCGAGGACCCAACTCACAGGGGAAGGCAAAAGCACATGGACAGGTCTATGCTCTCTAGGAGAGCTCTAGTGAACCTCATCTCTCAGGAACATTCTGGCCTCCTATAGAGACACCTCTGTATGTGAAGCTACACACCCAACATAGGGGCAAATGGAGCCTGATTCTCCCCGTGGGGTGCTGATGCTTTGTGGCAAAGCACCTGCTTGATAATCCATCCACTTAGGCTTCCCTCGCCTTGACAGAGGTCCCATTGCTGTAGCCCTTGGCAGTTTGGAAAGAAGAAGACCCTTACCCTTCATAAAGTAGGCCTTTGTCCTAGTTTGAATGGAAAGGTAATAGCTGAGCTGAGGCCAATAAGGTGCCTGCCAAGTCTGACATACTCCCGTAGCCTTCACCTTCATGGAAAATAACTCTAGAATCTGGGAATGTCTTTGCAAGGCTGGCAAAGGGCAGTCAGGAACCAGCACCCTGCCTCTGGAATTACCGACTTCTGAGCAGATCTGGAGGTCTCCTTTAGGAGAAGCTAACCCATTCTTTCCAAATAGAGGCTTCCAAACAGGCCAGTTGGCTGCCTTTTCGCGCCCGAAGGAGGCCTGCTTTTCTCGCATCCTATGAAGCCCTGTTCCCAGCCTCTGGGAAAAGCGGATCTTGAAGATATTTTCTCAGGGGTTGTTTCCATGGAGCTGGGGCCGAGATCAGAGACCCAATCGCACAGGGGAAGGAAAACCACATGGACAAGTCTTTGCTCTCCAGGAGACCTCTAAGTGAAACTTACTGTGTCAGGAACGTTCTTGACTCCTATGGAGACACCCCTGTGTGTGAAGCTGTGTACCCAACAAGGGGGCACACAGGGCCTGATTCTCTCTTTGCAGCTTTGAAGCTGTCATTCAAACAACAGCTTGAGAATCCATAGAATGCTCTCCCTTACCTCTGAGAGACTTCTCATTGCTGTAGCCTTTGGCAGTTTTTACAAATCCACACCCAAACACTTCTCCAAGTAGGCCTGGGTCCTGGATTGGATGGCCATGCAATGGCGGAGCTGAGGTCAGTAAGGCACCAGTCAGGTGTCACCCACTCTGGCAGCCTGCTCCTCCAGGGACAGTAAGGCCTATTTTTCCCTGCAGGAGGCTCGCTTGCCTTGCCTCCTGTGAACTGCGTTTCCCAGCCTGGGCAAAAAGCGGTTCCTGGAGATCTTTTCTCAGGGGCTCTATCCCCAGAGCTGGGGTGGACCTCGGGGACCCATCTCACAGGGGAAGGAAAAACCACATGGACAGGTCTATGCTCTGTAGGAGACGTTAGTGTGTCTCATCTCTTAGGAACATTCTTGGCTCGTACAGAGACACCTCTGTGTGTAAAGCTACACACCGAACATAGGGGCACAGGGAGCCTGATTCTCTCCGTGGGGTGCTGATGCTTTGTGGCAAAGCACCTGTTTGAGAATCCATCCGCTTACGCTTCCCTCGCCTTGACAGAGGTCTCATTGCTGTGTCTCTTGGCACTTGGGAAAGAAGTAGACCCTTACCCTTCACCAAGTAGGCCCTAATCCTAGTTTGAAAGGAAAGGCAATAGCTGAGCTGAGGCCAGTAAGGCACCCGTCAACTCTGACATATTCCCGATGCCTGCTCCTTCATGGAAAATATTGCTAGAATCTAGGAATGTCTTTGCAAGGCTGGCAAAGGGCAGTCAGGAACCTCGACCCTGCCTCTGGAATATCTATCTTCTGAGCAGATCTGGAGGTCTCCTTCTGGAGAAGCTAACCCATTCCTTGCAAATAGAGGCTTCCAAACACAGGCTAGTTGGCTGCCTCTTCTTGCCTGAAGGAGGCTTGCTTTTCCTGCCTCCTATGATCCCTGGTTCCCAGCATGGGGGAAAAGCAGATCTTGGAGATCTTTGCTCAGGGGTTGTTTCCATGGAGCTGGGGTTGTGCCCAGAGACCCACACATACAGGGGAAGGCAAAACCACATGAACAAGTCTTTGCTCTCTAAGAGAGCTCTAGTGAACCTCAGTCTTTGACGAACGTTCTTGGCTCCTATGCGGACACCTCTGTGTGTGAAACTGCGTACCCAACATGGCGGCAGAGAGCCTGATTCTCTCTGTGCAGGTTTAATGCTGTCGTTCAGAAAACAGCTTGAGAATCCATACAATTCTCGCCCTTACCTCTGAGAGAGTTCTCATTGCAGTAGCCCTTGGCAGTTTGTAGAAATCTGCAGCTAAACCCTTCTCCAAGTAGGCCTGAGTCCCAGTTCGGAGGAACAAGCAATGGCGGAGCTAAGACCAGTATGGCACCAGTCAGTTTTCACACACTCTGGCAGCCTGCTCCTCCAGGGACAGTAAGTATTCTTTTTCTCTGCAGGAGGCTCACTTGCCTTACTTCCTGTGAACAGCTTTTCCCAGCCTGGGCGAAAAGCGGTTCCTGGAGATCTTTTCTCAGAGGCTGTTTTCTCGGAGCTGGGGTGGACCTCGGGCACCCAACTCACAGGGGAAGGCGAAACCACATGTACAGGTGAGCACTCTGTAGGAGAGCTCTTGTGAGCCTCATCTCTCAGGAACTTCTTGGCTCCTGTAGAGACACCACTGTGTGTGAATCTACACACCCCACATAGGGGCAAAGGGAGCCTGATTCTCTCCGTGGGGTGCTGATGCTTGGTGGCAAAGAACCTTCCTGATAATCCATCCGCTTATGCTTCCCTCGCATTTACGGAGGTCTCATTGCTGTAGCCCTCGGCAGTTTGGAAAGAAGAAGACCCTTACCCTTCATAAAGTAGGGCCTTGTCCTACTTTGAATGGAAAGGCAATAGCTGAGCTGAGGCCAATAAGGCGCCAGTCAAGTCTGACATATTCCCAAAGCCTGCTTCTTCAGGAAGATAACTGTAGAATCTAGGAATGTCTTTGCAAGGCTGGCAAAGGGCAGTCAGGACCCTGCACACTGCCTCTGGAATTACCGACTTCTGAACAGATCTGGAGGTCTCCCTTAGGGGAAGCTAACCCATTCTTCCAAATAGAGGCTTCCAAACGCAGGCCGCTTGGCTGCCTCTTGCTCTCTGAAGGAGGCCTGCTTTTCCCGCCTCCTATGAACCCCACATCCCAGCCTCTGGGAAAAGCGGATCTTGAAGATCTTTTCTCAGGGGTTGTTTCCACGGAGCTGGGGCCGAGCCTGGAGCCCCAAACGCACAGGGGAAGAAAAACCACATGGACAAGTCTTTGCTCTCTAGGAGAGCTCTAGTGAACCTCACTCTGTCAGGAACGTTCTTGTTTCCTATGGAGAAACCCCTGTCTGTGAAGCTGTGTACTGAACATGGAGACACAGAGTCTGATTCTCTCTGTGCAGCTTTGAAGCTGTCGTTCAAACAACAGCTTGAAAATCCATACAATGCTCTTCCTTACCCGTGACACAGTTCTCATTGCTATACCCCTTGGCAGTATTTAGAAATCCATACCCAAACCCTTCTCCTACTAGGCCTGGGTCCTAGTTCAGAGGAACATGCAATGGCGGAGCTGAGGCCAGTAAGGCACCAGTCAGGTCTCACACACTCTTGCAGCCTGATCGTCCAGGGACACTAAGGCCTGTTGTGCCTTGCAGGAGGCTCGCTTGTGTTACCTCCTGTGAACTGCGTTTGCCAGCCTGGGGGAATAGCGGTCCCTGGAGATCTTTTCTCAGGGGCTCCTTCCCCTGAGCTTGGGCGGACCTCAGGGACCCAACTCACAGGGCAAGGCAAAACCATATGGACAGGTCTATGCTCTGTAGCAGACTTCTAGTGAACCTCATCTCTCAGGAACATTCTTGGCTCCTATAGAGACAACTCTGTGTGTGAAGCTACACTCCCAACATTGGGGAACAGGGATCTTGGTTCTCTCCGTGGGGTGCTGATGCTTTGTAGCAAAGCACTTGCTTGAGAATCCGTCCTCTTAGGCTTCCCTCGCCTTGACAGAAGTCTCATTGCTGTAGCCCTTGGCAGTTTCAAAGAAGAAGACCCTTACACTTCATAAAGTAGGCACTTGTCCTAGTTTGAATGGAAAGGCAATAGCTGAGCTGAGGCCAATAAGGAGCCAGTCCCCTCTGACACATTCCCGAAGCCTGCTCCTTCATGGAATATAACTCTAGAATCTTGGAATGTCTTTGCAAGGCTGGCAAAGGGCAGTCAGGAACCAGCACCCTGCCTCTGGAATTACCGACTTCTGAGCAGATCTGGAGGTCTCCTTTAGGAGAAGCTAACCCATTCCTTCCAAATAGAGGCTTCAAAACACAGGCAGGTTGGCGGCCTTTCGTGCCCGAAGGAGGCTTGCTTTTCTCTCCTCCTATGAACTCCAGTTCCCAGCCTCTGGGAAAAGCGTATCTTGAAGATATTTTCTCAGGGCTTGTTTCCACGGAGCTGGGGCCGAGCCCGGGGCCCAAAGGCACAGGGGAAGGCAAGACCACATGGACAGGTCTATGCTCTGTAGCAGACCTCTAGTGAACCTCATCTCTCAGGAGCATTCTTGGCTCCTATAGAGACACCTCTGTGTGTGAAGCTGCGTACCTAACATAGGGGCACAGAGAGCCTGATTCTCTCTGTTCATTTTGACGCTGTCATTCAGAAAACAGCTTGAGAATCCATAAAATGCTCTCCCTTACCACTGAGAGAATTCTCACTGCTGTAGCCCTTGGCACTTTGTAGAAATCTGCACCCAAACGCTTTTCCAAGTAGGCCTGGGTCCTAGCTCGGATGAACAGGCAATGGCGGAGCTGATGCCAGTAAGGCAACAGTCAGGTTTCACACACTCTGGCAGCCAGCTCCTCCAGGGACTGTAAGGCCTCTTTTACTCTGCAGGATATTCGCTTGCCTTACTTCCTGTGAACAGCATTTCCCAGCCTCGGCGAAGCGGTTCCTGGAGATCTTTTCTCAGGGACAGTTTCCCCGGAGGTGTGGCGGACCTCGAGGACCCAACTCACAGGGGAAGGCAAAACCACATGGACAGGTCTATGCTCTGTAGGAGAGGTTTAGTGAACCTAATCTCTCAGGAACATTCTTGGCTCCTATAGAGACAACTCTGTGTGTGAAGCTACACTCCCAACATTGGTGCACAGGGAGCTTGATTCTCTCCGTGGGGTGCTGATGCTTTGTGGCAAAGCACCTGCTTGAGAATCCATCCTCTTAGGCTTCCCTCACCTTGACAGAGGTCTCATTGCTGTAGCCCTTGGAAGTTTGCAAAGAAGAAGACCCTTACCCTTCATAAACTAGGGCCTTGTCCTGGTTTGAATGGAAAGGCAATAGCTGAGCTGAGGTCAATAAGGAGCCAGTCCCCTCTGAAACATTCCCGAAGCCTGCTCCTTCATGGAAAATAACTCTAGAATCTAGGAATATCTTTGCAAGGCTAGCAAAGGGCAGTCAGGAACCAGTACCCTGCCTCTGGAATTACCAACTTCTGAGCATATCTGGAGGTCTCCTTTAGGAGAAGCTAACCCATTCCTTCCAAATAGAGGCTTCAAAACACAGGCAGGTGGGCTGCCTTTTTGTTCCCGATGGAGGCGTGCTTTTCTCTCCTCCTACGAACCCCGGTTCCCAGACACTGGGAAAAGTGGATCTTGAAGATATTTTCTCAGGGGTTGTTTCCACGTAGCTGGGGCCAAGCCTGGACACCCAAAGGCACAGGGGAAGGCAAGACCACATGGACAAGCCTTTGCTCTTTAGTATAGCTCTAATGAACCTCACCCTGTCAGGATCTTTCTTGATTCCTACGGAGACACACCTGTGTGTGAAGCTGCGGCTACAGAGAGCCTGATTCCCTCCGTTTACCGCTGAGTCTGCATTGCCAAGCAACAGCTTGGGAACGCAGCCTGGGGCACTTCCCTTCCCTCGGACAGAGCTCTCCTTGCGGTAGGCCTTGGTAGTTTGCATACAATGGGGCCCTAAGCCCTCTGCAAGTTGGCCTGGCTCCTAGGTCCAAAGGGCAGGCCAGAGCGGAGCTGAGGCTGTCAGGCTCCAGACACATCTCCCATACTCCTACATCCTGCTCCTACCCAGGCGTGAACGCTAGAATCTGGGAAGGTACCTGGACCGTGCAGGGGCGGGGCGAACGCGGGCGGCGTGGGGCGGGGGTCGGCTTCTGGCGGGGGTGGGGGCGGGCTTCCCAGTTGTGCTCTCAGAGGTGGACACTGAGGCTGAAAACTCGCCGGGAGCGCACCCGGGACTGGGTAAACCCGGGCTGCGGGGGTCGAGATTCAGATGGCTTTGGGTGGGGGTCGGTCCCAGTTGTGCTCCCAGGGTCGCCACTGCGGCTGGGAACGCGCAGGGAGCGCGGCAGGGGCGGGGCTAACCCTGGCGGAGCGGGGCGGGGTCGGCTCACGGGGGGGATGGGGAGGGGTTCCCAGTTGCGCTCTCGGGGGTTGCAACTGCGGCTGGGAACGCCCATTTCGTCCGCTCCTGGTTCCCCAAGGATCGCCATCCCGTGGGTACAGCGGAGGGCTGCGGACCACAGGTAAGGGAACTGGGACTGCGTGGAGCAGGGAACCAAGTATTCCGCCGTCTGTTGGCACATTCTCGGAGCTCCCCAACCTGGCGGTCGCAGAAAGGCCTTGCCTTTGGGGTCAAGGCCTTTACCGCTCCACCCCTCTGCTGAAAAATCTCAGAGTCTGCGCGGTTTTTCCAAGCAGCCTAGTGTCGGCTGGAAGTCCAAGGGACAGAACACTGAACTCTGGCCGGCTGGCCCAGCCCTCTTCTGGCACTTTGTAAGCCAGCGGGCCCTTGAGCACCTGCTGGGATGGGAAAGGGAAGGGTCCATGGATTGCACCCTAGAAACTTAGTAGGGTGCATGGATTTCAAACCCTGGTGGCCGCCCAGGCAGCAAAGAAGGGGGGAGGGCACCTTGCTGCCCTTTCATGGCAGAATCTGTGGTTGTCCAGCTGCGTGGGCCTTTTCATGAGGACCCTGTGCAATAAAAGTTTGGTGTTTTGGAACTGAATAATTAGAACGTGTAAAAGCTTTAAATTATGTGGTGTTGTAATTAAAAAACAAAACAAAACAAAACCAAGCTCCAAGTGTTTTGCAAATGGAGGTTTAAATATTGAAGGACTGTATTCCTTGCACTGTGGCATTCTATCAAGAAGTGTGCAGGATTTTATTTTTTTAAGAAAAGTGTTCGAAGTGAGGGAAACAGGAAACCCAGAGGTGCCCCTGTATTTTGGGGAAGGCCTTAGGAGGTCACTTGGAAATGCTGCTGGCTGTGCGGGAGCGGGGCAGATGGGCTGTGCAGGCTTGTCCTTTGCATGGATGTTCTTGTGTGTGGAAACCCAGCTCGGAGCCATCTCCTGATGTTTAAGAATTTCGCAGACAAACCTTGAGCTAAACAATGCATTTTTTCCTAAGAAAATGTTTGTCTTAAGCGATGTAAATATCCTATATATTTCCGCTAGACTCTGGCTTCAGGTCGGTTCCCCCAAAAGGCTCAGAAGCGATTTGAACAAAACAGCATGTTTTCCTCCTAGCTTGTTCTCCTTATCTATGTTAAGGAAATGATATATTTGCCTGCAATACTGCCTTTCTTCAAGATTCATGTCAATCAAGTTTTGGCCCGGGATGACTCACCTGCTGCCAATATTATCTCAATGCATGTCTTGGGGGAGGGGCCTGGTGCCATTCCCTGAAACAGTTCCTTTCTTTCCTTAGCTGACTGCTAGTGCCTGTAGAATATCTGGCTAAAGACCAGCTGGGGGTACTCTTCCTCCCCCCCCCCACCCCGCCTCGAGTCTAAGTCAGCAGCTTTCTCTATCTCTTTCATACTTTAATAACACTTGATGACACAAAAGCTCTGAGCGATCAAATCATATCAAATCTTCATTTCAGATTGAAGATGCATTCCATGGTATTGCCATCTTAAGTCTTTGCATCGTTATGGAATATCTGTCCATGTATTCAGGATAGTTTTCAGCCAGGGTGTATAATTTCCAGTGTGCCAGTCTTGTCATCCTCGTTACATCCATGGCAAAGTGTTTTATTCATGTTGATATTATTGAAAGGGAATTTTTTAAAATTCCTTTTCAGATTATTATCTGCTAATGTATACAGATAAAACTGTGTAATCATTCATTTTTATCAGTTTGGACAGCTTGATAGTTGTCTTTAATTTCTTTACTTTCTGACACTTTAAGATTATCCTGGGACACATATGTAATGCCTCACCCCTAAATTCAGACATGTGTTCAAAGAACTTCTGTCCTTTTATTTATTTATTTATTTATTCTTTAACATTGAAATCGTTTTGACTATGCTGGGTGTTTGTTGCTAGATGGAAGTAGCTAGGACCTCTGGACTGCAGTTTCTCATCTCTTGCTGACCTCTTGTTGACCTCTGCAGAATCCTGGTAGGTGGGAGCTTGTTAGTTCCTTGTTCCTTATCAGAACCTCCTGTGGTAAGTGTTTTTCTCTTCTCTGTTGCCTGGTAAGGGTGGGTGGTCATGGGCATCCCAAAGTTGGCTAGAAGTCAATTATTTAGGCAGGCATGTGCACAGATATGGGAGAAGGCAATGGCACCCCACTCCTGGAAAATCCCAAGGATGGAGGAGCCTGGTAGGCTGCAGTCCATGGGGTGGCTAAGAGTCGGACACCACTGAGTGACTTCATTTTCACTTTTCACTTTCATGCATAGGAGGAGGAAATGGCAATCCACTCCAGTGTTCTTGCCTAGAGAACCCCAGAGACTGCGGGGCCTGGTGGGCTGCCATCTATGGCGTGGCACAGGGTCGGCCTCAACTGAACCACTTAGCAGCTGCAGCAGCAGCAGCAGCAGTGCATAGATATCAAAGGGGATGAGAACAGTCAGGTAGGATCACATATGTCATCGTGAAACAATACTTCTCTTCTTAGCCAAAGCTAACGAAAGATTTCTGTTCTAGGTCAACCTAGAAGAGATCACTTAAGAGGTAAAGAAACTTAAACTCCATTAGCAAAGGCAGTTCAACATCTCAAGAAAACTTGTGCTAGGCACAAAACTCTTTTCTGGGGGCCTACTTTCCCTACAACCTCCTTATCCCATTCTGTACCCATTCCTTTGCTTCTCCCGTCCTGAAAATGCCACCTGTAAGACAGAACTACTTCGTTTTCCTTCTTAAAGTGTGATTGCATTCCATACATTCTTGTAATAACAAGTCATACATTTCCCTTCAGCAACCAAGAACTCACTCTTATATTGGCATTTGATAGATTGGTGAGCATACCTATCAGTGATAATAGCGCCCACCCCGCTTCCTGCAAGAACAGAACAAAACAAAACAAAACAAAAAAATTGCTTTCTTACATTTAATATGTTCGGATGGTGCCAGTCACTATTCATGCAGAGTCAAAAATCTCTTTTGTTTCTGTGTAAAAGGGAGGTCCTTTCAAGTCGTGAATGTTTAAGAAGTTTCATTTATTTGGAAGTGACCTAGCTATTCAATACACTGTCGTCACTTAGTTTAGCACCAGGATAGAAACTCAGGTAACCAAAACACCTGGAGGAACGATTGTAAGTACAGTTCAGTTCAGTTGCTCAGTCGAGTCTGACTCTTTGTGACCCCGTGGCCTGCAGGACGCCAGGCTTCCGTGTCCATCACCAACTCCAGGGGCTTGCTCAAACTCATGTCCATCGAGTCAGTGATGCCATCCAACCATCTTATCCTCTGTCATCCCCTTCTCCTCTGCCTTCAATCAAGACTATGAGAGGCAGATATTTTAGAGTATAATTATTGTTAAGAGTTTATCTAAAAGCTCATATCACATTTACATATTTTACATTGGTTGTTGCTGTTTCCAGGTACTTTCTTGCTGACAAGCTTGTGACACATATAACAATAGAGCAATTTTTACCTCAGAAGAAACCTAGGCACTATGAACATGTTGTGCTTAATGTTGTTGACTCTTAGACATGTCTATAGTGGAGGAGCAAAACCAAAAATACTAGATATTTAATATTGACTAGTTCCCAGTTCACGGGACTCTGACATTCATTTAGGTCAATGTTTTCTTGTATTTCCAGCAGTTTGATTTGGAAGGGCTGCCTTGTCTTGAGACCATTGAAATCAGAACTCAGAACTTGAGCAATATTATCAAAAAACACAAGGCTCACACTGACATATACCTTAATCCAGACAGACAGACAAGACATCTTCCAGTTTTCCGCCTGAGATTTAAAATATTTCTTTGAGCCGTTTTCCTGGGAAGTGGTAGGGGCGGGGCAGTGGGGGTGGCAGCGAGGCAGGCTTGGGTAACAAGCTAATTGTTGGTCATTGCATATGCAAAGAACCAGCTTTCCGGGTTCCAAGGAAAAAAGCTTCCTTGGTACCCAATTTTGTTTGGATCTATAGACTCTCATGGCCCTCCTAGGTCAGGACATCTTTCCTTTCTGTAGTCCTCGTTTTATCCCTAAATCATAGACAGCTTGGATTGTCTCTGTGGGGTGGATGTATTGTCCTCGTGTTTGACCTGGCGGCAGTAGCGAGGTCCGAGAGCCTCTCCTGGAACCGGGCGTGGGGACAGGGCTCACCGGGGGCCCCTGGTGGAAGTGGACAATGCGCCGGGAGCGCGCCAGGGGCGGGGCGATCCCAGGCGGCGCGGGTCGGGGTTCCGGTCGGGAGGGGGTGGGGGGTGGTAACAGTTGTGCTCTCGGGGGTCCCCACTGCAGCTGGAAACGTGCTGGGAGTGCGGCAGGGGCGGGGTGAATCCTGGTGGCGCGGGGCGGGGTTCGGCTCCTGGCGGGGGTGGGGGAGGGCTTCCCAGTTGTGCTCTCGGTGGTGACCACTGAGGCTGGAAACGCGCCGGGAGCGCACCCGGGGCGGGGTAAACCTGGGCTACGCGGGTCGAGATTTAGATGGCTGTGGGTGGGGGTTCGGTCCCAGTTGTGCTCTCGGGGGTCGCCACTGCGGCTAGGAACGCCCATTTCCTACGCTAATGTGTCCCCAAGGATCCACATCTAGTGGGTGCAGCGGAGGGCTGCGGGCCACAGGTCAGAGAACTGGGACTGCTTGGAGCAGGGAACCACGTATTCCGCCCTCTGTTGGCACATTCTCGGAGCTCCCCAACCTGGCGGTTGCAGAAAGGCCTCGCCCTTGGTGTCAAGGCCTTTACCGCTCCACCCCTTTGCTGAAAAATCTCAGTCTGCACGGTTTTCCCAAGCAGCCTAGTGTCCCCTGGAGGTCCAAGGGACAGAACCCTGAACTCTGGCCG
The DNA here is from genome assembly GCF_029407905.1 of Bubalus kerabau. NCBI lineage: Eukaryota > Metazoa > Chordata > Mammalia > Artiodactyla > Bovidae > Bubalus > Bubalus kerabau. The sequence continues at coordinate 296,744 of NW_026577909.1, read as the reverse complement.
GCTGGCCCAGCCCTGCTTCTGGCACTTTGTAGGCCAGCGGGCCCTGGAGCACCTGCTAGGATGAGAAAGGGAAGGGTCCGTGAATTGCACCCTAGAAAGTTAGTAGGGTGCATGGATTTCAAACCCTGGTGGCCGCCCAGGCAGCAAAGAAGTGGGGAGGGCACCTTGCTGCCCTTTCATGGCAGAATCTGTGGCTGTCCTGATGCGTGGGCCTTTTCATGGGGACCTTGTGCAATAAAAGTTTGGTGTTTTGGTACTGAATAATTAGAAATTGTAAAAAGTTTAAATTATGTGGTGGTGTAATTAAAAAACAAAACAAAACAAAACCAAGCCCCAAGTGTTTGGCACAGGGAGGTTTAAGTATTGAAGGCCTGTTTTCCTTGCACTGTGGCATTCTATCAAGGAGTGTGCAGGATTTTTTTTTTTTTTTTAAGAAAAGTGTTCGAAGAGCTTGAAACAGGAAACCCAGAGGTGCCCCTGTATTTTGGGGAAGGCCTTAGGAGGTCACTTGGAAATGCTGCTGGCTGTGGGGGAGGGGGGCAGATGGGCTGTGCAGGCTTGTCCTTTGCATTCATGTTCTTGTGGGTAGAAACCCAGCTCGGAGTCATCTCCTGATGTGTAAGAATTTCGCAGACAAACCTTGAGCTAAGCAATGCATTTGTTCCTGAGGAAATGTTTGTCTTAAGCGATGTAAATATCCTATGTATATCCGCTGGACTCTGGCTTCAGGTCGGTTCCCCCAGTAGGCTCAGAAGCGACTTGAACAAAACAGTATATTTTCCTCGTACCTTGTTCTCCTAATCTATGTTAAGGAAATGATATATTTGCCTGGAATACTGCCTTTCTTCAAGATTCATGTCAATCAGTTTTTGGCCCAGGATGACTCACCTGCTGCCAATGTGACCTCAAGGCATGTCGTGGGGGAGGGGCCTGGTGCCATTCCCTGAGACAGTGCCTTTCTTTCCTTAGCTGACTGCTAGTGCCTGTAGAATATCTGGCTAGAGACCAGCAGGGTGTACACCCCGCCTCAAGTCTAAGTCAGCAGCTTTCTCTATCTCATTTATACTTTAATAACAATCGATGACACAAAAGCTCTGAGCGATCAAATCATATCAAATCTTCATTTCAGATTGAAGATGCATTCCATGGTATTGCCATCTTAAGTCTTTCCATTGTTATGGAATATCTGTCCATGTATTCAGGATAGTTTTCAGCCAGGGTGTATAATTTCCAGTGTGCCAGTCTTGTCATCCTCGTTACATCCATGGCAAAGTGTTGTGTTCATGTTGACATTATTGAAAGGGAATTTTTTTAAATTCCTTTTCAGATTATTATCTGCTAATATATACAGAAAAAACTGTGTAATCTTTCGTTTTTATCAGTTCGGACAGCTTGATAGTTGTCTTTAAATTCTTTCCTTTCTCATACTTTAAGATTTTCCGGGCACCGTACATGTACTGCCTCACCCCTAATCTCAGTCATGTGTTCAAAGGACTTCTGTCCTTTATTTGTTTACTTATTTTTTGCAACATTGAATTCGTTTTGACTATGCTGGGTCTCTGCTGCAAGATGGAAGTTGCTAGGACCTCTGGACTACAGTCTTCCATCTCTTACTGACCTCTTGTTGACCTCTGCAGAATCCTGGTTGGTGGGAGCTTGTTAGTTCCTTGTTCCTTACCAGGACCTCCTGTGGTAAGTGTTTTTCTCTTCTCTGTTGCCTGGTAAGGGTGGATGGTCATTGGCATCCCAAAGCTAGCTAGAAGTCAATTATTTAGGCAGGCTTGTGCATAGATATGGGAGAAGGCAATGGCACCCCACTCCAGTACTCTTGCGTGAAAAATCCCATGGATGGAGGAGCCTGGTAGGCTGCAGTCCATGGGGTGGTTAAGAGTCGGACACCACTGAGCGACTTCACGTTCACTTTTCACTTTCATGCATGGGAGGAGGAAATGGCAACCCACTCCAGTGTTCTTGCCTAGAGAACCCCAGGGACTGCGGGGCCTGGTGGGCTGCCGTCTATGGGGTCGCACAGAGTCGGACACGACTGAAACGACTTAGCAGCAGCGGCGGCGGCAGCACCAGCAGAAGCAGTGCATGGATATCAAAAGGGCTGCAAACAGTCAGGAAGGATCACATATGTCACCGTGAAACACTACTTCTCCACTTAGCCAAAGCTAACAAAAGATTTCTGTTCTAGGTCAACCTAGAAGAGATCACTTAAGAGGTAAAGAAACTTAAACTCCATTAGCAAAGGCAGTTCGACATCTCAAGAAAACTTGTGCTAGGCACAGAACTCTTTTCTGGGGGTCCACTTTCCCTACAACCTCCTTATCCCATTCTGTACCCATTCCTTTGCTTCTCCCATCCTGAAACTGCCACCTGTAAGACAGAACTACTTCGTTTTCCTTCCTCAAGTGCCATTGCATTCCACATACTTTCTTGATATAACAAGTCATACATTTCCCTTCAGCAACCAAGAACTGACTTTTATATTGGCATTGGCTATAGCCCGCCCCCCTCCCCCCACCCCCAAGAACAGAACAAAACAAAACAAAACAATTGCTTTCTTACATTTAACATGTCAGGATGGTGCCAGACACTATTCATGGAGAGTCAAAAATCTCTTTTGTTTCTGTGTAAAAGGGAGGTCCTTTCAAGTCGTGAATGTTTCAGAACTTTCATTTATTTGGAAATGACCTAGCTATTCAATACACTGTCGTCACAAGGATAGAAACTCGGGTAACCAAAACACCTGGAGAAACGTTTGTTAGTTCAGTTCAGTTCAGTTGCTCAGTCGTGTCTGACTCTTTGGGACCCCGTGGCCTGAAGGACGCCAGGCTTCCGTGTCTGTCACCAGCTCCAGGGGCTTGCTCAAACTCATGTCCATCGAGTCAGTGATGCCATCCAACCATCGTACCCTTGTCATCCCCTTCTCCTCTGCCTTCAATCAAGACTATGAGAGGCAGATATTTTAGAGTATAATTATTGTAAAGAGTTTGTCTAAAAGCTCATATCACGTTTACATTTTTTCTTTTGTTGTTGTCGTTTCCAGGTAGTTTCTTGCTGACAAGCTTGTGACAGATATAACAATAGAGCAATTTTTACCTCAAAAGAAACCTAGGCACTATGAACATGTTGTGCTTAATGTTGTTGACTCTTAGACATGTCTATAATGGAGGAGCAAAACCAAAAATACTAGATATTTAATATTGACTAGTTCCCAGTTCACGGGACTCTGACATTCATTTAGGTCAATGTTTTCTTGTATTTCCAGCAGTTTGATTTGGAAGGGCTGCCTTGTCTTGAGAGCATTGAAATCAGAACACAGAACTTGAGCAATATTATCAAAAAACACAAGGCTCACACTTACACATACCTTAATCCAAACAGACAGACAAGACATCTTCCAGGTTTCCGCCTGAGATTTAAAATATTTCTTTGAGCCAGTCTTCTGGGGAGTGGGGGGATGGAGGTGGCAGTAAGGCAGGCTTGGGTAACAAGCTAATTGTTGGTCATTGCATATGCAAAGAACCAGCTTTCCGGGTTCCAAGGAAAAAAGTTTCCTTGGTAACCAACTTTGTCTGGTTCTATAGAATATCATAGCCCTCCTAGGTCAGGTCATCTTGCCTTTCTGTAGTCCTCGTTTTATCCCTAAATCATAGACAGCTTGGATTGTCTCTGTGGGGTGTATGTATTGTCCTCATGTTTGACCTGGCGGCAGCAGCGAGGTCCGAGAGCCTCTCCTGGAACCGGGCGTGGGGACGGGGCTCACCGAGAGCCGCTGGTGAAGGTGGGCAGCGCCCCTGGAGCGTGGCAGGGGCGGGGCGCCCCGGGCGGCGCAGGGCGGGTGTCGGCTCCTGGCGGGGGTAGGGGAGGGCTTCCCAGTTGTGCTCTCGGAGATGGCCACTGCGGCTGGAAACGCGCCGGGAGCGCAGCCAGGGTGGGGTAAACCTGGGCTGCACAGGTCGAGATTCCGCTCGCTGTGGGTGGGGGGTCGGTCCCTGTTGTGCTCCCGGGGGTCGCCAATATGGCTGGGAACCCGCCTGGAGCCCGGCAGGGCCGGGACGAAACCTGGCGGCGCGGGGCGGGGTGGGGGTCCGTTCCCAGCGGGGGTCAGCTCCTGGCGGGGGTGGGGGAGGGCTTTCCAGATGTGCTGTTGGGGGTCGCCATTGCGGCTGGGAATGCCCATTTCGTGAACTCCTGGATCCCCAAGGATCGGCATCCATTGGCCACAGCGGAGGGGTGCGGAACACAGGTAAGGGAACGGGGACTGCCTGGAGCAGGGAACCATGTATTCCGCCCTGTGTTGGCACAGTCTCAGAGCTCCCCAACCTGGCGGTCGCAGGAAGGCCTCGTCTTTGGGGTCAAGGCCTTTACCACTCCACCCCTCTGCTGAAAAACCTCAGAGTCTGGGCGGTTTTCCCAAGCAGCCTAGTGTCCGCTGGAAGTCCAAGGGACAGAACGCTGAATTCTGGCCGGCTGGCCCAGCCCTGCTTCTGGCACTTTGTAGGCCAGCGGGCCCTGGAGCACCTGCTAGGATGGGAAAGGGAAGGGTACGCGAATTGCACCCTGCTGGCCGCCGAGGCAGCAAAGAATAGGGGAGGGCACCTTACTGCCCTTTAATGGCAGACAGAATCTGTGGCTGTCCTGCTCCGTGGGCCTTTTCATGGGGACCTTGTGCAATAAAAGTTTACCGGTGAACTTAGGGAACTTCCCAGTGTGCTTCTGACAGATGAGGGATGCTGTGGAGTTGGCGGGGCCTCTCAGGACTCTGCTGGGTTTGGCGCAATGGAAGAGGGCCTCATCTCCAGGGAAGGCAGGAACCTCAGGCTTCCTCTCCGTTTCGGACTCCGACCGCAGGGTCCCTGCAGAGTTGGGACAGGAGAGTCAGGAATCGTCTTGTCTGAGGAAGGGAACTCCGCTTGCCTCTCAAGGTGCTCAGGGGGTCTCAGGCCCCTTGTTGAGCTGTGTGTGGAACCTGGGGGTATTTCCGGAAATGCACGACGGTGACAGTGCCCCTTCGTGTTGTGCCTTCACCCACTGGGTTGCCTTCGAAGAGGTGTCTGGGCCTCGGGTTCTTTTTAAGAGCGGACCGGGAAATAGGGGTCTTTCGGCATGTGGGACCACCCACGGGGCTAGTCTCAAATTTCCTAGTGAGGCCGGCTTCATCCTGACGTGTGCCGGGAAGGCCGGGGACCCTTCCAGACAACGCAGGGGGATCGACTCTCCTGTCGCCATCAGGAGGGGAGAAGGGGCTCAGATGAAGTGGGGCCGGAATCCTCGGTGTTACCCTCGAGGGAAACCGGCGTGTGGGGGACTTTTGGGGGTTCAATGAAAGGAGTCAGGTACCATTTCGCACTTCAGGACAGAACCTGGGACTTCCCTTGAGACGCCGTAGCGGGCAAGGGCCTCATCTTGCGAAGACGTTGGAACCATGTGGATTTTCTCGAGTTGCGGCGGGATTCTAGAGTTACGACTGGGATTTCAGGCTTCCTCTTGTGTTGGCCCCGGGAAGCCTAATCTTCCATTCGAGTTGCGAGGGAAAGCTTGGGGTTGCACTCGAGTCACTGCAGGGCCAAAGAGACCTCATCTAGGCCTGTGTCCGGGACTTAACGTTCCTCTCAAGGGAAGACAGGGATCTCAGGGTGGCGTTCCAGACTCCCCCGGGGAGTCAGGCCTAGATTCGAGGGCAAGCAAAGGATGCCGCTCTCCTCTCAAGTCGCAACGCAGATCTCTTGGAGCCCACTGAGTGGCCTCAAGGGAGTCAGGCCTTCTCTTCAGTTTGGAGAGAGGACTCAGGATTGCGGTCTGGGTCAGGCAGGAAAAGAAGGCCCTCACCTCGCGAGGATGGGGGCTTCTCAGGGGTTTCCTCGAGCTGCGGCGCCCGTGGGGGTTTTCTCACGAGGCAAGACGAGGATCTCATGGAGCCTCTCGTGCGGTGCCAGGGAAGTCAGGTCTCTGTGCGCGTGGCGAGGGGGAGCACGTCATGGCTCTCGAGTCATGGGAGAGGACTAGGGCCTCCAGACGCGTTGAAGAAGGACACTCAAGGTCTTTCTGGGGTTGCGGCGGGAAAGCCTCATTTCCCTCGACTTCTGCCGGGGACCTGAGGGAACTTCCCATGGTGCCTCTGATAGGTGAGGGATGCTGTGGAGTTGGCGGGGCCTCTCGGGACTCCGCTGGGCTTGGCGCAATGGAAGAGGGCCTCATCTCGAGGGGAGACAGGAAACTTAGGCTTCCTCTCCTTTTCGGACTCCAACCACAGGGTCCCTGCAGAGTTGGGACAGGAGAGTCAGGACTCGTCTTGTCTGAGGAAGGGAACTCCGCTTGCCTCTCGAATTGCTCAGGGTGTCTCAGGCACCTCGTAGAGCTGTGTGTGGAAACCGCGGGTTTTTCCGGACGACTCACGGGGGTGTCAGTGCCCCTTCGAGTGGTACCTTCACCCACAGGGTTGCCTTCGAAGAGGGGTCCGGGCCTCGGGTCCTTCTCAAGAGCGGACCGGGGAATCGGTGGCGTTCGGCATGTGGCACCACCCACGTGGCTCGTCTTGAATTTCCCCGTGAGACCAGCCTCATCCTGAGGTGCGCCGGGAAGGCCGGGAACCCCTTCTGGACCACGCAGGTGAATCGCCTCTCCTATCGCGATCAGGAGGGGAGAAGGGCCTCAGATGAAGCTGTGCCGGGACTCTCGGTGTTCCCCTCGAGGGAACCCGGCGTGCTGGGGAACTTTTGGGTGTCGTACGAAGGGTGTCAGGTACCGTTTCGCACTTCAGGGCGGAACAGGGGACTTCCCTTGAGACGCCGTAGTGGGCAAGGGCCTCATCTTGCGAAGACGTTGGAACCACGTGTTTTTTCTCGATTTGCGGCGGGATTCTCGAGTGACGACGGGGATTACAGGCTTCCTCCTCTGTTGGCCCTGGGAAGCCCCGTCTTCCATTCGAGTGGCGAGGGAAAGTGGGGACTGCCTTGAGTCACTGCAGGGCCAAAGAGACCTCATCTAGGCGTGTGTCCAGGACCTAATGTTCCTATCCAGGGAAGGCAGGGATCTCGGGGTTGCATTCCAGGATCCCCCGGGGTGCCAGTCCTCGTCTCGAGGGGAAGCCAAGGACTCCGCTGTCCTCCCGAGTCGCGACGCGGATCTCTTGGAGCCCCCTAGTGGCCTCAGTGGAGTCAAGCCTCCTCTTCATTTTGGAGAGAGGGCTCGGGATTGTTCTCCAGGCCATGTAGGAAAAGAAGGCCCTTCACCTCGTGAGGACGGGGGCGTCTCAGGGGTGTCCTCGAGCTGCGGCGCCCTTGGGGGTTTTCTCGCGAGGCAAGATGAGGATCTCAGGGAGCCTCTCGTGCGGCGCCAGGGAAGTCAGGTCTCACTGCGCCTGGCGAGGGGGAGTGCGTCATGGCTCTCGAGTCACGGGAGGGGACTAGGGCCTCGAGACGCGTTGAAGAGGGACTATCGAGGTCTTTCTCGGGTTGTGGCGGGAAAAGTCATTTCCCTCGACTTCTGCCGGGGACCTTAGGGAACTTCCCAGGGTGTCTCTGAGAGTTGATGGATACTGTGGAGTTGGCGGGGCCTCTCGGGACTCCGCTGGGTTTGTCGCAATGGAAGAGGGCCTCATCTCGAGGGGAGGCAGGAACCTCAGACTTCCTCTCTGTTTCGGACTCAGACCGCAGGGTCCCTGCAGAGTTGGGACAGGAGAGTCAGGCTACGTCTTTTCTGAGGAATGGAACTCCGCTTGCCTCTCGAGTTGTTCATCGGGTTTCAGGCCCCTTGTCAAACTGTGTGTGGAATCTGCAGGTTTTTCCAGACGATGCATGGGGGTGTCAGTGATCCTTCGATTTGTGCCTTCATCCACAGGGTTGCCTTCGAAGAGGTGTCCGGGCATCGGGTTCTTATGAAGAGCGGACTGGGAAATCGGGGTCGTTCAGCATTTGGCAGCACCCACGTGGGTTGTCTCAAATTTCCTCATGAAACCGGCCTCATCCTGAGGTGTGCCGCGAAGGTCATGAAACTCTTCCAGACAAAGCAGAGGAATCGACCCTCCTGTGGCGATCAGGAGGGGAGAAGTGGCTCAGATGAAGTGCTGCTGGGAACCTCGGTGTTTCCCTCAAGTGAGACAGGTATGTCGGGTAACTTTTGGGGTCACATAAAGCGTTCCAAGTACCGATTCACTCTTCAAAATGGAACGTTGGACTTCTCTTGGGGTGCTCCAGCGGGCAAGGGCCTCATCTTGGAATGACTGCGGAACCACTTGGTTTTTCTCGAGTTGCGGTGGGATATTTGAGTCACCACAGGGAATTCATGCTTCCTCTTGTGTTGGCCCACAAAAGTCTTATCTTCCATTCGAGATTCGAGGAAGAGCTGGAGGTGCGCTCTAGTCACTGAAGGCAAAAGAGACCCCACCAAGGCTTGTGTGCAGGACCTAATGTTCATCTCAAGACTCGACAGAAATCTCGGGGTTGCATTCCAGACTCACCTTGCAGTCAGGCCTCGTCTCGAGGGGAAGCAAAGGACTCTGCTCTCCTCTCGAGTCGGACGGGTATGTCTTGGAGCCCACTGAGTGGCTTAAAGGGAGTCAAACCTCCTCTGGTGTTTGGAGGGAGGACACGGGATTGCTCTCCAGGCAATGCATGAAATGAAGGCCCTCATCTCCCAATGACTGGGGCGTCTCGTAGGTTTTCTCGAGCTGTGGCGCTAGTGTGGGGTTTCTCACGAAGTAAGACTGGGAGCTCAGTGAGCCTCTCACGTGGTGCCAGGGAAGTCAGGTCTCTATGCACGTGGTGAGAGGGAGCCCGTCATTGTTCTCGAGTCATGGTAGGGGAATTGGGCCTGAAGACGTGTTAAAGAAGGACTCTCAAGGTCTTTCTTGGGTTGCAGCAGGAAACCCTGGGTTCCATCGACTTGTGCCGGTGACCTCAGGAAGCTTCTCAGCGTGCCTCTGAGAAGTCAGGGTCACTGTGGAGTTGGGAGGGGCCTCTCGGAACTCCACTGGGTTTGGTGCAATGGAAGAGGGCCTCATGACAAGTTGAGGCAGGAACCTCAGGGTTCCTCTCCTGGCTTCGAATGCGCCGGATCTGACTCGGATCCCAGAGTCCCTGCAGAGTTGGGACAGGAGAGTCAGGCCTCGTCTTGTGTGGAGGAATGGAACTCCGCTTGACTCTCGCGTTGTTCATGGGGTGACAGGCCACTTGTCGATTTGTATGTGGAACTTGCGGGTTTTTCTGGACGATGCACCAGGGTGTCAATGCCCCTTTGTGTTGTGCCTTGATCCACAGGATTGCCTTCGAGTTGGGTTCTGCCATCGGGTTCTTATCAAGAGCGGACCAGGGAATCGGGGTCTTTTGGCATGTCGCACCACCCATGAGGCTATGTCTCGAATTTCCTCGTGAGACTGGCCTCATCTTGATGTGCGCCAGGAAGGTCGGGAACGCCTTCCAGACAAAGCAGGGGAATCGAACCTCCTGTCGCGATCAAGAGGGGAGAAGAGTCTCAGATGAAGTGGTGCCGGGAACCTCGGTGTTCTCCTCAAGTGAGACTGGTATGTCGGGGAACTTTTGGGGTCGCATCAAGGGTTCCAAGTAACTTTTCGCTCTTCAATACGGAACGTGGGACTTCTCTTGAGACGCTGTAGCGGGCAAGGGCCTCATCTTTCGATGACGGGGGAACCACGTGGTTTTTCTTGAGTTGTGGCGGGATTCTCGAGTTACGACGGGGAATTCAGGCTTCCTCTTCAACTGGCCCAGGGAAGTCCAGTTTTCATTCGAATTGCGAGTTAGAACTGGGGATTGCTCTCGAGACACTGCAGGGCCAAATAGACCTCATCTAGGCTTGTGTCCAGGACCTAATGTTCCTCTGCTGGGGCGACAGCGATCTCGGCATTGCATTCTCGACTCACCCGGGGAATCAGGCCTCGTCTCGAGGGGAAGCCAAGGACACCGCTCTCCTCTCGAGTCGCGACGGGTATATCTTGGAGCTCACTGTGTGGCCTAAAATGAGTCAAGCCTCCTGTGGAGTTTGGAGAGAGGACTCAGGATTGCTCTCCAGGCCATACAGCAAAAGAAGGCCCTCATCTCGTGAGGACTGGGGCGTCTCGTGTGTATTCTCGAGCTGCGGCTCCAGTGTGATGTTGCTCACGAGGTATAATGGGGAGCTCAGGGAGCCTCTCCTGTGGCGCCAGGGAAGTCAGGTTTCTATGTGCGTGGCTAGGGGGAGCGCGTCATTGCTCTTGAGTCATGGTAGGGGAATCGCACCTCAAGACGCGTTGAAGAAGGACTCTCAAGGTCTTTTACGGGTTGGGGCAGGAAACCCTTTGTTCCCTCGACTTGTGCCAGTGATCTCAGGAAGGTCTAAGGGTGCCTCTGAGAAGTCAGGGATACTGTGCAGTTGGGAGGGGCTCTCGGGACTCCACTGGGTTCGGTGCAATGGAAGAGGGCCTCATCTTGAGTGGAGGCAGGAAACTCATGTTTCCTCTCCTGACTTCCCCTGGGCCAGATCTGACTCGGATCGCAGTTTCGCTGCAGAGTTCGAACAGGAGAGTCAGGCCTCGTCTTGTGTGGAGGAATGGAACTCTGCTTGCCTCTCCAGTTGTTCACGGGGTGACAGGTCACTTCTCGAGCTGTGTGTGGTACCTGCGGGTTTCTCCGGACGATACCCAGGGGTGTCAGTGCCCCTTCGTGTTGTGCCTTCATCAAAAGGGTTATCTTCAAAGAGGTGTCCGGGCATTGGGATCTTATAAAGAGTGAACCGGGAAATCGGGGTCTTTCGGCATGTGTCACCATACACGAGGCTATGTCTCGAATATCCTCGTGAGACCGGCCTCATCCTGAGATGCACCAGGAAAGGCGGGAACCCCTTCAAGACAAAACAGGGGAATCAACCCTCCTGTCACGATCAGGAGGGGAGAAGGGGCCCAGATGTAGTGGTGCCGGGAACCTCGGTGTTCTCCTCGAGTCAGACCGGTTTGTCGAGGAACTTTTGAGGTCGCATCAAGGGTGCAAATACCTTTTCTCACTTCAAGACGGAACGTGGGACTTCTCTTGAGACGCTGTAGGGGGCAAGGGCCTCATCTTGCGATGACGGGGGAACCACGTGGCGTTTCTCGAGTTGTGGCGGGATTCTCGAGTTTCGACGGGGAATACAGTCTTCCTCATGTGTTGGCCCAGGGAAGTCCTATCTTCCATTCGAGTTTCAAAGGAGAGCTGGGGATTGTCCACGAGTCACTGCAGGGCAAAATAGACCTCATCTAGGCTTGTGTCCAGGACTTAATGTTCGTCCCTAGGGGCGACAGGGATCTGGGGGTTGCATACCAGACTCACCCGGCGAATCAGGCCTCGTCTCGAGGGGAAGCAAAGAACTCCGCTGTCCTTTTGAGTCGCGATGGGTATCTCTTGGAGCCCACTGTGTGCCCTAAAGGGAGTCAAGCCTCCTGTGGTGTTTGGATAGAGGACTCGGGATTCCTCTCCAGGCCATGCAGGAAAAGAAGGCCCTCATCTCGCGATGACGGCGGCGTCTCGTGGGTTTTCTAGACTGCCGCGCTAGTGCTGGGTTTCTGACGAGGTACGAGAGGGAGCTCAGGGAGCCTCTCGTGTGGCTCCAGGGAAGTCAGGTCCCCATGAGATGGCTAGGGGGAGTTCGTCATTGCTCTCGAGTCATGGTAGGGTAATCGGGCCTCAAGACGGGTTGAAGAAGGACTCTCGAAGTCTTTCTCGGGTTACTGCATAAAACCCAGGGTTCCCTTGACTTGTGCCTGCGACCTCAGGGAGCTTCTCAGAGTGCCTCTGAGAAGTCAGGGATACTGTGCAGTTTGGAGGGTCCTCTCGAGACTCCTCTGCATTTGGTGGAATGTAAGAGGGACTCATCTCGAGTTGAAGCAGGAACCTCAGTGTTCCTCTCCATTTCTGACTCAGATCGCAAGGTCCCTGCATGTTGGTACAGGAGAGTCAGGCCTCGTCTTTTCTGGAGGATGGGACTCCTCTTGCCTCTCGAGTTGTTCTCGAGGTGACAGGCCACTTGTCGAGCTGTGTGTGTAACCTGCCCGTTTTTCCGGATGATGCACAGGTGTGTTAGTGCCCCTTCGTGTTGTACCTTCATACTCAAGGCTGCCTTCCAAGAGGTGTCCGAGCATCGGATTCTTATCAAGAGCGGACCGGGAAATTGGAGTCTTTCGGCAAGTGGCACCACCCACAAAGCTACGTATCGAATTTCCCCATGAGACCGGCCTCATCCTGAGTTGTGCAGGGAAGGTCGGGCCCCCTTGCAGACAAAGCAGGGGAATCGACCCACCGGTCACCATCAGGAGGGGAGAAGGGGCTTAAATGAAGTGGTGCCGGGAACCTCGGTGTTCCCCTTGAGTGAGACCGGCGTGTTGGGGGACTTTTGGGGTCGCATCAAGGGTGCCAAGTACCATTTCGCATTTCAAGACGGACCCTGGGACATCTTTTGAAACGCTGTAGCGGGCAAGGGCCTCATCTTGCGATGACGGGAGAACCACGTGGTTTTGCTCGAGTTGCGGCGGGATTCTCGAGTTATGACCGGGAATTTAGGCTTCCTCTTGTTGGCCTTGAAATCCAATCTTCCATTCGGGTTGTGAGGGGGAGCTGGGGATTGCACTAGAGTCACTGCAGGGCAAAAGAGACCTAATCTAGGCTTGTGTCCAGGATCTAACGTTGCTCTCCAGGGGCGACAGGGATCTCGGGTTTGCATTCCAGACTCATCCGGGGAGTCAGTTCTCACCTCGAGGGTAAGCAAAGAATTCCGCTCTCGTCTCGAGTCGCGATGGGTATCTCTTGGAGCCCAATGTGTGTACTAAAGGGAGTCAAGCCTCCTGTGGAGTTTGGAGAGAGGACTCGGGATTGGACTCCAGGCCATGCAGGAAAAGGAGGCCCTCATCTCGAGATGACGGTGGCGTCTCGTGGGTTTTCTCGAGCTGCGGCGCCAGTGTGGGGTGTCTCATGAAGTACCACGGGGATCTCAGGGAGCCTCTTGTGTGGCGCCAGGAAAATCCAGTATTCCTTTCGAGTTGCGAGTTAGAACTGGGGATTGCTCTCCAGTCACTGCAGGGCAAAATAGACATCATCTACGCTTGTGTCCAGGACCTAGTGTTCCACTACTGGGCCGACAGGGATCTCAGGGTTGCATTCTCGACTCACCCGGAGAGTCAGGCCTCGTCTTGAGGGGAAAAAAAGGACTCCGCTCTCCTGTCGAGTCGCGACGGGTATCTCTTGGAGCCCACTGCGTGGCGTAAAGGGAGTGAAGCCTCCTATGGAGTTTGGAGAGATGACTCGGGATTGTTTTCCTGGCCATGCAGGAAAAAAGGCCCTCATCTCGCGATGACGGGGGCGTCTCGTGGGTTTTCTCCAGCTGCGGCGCCAGTATCAGATTTCTCACGAGGTACGACGGGGAACTCAGAGAGCCTCTCGTGTGGTGCTAGGGACGTCAGGTCTCTGTGCATGTGGTGAAGGGGAGTGCGTGATTGCTCTCGAGTCATAGTAGGCGAATCTGGCCTCAAGACGCATTGAAGAAGGACTCTCGAGGTCTTTCTCGGGTTGCGGCAGGGAACCCTGGGTTCCCTCGACTTGTGTCGGTGACCTCAGGCAACTTCTCAGGGTGCCTCTGAGAAGTCAGGGACACTGTGGATTTGGGAGGGGCCCTTCGTTACTCAACTGGGTTTGGTGCAATCGAAGAGGGCCTCATCTCGAATGGAGGCAAGAACCTCAGGGGTCCTCTCCATTTCTGACTCGGGTCGCAGAGTACCTGCAGAGTATGGACAAGAGAGTCACGCCTCATCTTCTGTGGAGGAATGGATCTCCGCTTGCCTTTCGAGTTGTTCACGGAGTGACAGGCCACTTGTTGAGCTGTGTGTGGAACCTGCGGGTTTTTCCAGACGATGCACAGGGGTGTCAGTGCCCCTTCGTGTTGTGCCTTCATCCAAAGGGTTGCCTTCAAAGAGGTGTCCGGGCATCGGGTTCTTTTCAAGAGCGTACCAGAAAATTGGGGTCTTTCAGCATGTGGTACCACCCACGAGGCTACGTCTCGAATTTCCTCGGGAGACCGGCCTCATCCTGAGGTTCGCCGGGAAGGTAGGGAACCCCTTGCAGACAAAGCAGGGGAATTGATCCACCGGTCATGATCAGAAGGGGAGAAGGGGCTCAGATGAAGTGGTGCCGGGAACCTCGGTGGTCCCCTCGAGTGAGACCGGTATGTCACGGCACTTTTGAGGTCGCATCAAGGGTGCCAAGTACAGTTTCGCACTTCAAGACGGAACGTGGGAATTCTCTGGAGATGCTCTAGCGGGCAAGGGCCTCATATTGCGATGACGAGGGAAACACGTGGTTTTTCTCGAGATGCGGCGGGATTCTCGAGTTACGACGGGGAATTCAGGCTTCCTCTTGTGTTGGCCCAGGAAGTCCAATCTTCCATTCAACTTGTCAGAGAGAGCTGTGGGTTGCTCTCGAGTCACTTCAGGGCAAAGAGTCCTCATCTAGGCTTGGGTCCAGGACGTAGTGTTCCTCTCCAGGGGCAACAGGTATATCGGGGTCGCATTCCAGTCTCACCTGGTGGGTCACGCCTCGTCTCGAGTGGAAGAAAAGGACTCCACTATCCTCTCGAGTCACGACGTGTAACTCTTGGAGCCCAATGAGTGGCCTAAAGGGAGTCAAGCGTCCTGTGTAGCTTGGACAGAAGGTTCACGCTTGATCTGCATACCATTCAGTTAAAGATGGCCCTCCTCTCTTGATGACGGGAGCATCTCATGGGTTTTCTCGAGCTGCGGCGTCAGTGTGGGGTTTCTCACGAGATATGATGGGGAGCTCAGGGAGCCTCTCGTGCGGCGCCAGAGAAGTCAGGCCTCCATGCGTGTGGCCAGGCAGATCGCGTCATTGCTCTGGAGTCATGGGAGGGACTAGGGCCTCAAGACGCATTTAAGAAGGACTCTCGAGGTCTTTCTTGGGTAGGGGCGGGAAACACTTATTTCCCTCGACCTCTACCAGGGACCTTAGGGAACTTCCCAGGTGCCTCTGAGAGGTGAGGGATACTGAGGAGTTAGAGGGGCCTCTCGGGACTCGACTAGGTTTGACGAAATGAAAGAGGGCCTCATCTCGATTGGAGGCAGGAACCTCAGGCTTCCTCTCCATTTCTGACTCCGACCGCAGGGTCCCTGCAGGGTTGGGACAGGAGAGTCAGGCCTCGTCTTGTCTGAGTAATGGAACTCTGCTTGCCTCTTGAGTCGTTCAGTGGGTTTCAGGCCCCTTGTCGAGCTGTGTGTGGAACCTGCGGGTGTTTCCAGAAGATGCACAGGGGTGTCATTGCCCCTTCATTTTGTGCCTTCCCCCACAGGGTTGCCTTCAAAGAGGTGTCCGGGCATCGGGTTCATTTCAAGAGCGGACCGGGAAATCGGGGTCGTTCGGCATGTGGCAGCACCCACGTGGCTCATCTCGAATTTCCTCGTGAGACCAGCATCATCCTGAGGTGCGCCGGGAAGGCCGGGAACACCTTCCACACAAAGAAGGGGAATCGACTCTCCTGTCGTGATCAGGTGGGGAGATGGGGCTCAGATGAAGTGGGGCCGGGACTCTACGTGTTCCACTCGAGGGAACCCGGCATTTCAGGGAACTTTAGGGGTCGCAACAAGGGAGCCAAGTACCGTTTCCCACTTCAGGACGGAACATGTGACTTCCCTGGGGACGCTGTAGCGGGCAAGGGCCTCATTCTGTGAAGACGTTGGAACCACGTCGTTTTTCTCGAGTTGAGTCTGGATTCTCGAAAACGACGGGGATTTCAGGCTTCCTCTTGGGTTGGCCCTGGGAAGCCCAATCTTCCCCTGGAGTTGCGAGGGAAAGCTGGGGGTTCTGCTCGAGTCACTACAGGGCCAAAGAGACCTCATCGAGGCGTGTGTCCAGGACCTAATATTCCTCTCAAGGGAAGACAGGGATCTCGGGTTTCCATTCCAGACTCCCCCGGGGAGTCAGGCCTCGCCTCGAGGGGAGGCAGAGGACTCCGCTTTCCTCTCAAGTCGCGACACGGATATCTTGGAGCCCAATGAATGGACTCAAGGCTGTCGAGCCTCCTCTTCAGTTTGGAGAGAGGACTCGGGATTGCTCTCCAGGCCAGGCAGGAAAAGAAGGCCATCATCTAGCGATGACGGGGGCGTCTCATGGGTTTCCTCAGGCTGCGGCGCCCATGGGAGTTTTCTCACGAGGCACGACGAGGACCTCAGGGAGCCTCTCGTGCGGTGCCAGGGAACTCATGTCTCCATGCGCATGGCGAGGGGGAGCTGGTCATCACTCTCGAGCCATGGGAAGTGACTAGGGCCTCAAGACGCGTTGAAGAAGGACTCTCGAGGTCTTTCTCGGGTGGCGGCGGGAAACCCTCGTTTCCCTCGACTTCTGCAGGGGACTATAGGGAACTTCCCATGGTGACTCTGAGAGGTGAGGGATGCTGTGGAGTTGGCAGGGCCTCTCGGGACTCTGCTGGGTTCGGCGCAATGGAAGAGGGCCTCATCTCGAGGGGAGGCAGGAACCTCAGGCTTCCTCTCCGATTCTGACTCCGACTGCACGGTCCCTGCAGGGTTGGGACAGGAGAGTCATGCCTCGTCTTGTCTGAGGAATGGAATTCTGGTTGCCTCTCGAGTTGTTCCGGGAGTCTCAGGCCCCTTGTTGAGCTGTGTGTAGACCCTGCGGGTTTTTCCGGATGATGCACGGGGGTGTCAGTGCCCCTTCGTGTTGTGCCTTCACTCACAGGGTTGCCTTCGAAGAGGTGTCCGGGCATCGGGTTCTTATCAAGAGCGGACCGGAAAATCGGGGTCGTTCGGCACGTGGCACCTCACACATGGCTAGTCTCGAATTTCCTCCTGAGACCGGCCTCATCCTGAGGTGCACCAGGAAGGCCGGGAACCCCTTCCAGAGAAAGCAGGGGAATCGACTCTCCTGTCGCGATCAGGAGGGGAGAAGGGGCTCAGATGAAGTGGTGCCGGGACCCTCGGTGTTCCCCTCGAGGCACCCAGCGTGTCGGCGAACTTTTGCGGTCTCATCAAGGGTGTCAAGTACCGTTTCACACTTAAGGACGGAACATGGGACTTCCCTGGAGACGCCGGGAATTTCGGTCTTCCCCTGGAGTGAGACCGGTATGTTGGGGAACTTTGGGGTCGCATCAAGGGTGCCAAGTAGCATTTCGAACTTTAAGATGGAACGTGGGACTTCTCTTGAGACTCTAGCTGGCAAGGGCCTCATATTGCAATGAAGGGGGAACCACATGGTTTTTAAGACTTGAGGCTGAATTCTCGAATTACGATGGGAAATTCAGACTTCCTCTTGTGTTGACCGTGGGAAGACCAATCTTCCATTCAAATTGTGAGGGAGAGATGGAGGTTGTTCTCGAGTCACTGTAGGGCAAAATAGACCTCATCTAGGCTTGTGTCTAGGACATAATGTTCCACTCCAGGGGCGACAGGGATCTCGGGGTTGCATTCCAAACTCACCCGGGGAGTCAGGCCTCGTCTCGAGGGAAGCAAAGGACTCCGCTCTCCTCTCGAGTCGCACCGAGTATTTCTTGGACCCAACTGAGTGGCCTAAAGGGAGTCAATCCTCCTGTGAAGTTTGGAGAGAGGGCCAGGGATTGCTCTCCAGGTCAGGCAGGAAAAGAAGGCCCCCATCTCTCCTTGACGGGGGCATCTTGTGGTTTTTCTCGAACTGCGGCGCCACTGTGTGTTTTCTCACGAGGTACGATGGGGTACTCAGGGAGCCTCTTGTGTGGTACTAGGGAAGTCAGTTTTCCTGCTTGTGGCAAGGGGAGCGCGTCCTTGCTCTGGAGTCATGGTAGGGGAATCGGGCATCAAGAGACGTTGAAAAAGGACTCTCCAAGTCTTTCTCGGGTTACTTCAGGAAACTCTGGGTTCCCTCGACTTGTGCCAGTGACCTCAGGTAGCTTCTCAGGGAGCCTCTGAGAATTCAGGGATACTGTGGTGTTGGGAGGGGCCTCTCGGGACACCACTGAGTTTGGTTCAATGGAAGAGGGCCTCTTCTCTAGTTGAGGCAGGAACCTCAGGGTTCCTCTCCATTTCTGACTCCGATCGCAGGGTCCCTGAAGAGTTGGGCCAGGAGGGTAAGGCCTCGTCTTGTGTGAAGGAATGCAACTTCACTTGCCTCTCGAGTTGTTCACGGGGTGACAGTCCACATTTGGAGCTGTGAGTGGAATCTGCGGGTTTTTCCAGACGATGCATGGGGATGTCAGTGTCCCTTCGTGTTGTGCCTTCATCCACAGGGTTGCCTTCGAAGAGATGTCCGGGCGTCAGGTTCTTATCTAGAGTGGACCGGGAATTCGGGATCTTTCAGCATGTGGCACCAACCATGAGGCTACTTTTCGAATTTCCTCATGAGACCGGCCTCATCCAGAGGTTCGCGGGGAACGTCGGGAACCCCTTGCAGACAAAGCATGGGAGTCGACCCTCCTGTCGCGATCAGGAGGGGTGAAGGGGCTCACAGGAAGTGGTGCCGTGAACTTTGGTGTTTCCCTCGAGTGAGACCGGTATGTCAGGGAACTTTGGGGGTCGCATCAAGGGTGCCAAGTACCGTTTTGTACTTCAGGATGGAACGTGGGACTTCTCTTGATACGCTGTAGCGGCCAAGGGCCTCATCTTGCGATGACGGGGGAGCCACGTGGTTTTTCTCGAGTTGTGGCGGGATTCTCGAGTTACGACGGGGATTTCAGGCTTCCTCTTGTGTTGGGCCAGGGAAGTCCAATCATCCATTCGAGTTGCGAGCGAGAGCTGGGGGTTGCGCTCGAGTCACTGCAGGGCAAAGGAGACCTCATCTAGGCTTGTGTCCAGGACCTAATGTTCCTCTCCAAGGGCCACAGGGATCTCAGGTTTGCATTCCAGACTCACCCAGGGAGTCAGGCCTCATGTCGAAGGGAAGCAAAGGACTCCGCTCTCCTTTCGAGTCGCGACGGGCACCTCTTGGAGCCCACTTTGTGGCCTAAAGGGAGTCAAGCCTCCTGTGAAGTTTGGAGAGAGGACTTGGGACTGCTCTCCAGGCCATGCAGGAAAAGATGGCCCTCATCTCGCGATGACGGAGGGGTCTTGTGGGTTTTCTCGAGCTGCGGCGCCAGTGTGGGGTTTCACACGAGGTTCGTCAGGGAGCTCAGGGAGCCTCTCATGTGGCGCCAGGGAAGTCAGGTCTCCATGTGCGTAGTGAGGGGGAGCGCGTTATTGCTCTCGAGCCATGGTAGGGGAATCTGACCTCAAGACGCATTGAAGAAGGACTCTCGAGGTCTTTCTTCGATTGTGGCAGGAAACCCTTATTTCCCTCGAGGTTTGCCAGTGGCCTCAAGGAGCTTCTCAGAATGCCTATGAGAAGTCAGGGATACTGTGGAGATGGGAGTGGCCTCTCGGGACTCCACTGGGTTTGTTTTAATGGAAGAGGGCCTCATCTCGGGTTGAGGCAGGAACCTCAGGTTTCCTCTCCATTTCTGACTCAGATCGAAGCGTGCCTGCAGAGTTGGGATTGGATACTCAGGCCTCATCTTGTCTGAGGAAGGGAACTCCGCTTGCCTCTCTCATTGTTTAAGGGGTGACAGGCCAGTTGTGGAGCTGTATGTGGATCCTGTGGGATTTTCCGGACGATGAACAGGGTTGCCAGTGCCCCCTCGTGTAGTGCCTTCATCCACAGGGTTGCCTTAGAAGAGGTGTCCGGGCATCGGGTTCTTATCAAGAGCAAGACCGAGAAATCGTGGTCTTTCGGCACGTGGCACCAACACGAGGCTACGTCTCGAATTTCTTCGTGAGACTGGCCTCATCCTGAGGTGCGCCATGAAGGTCGGGAACCCCTTCTAGACAAAGCAGGGGGATCGACCTTCCTGCCGTGATCAGGAGCGGAGAAGGGGCTCAAATGAAGTGGTGCCAGGAACTTCGGTGTTCCCTTGGAGTGAGACCGGTATATTGGGGAACTTTTGGGGTCGCATCAAGGGTGCCAAGTAGCATTTCGAACTTTATGACGAAACATGGGACTTCTCTTGAGACTCTGTAGCGGGCAAAGGCCTCATATTGCGATGAATGGGGAACCACGTGGTTTTTAAGAGTTGCGGCGGGATTCTCGAGTTACAACGGGAAATTCAGACTTCCTCTTGTGTTGGCCCAGTGAAGACCAATCTTCCATTCGAATTGCGAGGGAGAGATGGGTGTTGCTCTCGAGTCACTGTAGGGCAAAATAGACCTCATCTAGGCTTTTGTCCAGGACATAATGTTCCTCTCCAGGGGCAACAGGGATCTCGGGGTTGCATTCCAGACTCACCCGAGGTAAGGCCTCATCTCGAGGGGAAACAAAGTACTCTGCTCTCCTCTCAAGTCACGACAGGTATCTCTTGGAGCCCATTGAGTGGCCTAAAGGGAGTAAAGCCTCCTGTGAAGTTTGGAGAAAGGACCAGGGATTGCTCTCCAGGTCAGGCAGGAAAAGAAGTCCCCAATCTCGCGATGACGGTGGCGTCTCGTGGGTTTTCCCGAGCTGCGGCGCCAGTGTGGGTTTTCTCACGAGGTATGACGGGGAGCTCAGGGAGCCTCTCATGTGGCGCCAGTGAAGTCAGGTGTCCATGCACATGGCGAGGGGGAGCGTGTCATTGCTCTCGAGTCATGGTAGGGGAATCCGGCCTCAAGACGCGTTGAAGACGGACTCTTGAGGTCTTTCTCGGGTTGCGGCAGGACACCCTGTGTTCCCTCGACTTGTGCCGGTGACCTCAGGGAGTTGCTCAGGGTGCCTCTGAGAAGACACTGATACTGTGGTGTTGGGAGGGGCCTCTCGGGACTCCACTGCGTTTGGTGCAATGGAAGATTGCCGGGAGCCAGCGAGAGACATTCCACTCGTGACAAATGTCATGAGGAAAGAGTCTCGGCATACGCAAAGGCGGGATCGAGCCTCCGGGAGTTCCCCCGTATATTCTTGAGCATCTACCCCCAAAAACCAAAGTCTGCCTTTTTTATGGCTTTGTTCTCTCACCTCTGACATTACTGGGGATGTCCCCTACCACCATCTCACTCTCTCTGTCAAAGAGCTAACTTACAGCTCCAACTAATAATGTTCCTGGGCAATTAGTAGTGTTTAAATCCAAACCCCTCAGATGGTTTTCTAACTTGCCTGACAAGTTTACCCGGTCTCCTACAGCTATGCATACGATTGTGTACAGTCTCCCAGCCTCGAGACGCACGGGAAGTTTAAGATATTCAAATAGCTTAGAGCCTCTCAGAGAGTTAGAAACTGTCAGAATAAAACTAGTAAAAGATTTCATTGATGAACCAATCCTTTTTGCCAAGTTTCCACATCCCCTGAATTGTATCCTTGAATGTGTGTTAATTAATATAGTTGGTATGTAGAAAAAATAAGTACTGGCCTTGATGTTAGTAACTTTAGACCCTTAAGGTAATAAATTCTTTTCTTTGTTGTAAACCCATTACACATCCTCCCTATAGGAATGCAATTTTATCTTCGAAAGATGGCGCCAAACCTTAAACAATTACTCTTAGAGAAAATAACTCTTATGGTTGATAAGTCTTTGTTAAGAGTCATAAAATGTTAATAGGTCTTCTGGCCAGAAGATGATGTAAATCATCTAAACCATTTTTATACGATAAATCTGCAGAAAAGAAACCCTGGTTTTTGATAAGGATTAAAGACTGCTGACTTTGCATCCCCTATTATCCTCTATGTGTAACTTAGGGTATTAAAACCTGTGTTGAAAATAAAGTTACGGGCCTTGCTCGCCAACGCTTGGTCTCCCCATGTCATTATTCCCCTCAATTTTCAGATGAGTGTCCATCTGGAGCGCGGATATCCTCTGCGACCATTTATTTGCCTGGGCTTCGAAGACCTACTCAATAAGGTGTCTAAGGTGGGGCAACTTCCTCTATTCTAGAGGGCACTTGCAGCCTCCGTGGTCAGAGCTAACCTGGTGTCATGGGATATATGATTTTCCGCGTAAACCAAGCTACTCAGCTGCTTTTCTCCACTGAATTTTCCTACTGAGCTATCCTCATTCTATTACTCTGTATATCTTTGATGAATAAATAAATATATAAATAGGTCGCCTACTCCATCTTCCCTTCAAATACCCTGGATCAGCTGGGGCTGGACCTCTGCAGGTGGCGCCCGAGACAGGCATTTCGAAGGTAAATCCCCAACCCCATTCCCCCAGTGTTCAGTTTTGGGGACAGATAGGATCCCACTTAGGGGGCTGCAGATCCCCCTGTAGAATAGACAGGGCGAGAGGAGTGGGAAGTGTTGAAGAGTTAGAGAGAAAAAACGGTTTCTAAAAAGGCTGACAAAAAGGGCCTAATCTTTAGATAGCTAAAAGCAAAATCTTTTACTATCCTTAAGTTTCTGACATGGGCAACACTGAATCAAATGAAAGACAGCTCTTTATAGGAGTAATTTTACAGTTATTAAGTAAAAGAAGAATCAAGGTTAAAACATCTTCCATTCAATCATTTTTTACATTTGTACAAGACCACTGCCCTTGGTTTCTACAACAAGGCACTGTTAACCTAGATATCTTGAAAAAACTAGGAAAACAGCTAAGAGCTTATTGTGCTCAGCAAGGTTTGGAAAAAATCCCTACTTACACCTTTCCTCTGTGGAATATGACTAGAGATGTTTTAGATCCAGCTCATGAATTTGAAAAGGTACCTGTTAAAGTGGAAAGTAAAGTTGGAAAAGTACCTGTTAAACAAAAAAGCAAATCTGAAAAGGTACCTGTTATAAAGAAAAGTGAAAATGAAGAGGCTATACCTAGCTATCGACAGCTAAATGAATGGCTAGCCGCTATGACTGCCAATGAGCATGTAAAAGATAGGGATGAAAAGAAAAATCAGCTCTCCCCTCAATTTGAAAAGGGTTTAGAGGAAACAGCAGCTCGATGCCATTCTGATGAGGATTTTTTTTTTTTTTTTTTTTTTTTAGCTAAAGATGCTCCTAAAAGTTTAAGAAAACATCCCTAATCAGACCATCCGCTCCTAGGAGGTTGAGGGAAACATCCCCGATCAGACAGTTCGTAAGATTTAGTTACCAAACAGTTAAAGGATCTCCGGAACAGAAGAGGAAAACTTCGGGACGCTCCCATCCCCCTATGCCTCCTCCTCCATGTCGGGGTAAAGGGCCACCGCTAGGAGTTTCCCGGAGAAGGATTTTCTCTAGTCCCAAGGATGAACTCGATCCTCACCTTGAGGCTTCTTTTCTAGTCCCCTCTGAAGTTTAGCCAGGGTAAAGAGGTTACAAAATAAATAAAAATAGTCTCTAAAATTAAAAAAAAATTAAAAATGGATTTCTCTGCATCTAAGAATAGACAAATATTTATTGACTGTGGAATATGATTAGAAATGTCCTGGACCTCCGTCACGAGGCTGTTAAATAGCCTATGGGGGAGGCTATAGAGGTGGATGGTGGTGAGTCTCCATTTACTGCACAGATCATATTTTCTGCCATTGAAAAAAAAAAAAGGAGGGAGAAAGTGGTCTACCTCCCGAGGAAGGAGAGGGCTTACAGGACGCTGCGGCCGAGAGCCCTGGCGAGCTCCCTCCCCCTCTGCACAAACCTTTAAAAAACTTATCCACCACTTTCTGATTTAAGGAGACCACCACCGCCTTCGATTGTGCCTCCCAGGACCCAGGAGTTCCCCACTTTGCCCCCAAAGCCTCCCAAAGTGTTGCCTAAGACTGAGGAAGATAAAAAGTTTTTTAAACAAAGGAGCTTTTAGTACACAATATGCAGAGCGTGCTCCTTGGAGAAAACTCCCTCAGGGGGGTCTCACCCAGGCTAGGAGAAAAGCGAAAAGGCAAGGAGATTTAATAACAATATTAACCCCTGATGTGCCACTTACTCCAATTCCAACCGGAGTGGCTGGCCCCCTATCTGAGGACATTGTAAGATTTGTCCTGGGGCGTAGCTCGCTTTCTTTTAAAAAAAAATTAAATAAAAAAAAAGAAAGAAAAGAAATTTCGCTGGTGCATGGTGTAGTAGATTCTGATGATATTGAGAAATTAAAGTCTTGATCTCACTGCCTATCAAAACTGTACAAATTAATAAAGGTCAAAGAGTAACACAGCTTTTACTTTTACCTTACTATCAGACAAGGAAAAACTTGACTTCTCAAGCTAAGAGCCACAAAACATTTGGATCTAGTGATCTAGCCTTTTGGGTGCAGGAAATTACAGTTCCAAGGCCTTTAAAAGATCTTTTAATTCAAGAGAATAAAATGCCAGGGCTATTAGACACAGGAACAGACGTCTCTTAACATTGCTGGGAAAGACTGGCCCAGCTCCTGGCCAACACATAATACTGAAAATGAGTTCGTGGGATTAGAGAAAGTGGTATGTGGGGTGGAGATGCTGTACAGGTGGTACATTTAACAATACTTTATATATTGTTATAAATACATAATATAAATGTATTTGCCTAATTACAGTTTGCCTAATTAGGTATGGGTATAAATAAAATATAATAAAGGTATACCTAATTCTATTTATAGATCTATACTTAATTAATTTGTATATAAATTAATATGTATACTATATACACACACATATATATATACTGTATAATTAAATATATATGGCAGAATATAATGTGTGTGTGGCTGATATTAATTGGTATGGATTGATGTGCTGTGATGATATATGTTCTATATACTGTATAATTATAAATGTGTGACATGTATTATTACAGTATATTGGTTTGTGTTGGTTGGTATTAGCTGTGTATGTGTTGTATTGTTGTAATATATATTAATTAATATATTAATTATAAAGATTAATTCAAGTATATTGATTTATATATATTATATGTCAATAACTTTATACTTGTTGCCATATATAAATACATATATAAATGCATTTTGCATTTAGGTATATCTGTATACCTGTATACCAAAATGAGATAAGGAGGTTATACATTTATTACTTAAATTTATACAGAGACCTAAACTAAACATTAGACCTAAATTAACATATCCATAGGGAAACAGCTAGACAAATAGTGAAGTTATGTTCCAATTGTAATTAATCACTTAAACGTAAACACACAGGGGCAGACTACAATGATGAGACACTAGATGCCTGAATTACAGGCTACGACTCGGCCCCTGGTCAAGTAAAAAGGCCTCCTTACGGGAGAGTGAAAAAGGCCAGATGTGTTGCTAACTTGTGGGAGAGGGTATGCTTGTATATTTCTACAGAATGCAGATTCTCCGGTTTGGATCTCAGACAAATTCGTCATGTCACATTCCCCAAAGACCAGGTTTGCGGCGCGCGCACTCGCTCGCTCCCCCTCCCCCAGCCAGCTCTCGCCTCCGTGCCACCAGCAGCGCCTCGCACCCACCTCGCTGCACCCCGTGACCTAGAGCAAAGAAGTCTGTGCAGCGAGTGAGGGCCAGAGAGGAAAGCGCACCCGCGGAGTGCCGTCCAGACCAGCGTGGCCCCACCGGCGAGAGGGGACCGCCCTGAGCCCAAGCGGTGGCGGCTAGCCCTAAACCACGAACCCTGCCCCTCCGCCCACCATAGGCGCCTTGGCCCACAGCCTGCCACTCGCGTTCTGCCTCCTGATGCTGAGGACACTGCTCCCCCGGGCTGACGCCTACAGCTGCTCCCTGGTTCATCTTGTTTAAACCCTCAATATAATGTTTGCTCCTTTGTAATGCTACAACATCCACCTTATCTTATGATGTAACCACTTATTGAATTATGGTCTTGCTGTATTACAACAACTACAGGATTTAATGCAAACACGATGGTTTGTGGGCTTACTTATCTTGGGAACAGCAGCTTTGATAAGTGCAATCACTTCTGTTACTGTGGCAGAAATATCATTGACTCAACAAGTACATACTGCTCAATATGTTGATTCTATGTCCAAAAATGTTTCTTTAACATTGGCAACACAGGAAGCTATAGAGAGAAAATTAGAAATGAGGGTAGACGCCCTAGAGGAAGCAGTAATACATATTGGGACTGAATTGCAGGCTTTAAAGGTGAAAATGGCATTGTCTTGTCATGCTGACTATCGGTGGATATGTGGAACACCCCTGAAAGTAAATGAGACAGATTTTGAATGGGAAAAGATTAAAAACCATATTTCAGGTATCTGGAACAGCTCTGACATTGGTTGAGACGTAGGGAAACTTCACTATCAAATAGCAACCATGGAGCACTCCCGATTAGATTTTACTGCTGCTGGAACAGCAAATGATTTCTTCCATACTTTCCCTAACTACATCTCAGGAAAGAATATTCTGTCTAATGTCTTTAGCTATGCTGCGGTGGCTGCTTTAATTCTGCTTCTCATAATCATTCTTCCTTGTATTGTCAGGATTCTTCGGCAGAGTATTCAGAGGCTCGCGACTGAGCTACATCTGGCTGTTTTAAGAAATAAAAAACGGGGAGATGCCGGGAGCTGGCGAGAGACATTCCACTCGTGACAAAGGTCATGAGGAAGGAGGCTGGGCATACACAAAGGCGGGATCGAGCCTCGGGAGTCCTCCCGGATATTCTTGAGCATCTACCCCCCAAAACCAGTGTCTGCCTACTTTATTGCTTTGTGCTCTCACCTCTGACTTTACTGGGAGCTGTCCCCCACCACCATCTCACTCTTTCTGTCAAAGAGCTAACTTACAGCTCCAATTAATAAAGTTCCTGGGCAATTAGGAGTGTTTAAATCCAAACACGTCAGATGGCTCTCTAACTCGCCTGACAAGTTTACCCGGACTCCTACAGCAATGCATACAATTGTTTACAGTCTCCGAGCCTCGAGAGGCACGGGAAGTTTAAGATATTCAAATAGCTTAGAGCCTCTCAGAGAGTTAGAAACTGTCAGAATAAAACTAGTAAAAGATTTCATTGATGAACCAATGCTTGTTGCCAAGTTTCCACATCCCCTGAATTGTATAATTGAATGTGTATTAATTAATATAGTTGGTATGTAGAAGAAATAAGTAGTGGCCTTGGTGTTACTAACTTTAGACCCTTAAGGTAATAAATTCTTTCCTTTGTTGTAAACCCATTACATATCTGCCCTATAGGAATGCAATTTTATCTTCGAAAGATGGGGCCAAACCTTAAAATAATTACTCTTAGAGAAAATAAGTCTTACGGTAGATAAGTCTTTGTCAAGAGTCATAAAATGTTAATAGGTCTTCTGGCTAGAAGATGATGTAAATCACCTAAACCATTTGTATATGATACATTTGCAGGAAAGAAACCCTGGTTTTTGATAAGGATCAAAGGCTGCTGACTTTGCATCCCCATTATCCTCTATGTGTAACTTAGGGTATAAAAACCCCTGTTGAAAATAAAGCTACGGGCCTTGATTGCCAACGCTTAGTCTCCTAATGTCATTCTTCCCCTCAATTTTCAGATGAGTGTCCATCTGGAGCGCGGATATCCTCTGCGACCATTTATTTGCCTGGGCTTCGAAGACCACTTGAGAAGGTGTCTAAGGTGGGGCACTTTTCGCTATTCGAGAGGGAGACTGCGGCCTCCGTGGTAAGAGCTAACCTGGTGTCACGGGTTATACTGATTTTCCACATAAACCAAGCTACTCAGCTTCTTTTCTCCACTAAATTTTCCTACTGAGCTATCCTCATTCTATTACTCTTTATATCTTTGATAAATAAATCAATAGGTCGCCTACTCTGTCTCCCCTTCGAAAACCCTGGACCAGCCGAGGCTGGACCTTGTCAGAAGAGGGCCTCATCTCGATTTGAAGCAGGAACCTCAGGGTTGCTCTCCATTTCTGACTCTGAACACAGAGTCCCTACAGAGTTAGGACAGGAGAGTCAGGCCTCGTCTTGTGTGGAGGAATGGAACTCCACTGGACTCTCGAGTTGTTCACCAGATAACAGGCCACTTGTCGAGCTGTGTGTGGAACCTGCGGTTTTATCCGGACGATGCATGGGGGTGTCAGTTCCCCTTTGTTTTTTGCCTTCATACACAGGGTTGCCTTCGAAGAGGTATCCAGCCTTCAGGTTCTTATCAAGAGCAGACCAGGAAATCAGGGTCTTTCGGCATGTGGCACCACCCACAAGCCTACGTCTCGAATTTCTTCTTGAGACGGACCTCAACCTGAGGTGCACCAGGAAGGTCGGTAACCCTTTCAGACAAAGCAAGTGAATCGACCCTCTTGTCCCGATCAGGAGGGGAGAAGGGGCTCAGATGAAGTGGTGCCGGGAACCTCGATATTCCCCTCGAGTAAAACTGGGATGTCGGGGAACTTTTGGAGTCACATCAAAGGTTCTAAGTACCGTTTCAAACTTCAAGACGGAACGTGAGACTTCTCTTGAGACGCTGTAGCTGGCAAGGGCCTCATCTTGTGGTGACGGGTTAACCACGTCGTTTTTCTCGAGTTGTGGCGGGATTCTCGAGTTAGGTCAGGAAATTCAGGCTTCCTCTTGTGTTGGCCCAGGGAAGTCCAGTCTTCCATTCGAGTTGCGAGGGAGAGCTAGGGATTGCGCTTGAGTTACTGCAGGGCAAAAGAGACCTTATCTAGGCTTGTGTCCAGGACATAATGTTCGTCTCCAGGGGGGACAGGGATCTCGGGGTTGCTTTCCTGATGCACCCGGGGAGTCAGTCCTTGTCTCGAGGGGAAGCGAAGGACTCCGCTCTCCTCTCGAGTTGCGACGGGTATCTCTTGGAGCCCACTGAGTGGCCTAAAGGGAGTCAAGCCTCCTGTGGAGTTTGGAGAGAGGACTCGGGATTGCTCTCCAGGCCATGCAGGAAAAGAAGGCCATCATCTCGCGATGAAGGGGGCGTCTCGTGGGTTTTCTCGAGCTGCAACGCCAGTGTGGGGTTTCTCATGAGGTACTACGGGGAGCTCAGGGAGCCTCTCATGTGGCACTTGGGAAGTCAGGTCTCCATGCGCATTGCGAGGGGGAGCGCGTCATTGCTCTAGAGTCATGGAAGGTGTATTGGGCCTCAAGAACCGTTAAAGAAGGACTTTCAAGGTGTTTCTTGGGTCACGGCAGTAAACCCTGGGTTCCCTCGACTAGTGCCGGTGGCCTCAGGGAGCTTCTCAGTGTGCCTCTGAGAAGTCAGGGATACCCTGGAGTTGGGAGGGCCCTCTCGGGACTCCACTGGGTTTGGTGCAATAGAAGAGGGCCTCATCTCGAGTGGAGGCAGGAACCTCAAGGTTCATCTCCATTTCTGACTCTGATCGCAGGGTCCCTGCAGAGTTGGGACAGGAGAGTCAGGCCTCGTCTTGTAAGGAGGAATGGAACTCCGCTTGCCTCTCGAGTTATTCATGGGGTGACAAGCTACTTGTCGAACTGTGTTTGGAATCTGCGGGTTTTTCCGGACGATGCACGAGGGTGTCAGTGCCCCTTCGTGTTGTGCCTTCTTCCACAGGGTTGCCTTTGAAGAGGTGTCCGGGCATCGGGTTCTTATCAAGAGCGGACCGGGGAATCGGGGTCTTTCAGCATGTGTTACCACCCATGAAGCTACGTCTCAAATATTCTCGTTAGACCGGCCTCATCCTGAGGTGCGCCGGGAAGGTTGGGAACCCCTTCCAGAAAAAGCACGGGAGTCGACCCTCCAGTCGCAATCAGGAGGGGAGAAGTGGCTCAGATGAAGTCGTACCGGGAACCTCGGTGTTCCCCTCGAGAGAGACCAGGGTGTCGGGGAACTTTTGGAATCGCATCAAGGGTGCCAAGTTTTCACACTTGAAGTGTGAAAACACTTCAAGAAGAAACCTGGGACTTCTCTTTAGACGCTGTAGCGGGCAAGGGCCTCATCTTGCGATGACGGGGTAACCATGTGGTTTTTCTCGAGTTTCGGCGGGATTCTCGAGTTATGATGGGGAATTCAGGCTTCCTCTTGTGTTGGCCCAGGGAAGTCCAATCTTCCATTCGAGTTGCGAGAGAGAGCTAGGGATTGCTCTCGAGTCACTTCAGGGCAAAAGAGACCTCATCTAAGCTTGTGTCCGGGACCTAATGTTCCTCTCCAGGGGCGACAGAGATCTCAGGGTTGCATTTTAGACGCACCCGAGGAGTCAGGCCTTATCTCGAGAGGAAGGAAAGGACTCTGCTCTGCTCTCGAGTCCCGACGGGTATTTCTTGGAGACCACTGAGTGGCCTAAAGGGAGTCAAGCCTCCTGTGGATTTTTTTTTTAATTTTATTTTATTTTTAAACTTTACATAATTGTATTAGTTTTTCCAAATATCAAAATGAATCCGCCTCAGGTATACATGTGCTCCCCATCCTGAACCCTCTTCCCTCCTCCCCCCCATAGCATCCCTCTGGGTCGTCCCAGTGCACTAGCCCCAAGCCTCCAGTGTCATGCATCAAACCTGGACTGGCAACTCTTTTCATACATGATATTTTACATATTTCAATGCCATTCTCCCAAATCTTCCCACCTTCTCCCTCTCCCACAGAGTCCATAAGACTCTTCTATACATCAGTGTCTCTTTTGCTGTCTCGTACTCAGGGTTATTGTTACCGTCTTTCAAAGTTCCATATATATGCGTTAGTATACTGTATTGGTGTTTTTCTTTCTGGCTTACTTCACTCTGTATAATAGGCTGCAGTTTCATCCACCTCATTAGAACTGATTCATTCTATTCTTTTTAATGGCGGAGTAATACTCCATTGTGTATATGTACCACAGCTTTCTTATCCATTCATCTGCTGATGGACATCTAGGTTGCTTCCACGTCCTGGCTATTAGAAACAGTGCTGCGATGAACATTGGGGTACACGTGTCTCTTTCCCTTCTGGTTTCCTCAGTGTGTATGCCCAGCAGTGGGATTGCTGGATCATAAGGCAGTTCTATTTCCAGTTGTTTAAGGAATCTCCACACTGTTCTCCATAGTGGCTGTACTAGTTTGCATTCCCACCAACAGTGTAAGAGGGTTCCCTTTTCTCCACACCCTCTCCAGCATTTATTATTTGTAGACTTTTGGATTGCAGCCATTCTGACTGGTGTGAAATGGTACCTCATAGTGGTTTTGATTTGCATTTCTATGATAATGAGTGATTTTGAGCATCTTTTCATGTGTTTGTTAGCCATCTGTATGTCTTCTTTGGAGAAATGTCTATTTAGTTCTTTGGCCCATTTTTTGATTGGGTCATTTATTTTTCTGGAGTTGAACTGTAGGTGTTGCTTGTATATTTTTGAGATTAGTTGTTTGTCAGTTGCTTCATTTCCTATTATTTTCTCCCATTCCGAAGGCTGTCTTTTCACCTTGCTAATAGTTTGCTTTGATGTGCAGAAGCTTTTAAGGTTAATTAGGCCCCATTTGTTTATTTTTGTTTTTATTTCCAATATTCTGGGAGGTGGGTCATAGAGGATCCTGCTGTGATGTATTTCAGAGAGTGTTTTGCCTATGTTCTCCTCTAGGAGTTTTATAGTTTCTGGTCTTACGTTTAGATCTTTAATCCATTTTGAGTTTATTTTTGTGTATTGTGTTAGAAAGTGTTCTAGTTTCATCCTTTTACAAGTGGTTGACCAGATTTCCCAGCACCACTTGTTAAAGAGATTGTCTTTAATCCATTGTATATTTTTGCCTCCTTTGTCAAAGATAAGGTGTCCATATGTGTGTGGATTTATCTCTGGGCTTTCTATTTTGTTCCACTAATCTATATTTCTGTCTTTGTGCCAGTACCATACTGTCTTGATAACTGTGGCTTTGTAGCGGAGCCTGAAATCAGGTAGGTTGATTCCTCCAGTTCCATTCTTCTTTCTCAAGATCGCTTTGGCTATTCGAGGTTTTTTGTATTTCCATACAAATTGTGAAATTATTTGTTCTAGCTCTGTGAAGAATACTGTTGGTAGCTTGATAGGGATTGCATTGAATCTATAAATTGCCTTGGGTAGTATACTCATTTTCACTATATTGATTCTTCCAATCCATGAACATGGTATATTTCTCCACCTATTAGTGTCCTCTTTGATTTCTTTCACCAGTGTTTTATAGTTTTCTATATATAGGTCTTTAGTTTTTTTAGGTAGGTATATTCCTAAGTATTTTATTCTTTCCGTTGCAATGGTGAATGAAATTGTTTCCTTAATTTCTCTTTCTGTTTTCTCATTATTAGTGTATAGGAATTCAAGGGATTTCTGTGTGTTGATTTTATATCCTGCAACTTTACTATAGTCATTGACTAGTTCTAGTAATTTTCTGGTGGAGTCTTTAGGGTTTTCTATGTAGAGGATCATGTCATCTGCAAACAGTGAGAGTTTTACTTCTTCTTTTCCAATTTGGATTCCTTTTGTTTCTTTTTCTGCTCTGATTGCTGTGGCCAAAACTTCCAAAGCTATGTTGAATAGTAATGGTGAAAGTGGGCACCCTTGTCTTGTTCCTGACTTTAGAGGAAATGCTTTCAATTTTTCACCATTGAGGATAATGTTTGCTGTGGGTTTGTCATATATAGCTTTTATTATGTTGAGGTATATTCCTTCTATTCCTGCTTTCTGGAGATTTTTTATCATAAATGGATGTTGAATTTTGTCAAAGGCTTTCTCTGCATCTATTGAGAAAATCATATGGTTTTTATTTTTCAATTTGTTAAGGTGGTGTATTACATTGATTGATTTGCGGATATTGAAGAATCCTTGCATCCCTGGGATAAAGCCCACTTGGTCATGGTGTATGATCTTTTTAATGTGTTGTTGGATTCTGATTGCTAGAATTTTGTTAAGGATTTTTGCATCTATGTCATCAGTGATATTGGCCTGTAGTTTTCTTTTTTTGTGGGATCTTTGGCAGGTTTTGGTATTAGGCTGATGGTGGCCTCATAGAATGAGTTTGGAACTTTACCTTCCTCTGCAATTTTCTGGAAAAGTTTGAGCAGGATAGGTGTTAGCTCTTCTCTAAATTTTTGGTAGAATTCAGCTGTGAAGCCGTCTGGACCTGGGCTTTTGTTGGCTGGAAGATTTTTGGTTACAGTTTCAATTTCCGTGCTTGTGATGGGTCTGTTAAGATTTTCTATTTCTTCCCTGGTCCAGTTATGGAAAGTTGTACTTTTCTAAGAATTTGTCCATTTCTTCCACGTTGTCCATTTTATTGGCATATAATTGTTGATAGTAGTCTCTTATGATCCTTTGTATTTCTGTGTTTTCTGTTGTGATCTCTCCATTTTCATTTCTAATTTTATTGATTTGATTTTTCTCCCTTTGTTTCTTGATGAGTCTGGCTAATGGTTTGTCAATTTTATTTATCGTTTCAAAGAACCAGCTTTTGGTTTTGTTGATTTTTGCTATGGTCTCTTTTGTTTCTTTTGCATTTATTTCTGCTCTAATTTTTAAGATTTCTTTCCTTCTACTAACCCTGGGGTTCTTCATTTCTTCCTTTTCTAGTTGCTTTAGGTGTAGAGTTAGTTTATTTATTTGACTTTTTTCTTGTTTCTTGAGGTGTGCCTGTATTGCTATGAACTTTCCCCTTAGGACTGCTTTTACTGTGTCCCACAAGTTTTGGGTTGTTGTGTTTTCATTTTCATCCGTTTCTATGCAAATTTTGATTTCTTTTTTGATTTCTTCTGTGATTTGTTGGTTATTCAGCAGCGTGTTGTTCAGCCTCCATATGTTGGAATTTTTAATAGTTTTTCTCCTGTAATTGAGATCTAATCTTACTGCATTGTGGTCAGAAAAGATGCTTGGAATGATTTCTATTTTTTTGAATTTACCAATGCTAGCTTTATGGCCCAGGATGTGATCTATCCTGGAGAAGGTTCCATGTGCACTTTAGAAAAAGTTGAAATTCATTGTTTTGGGATGAATTGTCCTATAGATATCAATTAGGTCTAACTGGTCTATTGTATCATTTAAAGTTTGTGTTTCCTTGTTAAATTTCTGTTTAGTTGATCTATCCATAGGTGTGAGTGGGGTATTAAAATCTCCAACTATTATTGTGTTAGTGTTAATTTCTCCTTTCATACTTGTTAGCATTTGTCTTACATACTGTGGTGCTCCCACGTTGGGTGCATATATATTTATAATTGTTATATCTTCTTCTTGGATTGATCCTTTGATCATTATGTAGTGACCTTCTTTGTCTCTTTTCACAGCCTTTGTTTTAAAGTCTATTTTATCTGATATGAGTATCGCTACTCCTGCTTTCTTTTGGTCCCTATTTGCATGGAAAATCTTTTTCCAGCCCTTCACTTTCAGTCTGTATGTATCCCCTGTTTTGAGGTGGGTCTCTTGTAGACAACATATGTAGGGGTCTTGTTTTTGTATCCATTCAGCCAGTCTTTGTCTTTTGGTTGGAGCATTCAACCCATTTACGTTTAAGGTAATTACTGATAAGTATGATCCCATTGCCATTTACTTTATTGTTTGGGGTTCGAATTTATACACCGTTTTTGTGTTTCCTGTTTAGTATTTGTTAGAGAGCTGGTTTGGTGGTGCAGAATTCTCTCAGCTTTTGCTTGTCTGAAAAGCTTTTGATTTCTCATTCATACTTGAATGAGATCCTTGCTGGGTACAATAATCTGGGCTGTAGGTTATTTTCTTTCATCATTTTAAGTATGTCTTGCCATTCCCTCCTTGCTTGAAGAGTTTCTATTGAAAGATCAGCTGTTATCCTTATGGCAATTCCCTTGTGTGTTATTTGTTGTTTTTCCCTTGCTGCTTTTCATATTTGTTCTTTGTGTTTGATTTTTGTTAATGTGATTAATATGTGTCTTGGGGGGTTTCGCCTTGGCTTTATCCTGTTTGGGACTCTCTGGGTTTCTTGGACTTGAGTGAGTATTTCCTTCCCCATTTTAGGGAAGTTTTCAACTATTATCTCCTCAAGTATTTTCTCACGGTCTTTCTTTTTGTCTTCTTCTTCTGGGACCCCTATGATTCGAATGTTGTAGCGTTTAATATTGTCCTGGAGGTCTCTGAGATTGTGCTCATTTCTTTTAATTCGTTTTTCATTTATCCTCTCTGATTCATTTATTTCTACCATTCTATCTTCGAATTCACTAATCCTATCTTCTGCCTCTGTTATTCTA
This sequence comes from Bubalus kerabau, assembly GCF_029407905.1. NCBI lineage: Eukaryota > Metazoa > Chordata > Mammalia > Artiodactyla > Bovidae > Bubalus > Bubalus kerabau. The sequence goes on along the minus strand of NW_026577909.1, from coordinate 261,796 downwards.
CTATTTGTTGCCTCCAGAGTGTTTTTAGTTTCATTTATTGCATTATTCATTATATATTGATTCTTTTTTTATTTCTTCTAGGTCCTTGTTAAACCTTTCTTGCATCTTCTCAATCCTTGTCTCCAGGCTATTTATCTGTGATTCCATTTTAATTTCAAGATTTTAGATCCATTTCACTATCCTTACTCGGAATTCTTTATCAGGTAGATTCCCTATCTCTTCCTCTTTTGTTTGGTTTGGTGGGCATTTATCCTGTTCCTTTATCTGCTGGGTATTCCTCTGTCTCATCTTGTTTAAATTGCTGAGTTTGGGGTGTCCTTTCTGTATTCTGGCAGTTTGTGGAGTTCTTTACTCTGGCATTTCCTCGTTGTGTGTGGGTTTGTACAGGTGTCTTGTCAAGGTTTCCTGGTTAGGGAAGCTTGTGTCCATGTTCTGGTGGGTGGAGCTGTATTTCTTCTCTCTGGAGTGCAATGAAGTGTCCAGTAATGAGTTATGAGATGTTTGTGGTTTTGGGGTGACTTTGGGCAGCCTGTATCTTGAAGCTCAGGGCTGCGTTCCTTTGTTGCTGGAGAATTTGCTTGGTATGTCTTGCCCTGGAACTTGTTGGCCCTTGTGTGGTGCTTGATTTCAGTGTCGGTATGGAGGCATTTGATGAGCTCCTGTCAATTAATGTTCCTTGGAGTCAGGAGTTCCCTGGAGGCAGGGTTTGGACTTAAGCCTCCTGCTTCCAGTTATCTGTCTTACTTTTACAGTAGTTTCAAAACTTCTCCTTCTATACAGCACCACTGATAAAACATCTACGTTAAAGAAGAAAAGTTTCTCTACTGTGAGGGTCACTCAGAAAGGTTCACAGCGTTACATGGAGAAGAGAAGAGGGAGGAGGGAGTTAGAGGTGACCCAAATGAGATGAGGTGGAATCAATAGTGGAGAGAGTGGGCTGGCCATTAGTCACTTCCTATGTGCACTCCACAACTGGACCGCTCAGAGATGTTCACAGAGTTATACAGAGACGAGAAGAAGGAGGAAGGAGACAGAGGTGGCCAGAAGGATAAAAGGGGGGAATGAAAAGGAGGGAGACAGATCCAGCCAGTAATCAGTTCCCTAAGTGTTCTCCACAGTCTGGAATACACAGAAATCCACAGAGTTGGGTAGAGTAGAGAGGGGTTAGGGAGGAGACACAGGCGACCTGGTGGAGAAAAAGGAGAGTCCAAAGGGAGAGAGAGCAGTCAAGCCAGTAATCTCGCTCCCTAGTGAAAAATGGGTACTGAAGATTGGGTTCTTAAAGGTACAAAATTGGTAACAAATACATAAAAGCAAAAATTAAAAATCTAGAGTAGAGTTTGGCATTTCAAAAATACGATGTTAAAGAAAAGAAGAAGGAAAAGAAAGAGAGAAAAAACGAACAAAGAAAAACAAACATGGTCGCAAAAATTATCAAGAAAATACAGGTACAAAATTGATAACTAATACCAAAAAGCAAAAATTAAAAATCTAGAGTAGAGTTTGGAATTTCAAAAATACAATGTTAAAAAAAAAGGAAGAAGAAAACTAAAGAGAAAACAAACAAACAAAAACAAGCAATGTCACAAAAATTATAAAGAAACTACAGGTACAAAATTGATATCAAATATCAAAAAGCATAAATTAAAAATCTAGAGTACAGTTTGGAATTTCAAAAATACAATGTTAAAGAAAAGAAGAAAAAAAAACAAAACAAAAAAACAAGGTCAAAAAATTATTATATATATATATATAAATATATATATATGAAGTTTGCTGAAGAAGAAAAAAATAGGGTCTTTTTTTTGCAAAGTAATAGGTTATAAAAGTGAAAATTAAATGAACAATAGAGGACTTAAAATTAAAAAAATTAAAAAAAAGAAAGAATGATCATAAAAATATATCTAGGACTTTCTCTGGTTTTGTTGTGAGTATCATGGGTTCGGTTCATTTTTGGCTAGTTCCTTGGTCCGACTTATATTTCTCAAGATCTATAGGCGCCTTCCTATGTAGTCCTAGTAACCACAGGGTTTTAATCTATTGCCTGTAGCTTCCAAGGCGTTTCCCTCTGTTATAGCTTCTTTTGTTTGCTGGTCTCTTCAGTGTCTGGTTTACACCCTGACACAAAGGGGACGGTGGAGGACACTTTTTTTTTTTAGGCTCACTTGTTCAGTTGCGCTGTGGGGAGGGAGGGAGGGAGTGATGCTGCAAACAAATAACAGTGGCGTGCGGTCACAGTGCCTCAGCCACACTGGGTCTGCCCCCGCTCATGGCGCGTGTAGCCTTCCTGCCCACAGTGCTCGGGCTCTAGGTTGTTCCACCGGGAACAATCCGAGGCTGGCCCTGGGCTGCATGCACCTCCCAGGTCCAAGCCGCTCAGGTTCAGGCACTCGGGTAGTCCTCAGAGGCACAGACTCAGTTCGGCCTGCGTTTTGTGCTCTTCCCAGGTCCGAGCAGCTCAGGTGATGAGGTGTTTGGCGAGCGCCAATGTTGTGACTTATCGCCTCCCCGCCACTCGGTTATCTGGGTGTAAAACAGGCGCACTTTCTCAGGCAGATGTTGACCGTCCAGATCCCCAAGAAGTTTTAGTTAGCAAAGAAGCCTGCTTACAGTTTTATAGATAATGTCTCTCTGGGGCTGCAATTGCCCCCTTCCGGCTCTGGCTGCCTGTCACCGGAGGGGGAAGGTCTGCAGCCGGCTATCTCTGTTCAGTCCTTTGTTCCGTGCGCGGGCCTGGCGGTGTCTTAGGTTAGGGCTGGCTTTTTGCGTGGTAGATATCCCAGAGTCTGGTTTGCTAGCCCAAGTTATTTCGTTCAGATAGCGCTCATGGTATTCAGGCCAGATTCTTACTCTAAGCGATGCAGCCCGCGCCGCGCCTCCCTGCCCAGCCCCTGCTTGCTAATGGTGTGAGCAGGCGTCTGCACTGCTTCGCGGCTGGGGGAGTTACTGTAGGGCTTGCAATCTGCGAGTTTTAATTGTTTATTTATTTTTATCCCCCTTATGTTGCCCTTTGTGCTTCCAAAGCTTGGCAAAGATTTGGCAGTGAAAAGCTTTCCTGGTGTTTGGAAACTTGTCTCTTTTTAAGACTATCTTCCCGGGACGGAAATCCCTCCCTCCCTCTTTTGTCTCTTTTTTTGTCTTTTATACTTTTTCCTACCTACTTTCCAAGAGTTGGGTTGCTTTTCTGGGTGCCTGATGTCCTCTGGCAGCATTCATAAGTTGTATTGTGGAATTTACTCGACGTTTAAATGCTCTTTTGATGAAATTGTTTGGGGGGGAAAAGAGTTCTCCCCGTCCTACTCCTCAGCAATCTTGGCTCCTCTCTTGTGGAGTTTGGAGAGAGCACGCGGGATTGCTCTCCAGGCCATGCAGGAAAAGAAGGCCCTCATCTCGCGATGTCAGGGGAGTCTCGTGGTTTTTCTGGAGCTGCGGTGCCAGTGTGGGGTTTCTCACAAGGTACGACCGGGAGCTCAGGGAGCCTCTCGTGTGGTGTCAGGGAAGTCAAGTCTCCATACGAGTGGCGAGGGGGCGCACGTCATTGCTCTCGAGTCATGGTAGAGGAATCAGGGCTCAACACAATGAAAAAGGACGCTCGAGGTCTTTCTCGGGTTGCGGCAGGAAACCCTGGGTTCCCTCGACTTGTGCCTGTGACCTCAGGTAGCTTCTCAGGGTGCCTCTGAGAAGTCAGGGATACTATGGAGCTGGGAGAGGCCTCTCGGGACTCCACTGGGTTTGCTGCAATGGAAGAGGGCCTAATCTTGAGATCAGGAAGGAACCTCAGGGTTCCTCTCCATTTCGGACTCAGATTGCAGGGTCCTTGCAGAGTTGGGACAGGAGAGTCAGGCCTCGTCTTGTGTGGAGGAATGGAACTCCGCTTGCCTCTCAAGTTGTTCAAGGAGTGACAGGCCACTTGTCGAGCTGTGTGTGGAACCTGCGGTTTTTTCCAGACAATGCACGGCAGTGTCAGTGCCCCTTCGTGATGTGCTTTCATCCACAGGGTTGCCTTCGAAGTGGTGTGCGGGCATCGGGTTCTTATCAAGAGCGGGCCAGGAAATCGGGGTCTTTTGGAATGCGGCACCACACACAAGGCTACATCTCGAATTTCCTCGTGAGACGGGCCTCATTCTGAGGTGCCCCTGGAAGGTCGGGAAAGCCTTCCAGACAAAGAAGGTTAATCGACCCTACTGTCGCGATCAGGAGGGGAGAAGGGGCTCAGATGAAGTGGTGCCGGGAACCTCCGTGTTCCCCTTGAGTGAGACTGGTATGTCAGGGAACTTTTGGGGTCTCACGAAGCTTGCCAAATACTGTTTCAAACTTCAAGACGAAACGTGGGACTTCTCTTGAGACGCTGTGGTGGGCAAGGGCCTCATCTTGTGATGAAGGGGAAACCACGTGGTTTTTTTCGAGTTGTGATGGGATTGTTGAATTACGACGGGGAATTCAGGCTTCCTCTTCTGTTGGCCCAGGGAAGTCCATTCTTCCATTCGAGTTGCCAGAGAGAGCTGGGTGGGAATTGCTCTCGAGTCTCGGCAGGTCAAAATAGACCTCATCTAGGCTTGTGTCCAGGACCTAATGTTCCTCTCCAGGGGCGATAGGGATCACGGGGACGCATTCCAGACTCACCCAGTGAGTCAGGCCTCGGCTCGAGGGGAAGCAAAGGATTCTGATATCCTCCTGGGTCACGATAGGTATCTCTTGGAGCCCACTGAGTGGCCTCCAGGGAGTCAAGCCTCCTGTGGAGTTGGAGAGAGGACTCGGGATTGCTCTCCAGGCCATACAGGAAGAGAAGGCCCTCAGCTCGCAATGACGGGGGCGTCTTGTGGGTTTTCTCGAGTTGGGGCGCAAGTATGAATTTTCTCACGAGGTACAACGGGGATCTCAGGGAGCCTCTCATATGGCGCCAGGAAAGTCAGGTGTCTATGCGTGTGATGAGGGGGAGCCCATAAATGCTCTCGAGTCATGGTAGGGAAATCGGGACTCAAGACGCATTGAAGAAGGAGTCTCAAGGTCTTTCTCAGGTTGTGGCAGGAAACCCTGGGTTCCCTCGACTTGTACCGGTGACCTAGGGAGCTTCTCAGGGTGCCTCTGAGAAGTCAGGCATACTGTGGACTTGGGAGGGGCTCTCGGAACTCCACTGGGTTTGGTGCAATGGCAAAGGTTCTCATCTCGAGTTGAGGCAGGAACCTAAGGGTTCCTCTCCATTTAAAACTCCGACCACAGGGTCCCTGAAGAATTGGGACAGGAGAGTCAGGCCTCGTCTTGTGTGGACGAATGGAACTCCACTTGCCTCTCGAGTTGTTCACAGGATAACAGACCATTTGTCGAGCTGTGAGTGGAACCTTCGGTTTTTTCCGTAAGATGCATGAGGGGGTCAGTGCCCCTTCGTGTTGTGCCTTCATCCACAGGGTTGCCTTCAAAGAGGTGTCTGGACATCGGGTTCTTATCAATAGTGGAGCAGGAAATCGGGGTCTTTCAGAACGTGGCACCATCCATGAGGCTACGTCTCGAATTTCTTCGTTAGACTGGTGTCATCCTGAGGTGCGCCATGAAGATCGGGAACCCCTTCCAGACAAAGCAGGGGAATCGACCATCTTGTCGCGATCAGGAGGAGTGAAAGGGCTCAGTTGAAGTCGTGCCGGGAACCTCGGTGTTCCCCTCGAGTGGAACCGGTGTGTCGGGAAACTTTTGGGGTCGCTTCAAGGGTGCCAAGTACCGTTTTGCACTTCAATACGGACTTGGGGCTTCACTTGACACGCTGTAGAGGGCAAGGGCCTCATCTTGGGATGACGGGGGAATCACGTGGTTTTTCTCAAGGTGCGGCGGGATTCTCGAGTTACGACGGGGAATTCAGGCTTCCTCTTGTGTTGGCCCAGGGAAGTCCAATCTTCCATTCGAGTTTCGAGGGAGAGCTGGGGTTTGCTCTTGAGTCACTGCAGGGCAAAAGAGACCTCATCTAGGCTTGTGTCCAGGACCTAATATTCCTCTCCAGGGCCGACAGCGATCTCGGGTTTGCATTCCAGACGCATCCTGGGAGTCAGAGCTCGACTCGAGGGGAAGCAAAGGACCCCGCTCTCCTCTCGAGTCGCCACAGGTGTCTCTTGGAGCCCACTGAGTGGCCTAAAGGGAGTCAAGCCCCCTGTGGAGTTTGGAGAGAGGACTCGGGATTGCTCTCCAGGCCATGCAGGAAAAGAAGATCCTCATCTCGCCATGACAGGGGCGTCTTGTTGGTTTTCTCGAGCTGTGGTGCCAGTGTGCGGTTTCTGACGAGGTGCGACGGGAAGCTCAGAGAGCCTTTCGTGTGGCGCCAGGGAAGTCAGGTCTCCATGCGCATGGCAAGGGGGAGCGCGTCATTGCTCTCGAGATATGGTACGGGAATCGGGCCTCAAGATACGTTAAAGCAGGACTCTCAAGGTCTTTCTCAGGTTGCGGCAGGAAACCCTGGGTTCCGTCGACTTCTGCCGGTGACCTTAGGGAGCTTCTCAGGGTGCCTCTGAGAAGTCAGGCATACTGTGGATTTGGGACGGGCCTCTCGGGACTCCTCTGGTTTTGCGGCAATGGAAAAGGCCTCGTCTTGAGTGGAGGCAGGAACCTCAGGCTTCCTCTCCATTTCTGACTCGGTGCGCAAGGTCCCTAGAGTTGTGACAGGAGAGTCAGGCATCGTCTTGTGTGGAGGAATGGAACTCCGCTTGCTTCTCGAGTTGTTCACGAGGTGACAGACCACTTGTGGAGCTGTGTGAGAACCTGCGGGTTTTTCCGGAAGATGCACGGGGTGTCAGTGCCCCTATGTGTTGTGCCTTCATCCACAGGCTTGCCTTCGAAGAGGTGTCCAGGAGTCTGGTTTTGATCAAAAGTGGACCATGGAATCGGGGTCTTTCGGCATGTAGTATGGCCCTCGAGGCTACGTCTCGAATTTCCTCGTGAGACCGGCCTCATCCTGAGGTGCGCCGGGAAGGTCGGGAACCCCTTCGAGACAAAGCAGTGGAATCGACCCTCCTATCGCGATCATGAGAGGAGAAAGGCCTCAGATGAAGTGGTGCCGGGAACTTCAGTGTCCCCTCTAGTGAGATCGGTATATAGGGGAACTTTTGGGGTCGCATCAAGGGTGCCAAGTACTGTTTTGCACTTCAAGACGGAATGTGAGACTTCTCTTGAGACGCTGTAGGGGGCAAGGGCCTCATCTTGCAATACAGGGAACCACGTGATTTTTCTCGAGTTGCGGCGGGTTTCTCAAATTACAACTGGAAATTCAGGCTTCCTCTTGTGTTGGCTCAGAAAGGCCAATCTTCCATTCGAGTTGCAAGGGAAGGCTAGGGGTTGTGCTTGAGTCACTGCAGGGCCAAAGAGACCTCCTCTAGGCTTTTGTCCAGGACCTAAGGTTCCTCTCCAGGGGCGACAGGGATCCAGGGTTGCATTCCAGACTCACCCTCGTAGTCAGGCCTCATCTCGAGGGGAAGCAAAGGACACCGCTCTCCTCCTGAGTATCGACGCGTATCTCTTGGAGCCCACTGAGTGACCTAAAGGGAGTCAAGCCTCCTTTGGAGTTTGGAGAGAGGATTCGGGATTGCTCTTCAGGTCATGCAGGAAAGAAGGCCCTCATTTCACCATGACAGGGGCGTCTCGTGGGTTTTCTCGAGCTGCGGCGCCAGTGTGGGGTTTCTCACGAGGTACGATGGGGAGCTCAGGGAGACTCTCATGTGGTGCCGGGGAAGTCAGATCTTCATGCGCGTGGCGAGGGGGAGCGCGTCATTTTTCTCCAGTCATGGTAGGGGAATCGGGCCTCAAGACGCGTGAAGAAGGACTCTCGAGATTTTTCTCAGGTTACGGCAGGAAACCCTGGGTTCCCTCGACTTATGCCCGTGACCTCAGGGAGCTTCTCAGGGTGCCTCTGAAAAGTCAGGGATACTGTGCAGTTGGGAGGGGCCGCTCCGAACTCCACTGGGTTTGGTGCAGTAGAAGAGGGCCTTATCTCGAGTTGAGGCAGGAACCTCATGGTTCCTCTCCATTTCTGAATCGGATCTCAGTGTCCATGCAGAGTTGGGACAGGAGAGTCAGGCCTCGTCTTGTGTGGAGGAATTTAACTCCTCTTGCCTCTCGAGTTGTTCACGGGGTGACAGGCCACTTGTCGATCTGTATGTGGAACTTGCGGGCTTTTCCAACGATGCAGGAGGGTGTCAGACCCCTTCGTTTTGTGCCTTCGTCCACAGGATTGCCTTCGAAGAGGTGTCCTAGCATTGGGTTCTTATGAAGAGCAGACAGGGAAATCGGGGTCTTTCAGCGTGTGGCACCAACCACAAGGCTACGTCTTGAATTTCCTCGTGAGACCGGCCTCATCCTGAGGTGCGCCGGGAAGGTCCGGAACCCCTTCCAGACAAAGCAGGGTAATCGACCCTCCCATCGCGATCAGGAGGGGATAAGGGGCTCAGAACAAGCGGTGCACCGAACCTTGGTGTTCCCCTCGAGTGAGACCAGGGTGTCGGGGAACTTTTGTGGTAACATCAAGGTTACCAATTATCGTTTTAAACTTCAAGATGGAACGTGGGGCTTCTCCTGAGACACTGTAGCTGGCAAGGGCCTCATCTTGCGATGACGGGGGAACCACGTGGTTTTCCTCGAGTTGCGGCGGGATTTTCGAATTACGATGGGGAATTCAGGTTTCCTCTTGTGTTGTCCCAGGGAAGTCCATTCTTCCATTCGAGGTGCGAGGGACAGCAGGGGATTGCTCTCGAGTCACTTCAGGGCAAATGAGACCTCATCTATGCTTGTGTCTAGGACCTAATGTTCCTCTCCAGGGGCGACAGGGATCTCGGGGTTGCATTCCAGACTCACCTGAGGAGTCAGGCCTGGTATATAGGGGAAGCAAAGAATTCCGCTCTCCTCTCGAGTCCCAACGGGTATCTCTTGGAGCCCACAGAGTGGCCTAAAGGGAGTCAGGCCTCCTGTGGAGTTTGAAGAGAGGCCTCGAGATTGCTCTCCAGGCCATGCAGGAAAAGAAGGCCTTCATCTCACGATGACGGAGGCGTCTCGTGGGTTTTCTGGAGCTGGGGAGCCAGTGTGGGATTTCTCACGAGGTATGACGGGGAGCTCAGGGAGCCTCTCGTGTGGCGCCAGGGAAGTCAAGTCTCCATGCGAGTTTCGAGGGGGAACGCGTCATTGCTCTCGAGTCATGGTAGGGGAATCGGGATTCAAGACGCGTGAAGGAGGATTTTCGAGGTCTTTCTCGGGTTGCGTCAGGAAACCCTGTGTTCCCTCGACTTGTGCCGGTGACCTCAGGGAGCTTCTAAGGGTGCCTCTGAGAAGTCGCGATACTGTGGATTTGGGAGGGGCCTCTCGGGCCTCCACTGTTTTTGGTGTAATGGAAGAGGGCCTCATCTCGAGTGGAGTCAGGAACCTCAGGGTTCCTCTCCATTTCGGACTCCGATCGCAGGGTCCCTTCAGAGTTGGGACCGGAGAGTCAGGCCTCGTCTTGAGTGGAGGAATGGAACTCTGCTTGCCTCTCGAGTTGTTCATGGGATGACAGGCCTCTTGTCGAGCTGTGTGTGGAACCTGCGGCTTTTACTGAATGATGCACGGGAGTGTCAGTGACCCTTCGTTTTGTGCCTTCGTCCACAGGGTTGCCTTCGAAGAGGTGTCCGGGCATCGGGTTCTTCTCAAGAGTGGGCCGGGAAATCGGGGTATTTCGGCATGTGACACCACCCCCGACGCTATGTCTCGAATTTCCTCGTGAGACCGGCCTCATCCTGAGGTGCACCGGGAATGTGGGGAACCCCTTCCAAACAAAGCAGGGGAATAGACCCTCCTGTCTCGAACAGGAGGGGAGAAGGTGCTCAGATGAAGTGGTGCGGGAACCTAGGTGTTCCTGTCAAGTGAGATCGGCGTGTCCAGGAACATTTGGTGTCACATCAAGGGTGCAAAGTACCGTTTCGCACTTCAAGACGGAACGTGGTTCTTTTCTTGAGAGGCCATAGCAGCAAGGGCCTCATCTTGGGATGACGTTGGAAACACGTGGTTTTTCTCGAGTTTCGGTGGGATTCTCGAGTTATGAAGGGGATTTCTGGCTTCCTCTTGTGTTGGCCCAGGGAAGCCCAATCTTCCACTCGAGTTGCGAGGGAGAGCTGGGGGTTGCGCTCGAGTCACTGCAGGGCAAAAGAAACCTCATCCAGGCTTGTGTCTAGGACCTAATGTTCCTCTCAAGGGGTGACTGGGATCTTGGGGTTGCATTCCAGACTCACCCAGGAGTCAGGCGTCGTCTCGAGGGGAAACAAAGGACTTATCTCTCTTCTCGAGTCGCGACGGGTATTTCTTGGGGCCCACTGAGTGGACTAAAGGGAGTCAAGCCTCCTCTGGAGTTTGGAGAGAGGACTCGGGATTGCACTCCAGGACATGCAGGAAAAGAAGGCCCTCATCTCACGATGACGGGGGGGGGGGTCTCAGTGGTTTTACCGAGCTGCAGCGCCTGTGTTGGTTTCTCAGGAGGTACGACGGGGAGCTCAGGGAGCCTCTTGTGTGGCGCCAGGGAAGTTAGGTCTCGATGCGTGTGGCAAGGGGGAGCGCGTCATTGCTCTCAAGTCATGGTAGGGGAATCAGGCCTCTAGACGCGTTGAAGAAGGACTCTCAAGATCTCTCTCGGGTCTTGGCAAGAGTACCTGAGTTCCCTCTACTTGTGCCGGTGACCTCAGGGAGATTCTCCGGGTGCCTCTGAGAAGTCAGGGATACTGTGGAGTTGGGAAAGACCTCTCGGGACTCCACTGGGTTTGGTGAAATGGAAGGGGGCCTCATCTCGAGGGGAGGCAGGAACCTCAGGGTTCCTCTCCATTTCTGATTCCAATCGCAGCCCCCTGCATAGTTGGGAGAGGTGAGTCAGGCCTTGTCTTGTGTGCAGGAATGGACCTCCGCTTGCCTCTCGAGTTGTTCACTGGGTGACAGGAACTTGTTGAGCTGTATGAGTAACCTGCGGTCTTTTCCGGACGATGCACGGGGGTGTCAGTGCCCCTTCGTGTTGTGCCTTCATCCACACTATCTTCGAATAGGTGTCTGGGCATCGCGTTCTTATCAAGAGCGGATCGGGAAATCGCGGTCTTTCAGCATGTGGCACCACCATCGAGGCTACGTCTCGAATTTCCTCGTGAGACAGCCTCATCTGAGGTGCGTGGAGAAGGTCGGGAACACCTTGCAGACAAAGCAGGGGAATCGACCCTCTTTTCACGATCAGGAGGGGAGAAGGGGCTCAGATGAAGTGGTGCCAGGAACCTCGGTGTTCCCCTCGAGTGCGACCCGTATGTCGGGGAACTTTTGGGGTAGCATTAAGGGTGCCAAATATCATTTCGCACTTGAAGACAGAACGTGGGACTACTCTTGAGACGCTGGAGCGGGCAAGGGCCTCATCTTGCAATGAAGGAGAAACCACGTGGTTTTTCTCAAGTTGAGGTGGAATTCTCGAATTACTACTGGGAATTCAGGCTTCCTCTTGTGTTGGCCCAGGGAGGTCCAATATTCCATTCGGGTTGCGAGGGAAAGCTGGGGAGTGCTCTCGAGTTACTGCAGGGCAAAAGCGACCTCATCTAGCCTTGTGTTCAGGACCCAGTGATCCTCTCCAAGGGCGACAGGGATCTCGGGTTTGCATTACAGACTCACCCAGGGAGTTAGGCCTCGTCTCGAGGGGAAGCAAAGGGCTTGGCTCTCCTCTTGAGTTGCGACGCGTATCTCTTGGAGCCCACTGAGTGGTCTAAAGGGAGTCAACCCTCCTCTTCAGTTTGGAGAGAGGACTCGGGATTGCTCTCCAGGCCATGTAGGAAAAGAAGGCCCACATCTCGAGATGACGGGGGCGTCTCGTGTGTTTTCTCGAGCTGCGGCGCCAGTGTGGGGTTTCTCACGAGGTACGACGGGGAGTTCAGGTAGCCTCTCGTGTGGCAACAGGGAAGTCAGGTCTCCATTGGCGGGGCAAGGGGGAGCGCGTCATTGCTCTCAAGTCAGGGTAGGGGAATCGGGCCTCATGACGGGTAGAAAAAGAACTCTCGATGTCTTTCTAGGGTTGCGGCAGGAAACCCTGGGTTCCCTTGACTTGTGCCGGTGACCTCAGGGAGCGTCTCAGGGTGCCTCTGAGAAGTCAGGGATACTGTGGATTTGGGAGAGGCCTCTCGGGACTCCTCTGGGTTTGGTGCAATGGAAGTGGGCCTCATCTCGAGTTGAGGCAGGAACCTCAGGGTTCTGCTCCTGACTTCCTGGAGGCCGGATCTGACTCAGATCGCAGGGTCCCTGTTGAGTTTGCTCAGGAGTGTCAGGTCTCGTGTTCTGCGGAGGAATGGAACTCCGCTTACATCTCAAGTTGTTCAAGGATGACACCACTTTTCGTGATGTGTGTGGAACCTGCGGGTTTTTCGGAGATGCACGGGGGCGTCAGTGCTCCTTCCTGTTGTGCCTTCATCCACAGGGTTGCCTTCGAAGAGGTGTCCGGGCATCGGGTTCTCCTCAAGTGCGGACCGGGAAATTGGGGTCTTTCAGCATGTTGCACCACCCACGAGGCTACGTCTCGAATTTTCTCGTGAGACCGGCCTCATCCTGAGGCGCGCAGGAAAGTCCGGGAACCCTTTCCAAACAAAGCAGGGGAATCGACCCTCCTTTTGGGATCAGGAGGAGAGAAAGGGCTCAGATGAAGTAGTGCCGGGAACCTCGGTGCTCTCCTTGAGTGAAAGTCGGGTAACTTTTCTGGTTGCATCAAGGGTGCCAAGTACCGTTTCGCACTTCAAGACGGAACCTGGGACTTCTCTTTAGACGCTGTAGTGGGCAAGGGCCTCATCTAGCGCTGACGGGGGACCCACGTGTTTTTTCTCGAGTTGCGGCAGGATTCTTGAGTTACGACGGGGAATACAGGTTTCCTCTTGTGTTGGCCCAGGGAAGTCCAATCTTCCATTCGAGTTGCAAGTGAGAGCTGGAGATTGCTCTCGAGTCACTGCAGGGCAAAATAGAGCTCATCTAGGTTTGTGTCCAGGACCGAGTTTTTCTCTCCAGGGGCGACAGGGATCTCGGGGTTGCATTCCAGACTCACCCGGGGAGTCAGGCCTCGTCTCGAAGGGAATGAATGGACTCCGCTCTCCTCTCGAGTCGCGACGGGTATCCCTTGGAGCCCAAGAGTGTCCTAAATGGAGTTAAGCCTCCTGTGGAGTTTGGACAGAGGACTCGGGATTGCTCTCTAGGCCATGCAGGAAAAGAAGGCCCTCATCTCGCGATGATGGGGGCGTCTCGTGGGTTTTCTCAAGGTGCAGTGCCTGGTTGGGGTTTCTCACGAGATAGGACGGGGAGCTCAGGGAGACTCCTGTGGTGCCACGGAAGTCAGGTCTCCATGGACGTGGCATGGGGGAGCGCCTCATTGCTCTCGAGTCATGGTAGGGGAATCAAGCCTCAAGACGCTTCGAAGAAGAACTCTCGAGGTCTTTCTCGGGGTGTGGCAGGAAACCCTGGGTTCCCTCGACTTGTGCCCATGACCTCAGGGATCTTAGCGGGGTTCCTCTGATAAGTCAGGGATACTGTGGAGTTGAGAGGGGCTTCTCGGGACTTCACAGGGACTGGTGCAATTGAAGAGGACCTAATCTCGGATTGAGGCAGTAACGTCAGGGTTCCTCTCCATTTCTGACTCGGATAGCAGGGTCCCTGCAGAGTTGGGACAGGAGAGTCAGACCTCATCTTGTGTGGAGTAATGGAACTCCGCTTGCCTCTCGAGTTGTTCATGGGATGACAGGCCACCTGTCGAGTTGTATGTGGAACCTGCGGTTTTGGGGGACGATGCACAGGGGTGTCAGTGCCCCTTCGTGTTGTGCCTTCATCCACAGGGTTACCTTCGAAGAGGTGACCAGGCATCGGGATCTTATCAATAGCGGACCAGGAAATCGGGGTCTTTCGGCATGTGGCACAACCCACGAGGCTACGTCTCGACTTCCCTCGTGAGACTGGCCTCATCCTGAGGTTCGCCGGGAAGTCTGGGAACCCCTTCCAGACAAAGCAGGGGAATCGACCCTCCTGTCGCCATCAGGAGGAGAGAAGAGGCTCAGCTGAAGCGGTGCTGGGAACCTCCATGTTCTCTTCGAGTGAGACCGGGATGTCAGGGAAATTTGGGGGTCGCATCAAGGGTGCCAACTACCGTTTCACACTTCAAGACGGAACATGGGACTTCCCTGGAGACGCTATAGCTGACAGGGGCCTCATATTTCGATGACGGAGGAGCCACGTTGTTTTTCTCCAGTTGCCGCGGGATTCTCGAATTACAACGGGGAATACAGGCTTCCTCTTGTGTTGGCCCAGGGAAGTCCAATCATCCATTCGAGTTGCGAGGGAGAGCTGGGGATTGCACTTGAGTCAATGCAGGACAAAAAAGACCTCATTTAGGCTTGTGTCCAGGACCGAGTTTTCCTCTACAGGGGCGACACGGATCTCGGGATCCCATTCCAGACTCACCCAAGTAGTCAGGCCTTGGCTCGAGGGGAAGCAACAGACTCCGCTCTCCTCTAGAGTAGCGATGTGTATCTCTTGGAGGCTACTGAGTGGCCTAAAGGGAGTCAGGCCTCCAGTGGAGTTTGGAGAGTGGACTCGGGATTGCTCTCTAGGTCATGTAGGAAAAGAAGGCCCTCATCTTACGATGATGGGGGCGTCTCGTGAGTTTTCTCGAGCGGCGGTGCCAGTGTGGGGTTTTCATGAGGTAGGACGGGGAGCGCAGGGAGCCTCTCGTGTGGCGCCAGGGAAGTTAGGTTTCAATGGGCGTGGCGAGGGGAATGCGTCATTGCTCTCCAGTCATGGTAGGGTATCGGGCCTCAAGATGCGGTAAAGAAGGTCTCTCGAGGTCTTGCTCAGAATGCAGCAGGAAACCCTGGGTTCACTCGACTTGTGCCAGTGACCGCAGAGAACTTCTGAGGGTGCCTCTGAGAATCAGGGATACCGTGGATTTGGGAGGGGCCTCTCGGGACTCCACTGGGTATGGCACAATGGAACAGGGCCTCATTTCGAGTTGATGCAGGAACGTCAGGTTTCATCTACATTTCTGACTCCGATCGCACGGTCCCTGCAGAGTTGGGAAAGGAGAGTCAGGCCTTCTCTTGTGTGGAGGAAAGGAACTCCGCATGCCTCTCTAGTTCTTCAAGGGATGACAGGACACTTGTCAATCTGTGTTTGGAATCTGCGTGTTTTTCCATACTATGCATGGGGATGTCAGTACCCCTTCGTGTTGTGCCTTCACCAACAGGGTTGCCTTCGAAGAGGGGTCCGGGCCTCAGGGCCTTCTCAAGAGCGGACCGAGGCATCGGGGGCATTCGGCATGTGGCACCACCCACGTGGTTCGTCTCGAATTTCCTCGTGAGACTGGCCTCATCCTGAGGTGCGCCGGGAAGGTCGGAACCCCTTGCAGACCAAGCAGGGGAATCGACCCTCCTGTCTTGATCAGCAGGGGAGAAGGGGCACAGATGAGGTGATGCCGGGAACCTCGGTGTTCCCCTCCAGTGAGACCAGTGTGTTGGGGAACTTTTGGGGTCGCATCAAAGGTGCCAAGTACCGTATCGCACTTCAAGATGGAACGTAAGACTTCTTTTGAGACGCTGTAGCGGCAATGGCCGCATCTTGCGATGAATAGGGAACGATGTGGTTTTTCTCGAGTTGTGGCGGGATTATTGAGTTACAACGGGAAATTCAGGCTTCCTCTTCTGTTGGCCCAGGGAAGTCCAGTCTTCCATTCGAGTTTCGAGGGAGAGTTGGGGATTGCTCTCGAGTCACTGCAGGAAAAAAGAGACCTCATCTAGGCTTGTGTCCAGGACCTAATGTTTCTCTCCAGGGGCGACAGGGATCTCCGGTTCGCATATCAGACTCACCCGAGGAGTCAGGCCTCGCCTTGTGGGGAAGGAAAAGACTCCACTCTCCTCTCGACTCGCGACGGGTATGTCTTGGAGTCCACTGAGTGACCAAAAGGGAGTCAAGCCTACTGTGGAGTTTGGAGAGAGGACTCGGGATTGATCTCCAGGCCATGCTAGAAAAGAAGGCCGTCATGTCGCGAAAACGGGGGCGTCTCGTGGGTTTTCTCTATCTGCGGCGCCAGTGTGGGGTTTCTCACGAGGTATGACGGGGAGCTCAGGGAGCCTCTCGTGTGGCGCCAGGGAAGTCAGGGCTTCATGAGTGTAGCAGAGGGAGCGCGTCATTGCCCTCGAGTCATGGTAGGGGAATCAGGCCTCAAAATGCGTTGAAGAAGGACTCTTGAGTTCTTTCTATGGTGGCGGCAGTAAACCCTGGGTTCACTCGAATTGTGCTGGTGACCTCAGGGAGCTTCTCAGGGTGCCTCTGAGAAGTCAGGGATACTGTGGAGCTGGGACGCGTCTCTCGGGACTCCACTGGTTTTCGTGCAATGGAAGAGGTCCTAATCTCGAGTTGAGGCAGGAACCTCAGCGTTCTTCTCGTGACTTCACTGGCGCTGGTCTGATTCGGATCGCAAAGTCCCTGCAGAGTTGGGACAGGAGAGTCAGGCCTCGTCTTGTGTAGAGGAATGAAACCCCACTTGCCTCTCGAGTTCTTCAGGGGTGAGAAGCCACTTGTTGAGCTGTATGTGGAACCTGCGGGTTTTTCCGGACGATGCACGAGGGTGTCAGTGCCCCTTTGTGTTGTGCCTTCATCCACAGGGTTGCCTTCGAAGAGGTGTCCAGGCATCGGGTTCTTATGAAGAGTGTACAGGGAAATCATAGTCTTTTGGCATGTGGCACCACCCGTGAGCTACGTCTCGAATTTCCTCGTGAGACCGGCCTCATCCTGAAGTGCCCCGTGAAGGTCGGGAACCCCTTACAAACAAAGCAGGGGAAGTGACCCTCCTATCACGAACAGGAGGGGAGAAGGGGCTCAGATAAACTGGTGCCGGGAACCTCGGTGTTCACCTCGAGTGAGACCGATATTTCGGGGAACTTTTGGGGTCACATCAAGGGTGTCAAGTATCGTTTCGCACTTCAAGACGGAACGTGGGACTTTTCTTGAGAAGCTGTAGCGGGCAAAGGCCTCATCTTGCGATGACGAGGGAACCAAGTGCTTTTTCTCGAGTTGCGGTGGGATTCTCGAGTTACGAAGGGGAATTCAGGCTTCCTCTTGTGTTGGCCCAGGGAAGTCCAATCTTCCATTCGAGTTGTCAGGGAGAGCGGGGGATTGCTCTCGAGTTACAGAAGAGCAAAAGAGACCTCATCTAGGCTTGTTTCCAGGACCTAATGTTCCTCTCCAGGGGAGACAGGGATCTCGGGGTTGCATTCCAGACCCACCTGGTGAGTCAGGCCTTGTCTCGAGGGGAAACAAAGGACTCCATTCTCCTCTCGAGTCGCGATGGGTATCTCTTGGAGCCCACTAAGTGGCCTAAAGGGAGTCAAGCTTCCTGTGGAGTTTGAAAAGAGGATTCGGTATTCCTCTCCAGGCCATGCAGGAAAAGAAGGCCCTCATCTCGCGATGACAGGGGCGTATGGTGGGTTTTCTCAAGCTGCGGCGTCATTGTGGGGTTTCTCACGAGGTACAACAGGGAGCTCAGGGAGCCTCTCTTATGGCGCCAGGGAAGTCAGGTCTCCATGTGCGTGGCGAGGGGGTGCGTGTCATTTCTATAGAGCCATGGAAGCAGATTCGGGCTTCAAGACACGTTGAAGTAGGACTCTCGAGGTCTTTTTCGCATTGTGGCAGGAAACCCTGGGTTCCCTCGACATGTGCCGGTGACCTCATGGAGCTTCTCCGGGTGCCTCTGAGAAGTCAGGGGTACTGTGGAGTTGGGAGGAGCCTCTCTGGACTCCACTGGGTTTGGTGCAATGGATAAGAGCCTCATCTCGAGTGGAGGCAGGAACCTCATGTTTCCTCTCCTGGGTTTCCTTGCGCCGGTACTGACTCGGATCGCAGTTTCCCTGCAGAGTTGGTACAGAAAATCAGGTCTCGCCTTGTGTGGAGGAATGGAACTCCACTTGCCTCTCGAGTTGTTCACGGGGTGACAGACCACTTGTTGAACTGTGTTTGCAACCTGCGGGTTTTTCTGGATGATAAACGGGGGTGTCAGTGCCCCTTCGTGTTGTGCTTTCATCCACAGGTTTTCCTTCGTAAAGGTGTCAGGGCATCGCGTTCTTATCAAGAGTAGACCGGGAAATCGGCGTCTTTCGGCTTGTGGCACCACCCACGAGGCTATGTCTCGAATTTCCTCCTGAGACCTGCCTCATCCTTAGGCGCGCTGGAAAGGACGGGAACGCCTTCCAGACATAGCAGGGGAATCGACACTCCTGTCGCGATCACGAGGGCAGAAGGAGCTCAAATGAAGTGGTTCCGGGAACCTCGGTGTTCCTTTCGAGTGAGACCGGTATGTCGGGGAATTTTGAGATTGAATCAAGGGTGCCAAGTACCGTTTCGCACTTCAAGACAGAACGTGGGACTTCTCTTGAGTCGCTGTAGCGGGCAAGGGCCTCATCTAGCGCTGATGGGGGAACCACGTGGATTTTCTCGAGTTTCGGCGGGATTCTCGAGTTACGATGTCGAATTCAGGCTTCCAATTGTATTGGCCCAGGGAAGTCCAATCTTCAATTCGATTTGCAAGGGAGAGCTGGCGATTGCTCTCTAGTAACTGCAGTGCAAAATAGACCTCATCTAGGCTTGTGTCCAGGACCGAGTTTTCCTCTCCAGGTGCGACAGGAACTCGGGGTTGCATTCCAGACTCACACGGGGAGTCAGGCCTCATCTCGAGGGGAAGCAAAGGACTCCTCTCTCCCTTCAAGTCCTGACAGCTATCTCTTGGAGCCAACTGAGAGGCCTAAAGAGAGTCAAGCCTCCTGTGGAGTCTGGAGAGAGGACTCGGTTTTGCTCTCCATGCCAGGCAGGAAAGAAGTCCCTCATCTCGTGATGACGGGGGCGTATCGTGGGTTTTCTCGAGCTGCGGTGCCTGAATGGGGTTTCCGAAGAGGTACGACGGGGAGCTCAGGGAGACTCTCTTCAGGCGTCAGGGAAGTCAGGTCTCCATGCGCATGGCGATGGGGAGCGGGTCTTTGCTCTCGAGTCATGGTAGGGGAATCGGGCCTCAAGACGCGCCGAAGGACTCAAGGTCTTTCTCAGGTCGCAGCAGGAAACGCTGGGTTCCCTTGACTTGTGCCGGTGACCTCAGGTAGATTCTCAAGGTGCCTCTGAGAATTCAGGGATACTGTGGAGTTGGGAGGGGCCTCTCGCGACTCATCTGGGTTTGGTGCAATGGAAGAGGGCCTCACCTCGAGTTGAGACAGGAACCTCAGGTTTCCTCTCCATTTCTAACTCGGATGGCAGGGTCCCTGAAGAGTTGGGACAGGAGAGTCAGGCCTCATCTTGTGTGGAGGAATCGAACTCCGCTTGCCTATAGAGTTGTTCACGGGGTGACATTCCACTTGTCGAGCTGTGTGTAGAACCTGTGGGTTTTTCTGGACGATGCACGGGAGTTTTAGTAACCCTTCTGTGGTGCCTTCATCCACAGGGTTGCCTTCGAAGTGGTGTCCGGGCATCGGGTTCTTATCCAGATTGGACCGCACCATCGGGGTCTTTCGGCATGTGGCACCACCCACGAGGCTACGTCTCGAATTTCCTCCTGAGAAAGGCCTCATCCTTAGGTGCGCCGGGATGGGCGGGAACTCCTTCCAGACAAAGCAGGGGAATTTACCCTCCTGTCCTGATCAGGAGGGGAGAAAGTGATCAGATGAAGTGGTGCTGGGAACTTCGGTGTTCCCCTCGGTGAGAACGGTGTGTCGGGGAACTTTTGGGGTTACATCAAGGGTGAAAAGTAGCATTTCGCACTTCAAGACGGAACGTGGGACTTCACTTGAGACGCTGTAGCGGGCCAGGGCCTCATCTTGGGATGACGAGTGAACCACGTGCTTTTGCTCGCATTGCGGCGGGAGTCTCGAGTTTCGACGGGGAATTCAGATTTCCTCCTGTGTTGGCCCATGGAAGTCCAATCTTCCATTCGAGTTGCGAGGGTGAGCTGGGATCCCACTCAAGTCACTGCGGGGCAAAATAGACCATATGTAGGCTTGTGTCCAGGACCGAATATTCCTCTCCAGGGGTGACAGGGATCTCGGGGTGGCATTCCAGACTCACCCAGGAAGTCCGGCCTTGTTTCTAGGGGAAGCAAAGTATTCCGCTTTCCTCTCGAGTCGCGACGGGTACCTATTGAGTGCACTGGGTAGCCTTAGTGAGTCAAGCCTCCCGTGGAGTTTGGAGAGACGACTCGGGATTGCCCTCCAGGCCATGCAGTTAATGATGGCCCTCATCTCACGATAACGGGGGCGTCTCGTGGGTTTTCTCGAGCTGCGGCGCCAGTGTGGGGTTTTTCCCGAGGCACGACGGGGATCTCAGGGAGCCTCTCGTGCGGCGCCAGGGAAGTCAGGTCTCCATGCGCATGGCGAGGGGCAGCGCGTCATGGCTCTCGAGTCACGGGAGGGGACTAGGGCCTCGAGACGCGTTGAAGAAGGACTCTCGAGGTCTTTCTCGGGGGGCGGCAGGAAACCCTCGTTTCCCTTGTCTTCTGCCGGGGACCTTAGGGAACTTCCCAGCGTGCCTCTGAGAGGCGAGGGATCCTGAGGAATTGGCGGGGCCTCTCGGGACTGCACTGGGTCTGGCGCAACGGAAGAGGGCCTCACCTCGAGGGGAGGCAAGAACCTCAGGCTTCCTCTTCGTTTCGGACTCCGACCGCAGGGTCCCTGCAGAGTTGGGACAGGAGAGTCAGGCCTCGCCTTGTCTGAGGAAGGGAACCCCGCTTGCCTCGCGAGTTGCTCAGGGGGTCTTAGGCCCCTCGTCGAGCTGTGTGTGGAACCCGCGGGTCTTTGCGGACGATGCACGGGGGTGGCTGTGCCCCTTCGTGTTGTGCCTTCACCCACAGGGTTGCCTTCGAAGAGGAGTCCGGGACTCGGGTCCTTCTCAAGAGCGGACCCGGGAATCGGGGGCGTTCGGCATGTGGCACCACCCACGTGGCTCGTCTTGAATTTCCTTGTGAGACCGGCCTCATCCTGAGGTGCGCCGGGAAGGCCGGGAACCCCTTCCAGACCACGCAGGGGATTCGACACTCCTGTCGCGATCAGGAGGGGAGAAGGGGCTCAGATGAAGCGGTGCCGGGACCCTCTCTGTTCCCCTCGAGGGAACCTGGCGTGTCGCGGAACTTTTGGGGGTCGCAGGAAGGCTGTCAGGGACCGTTTCGCCCTTCAGGGCGGAACAGGGGACTTCCCTTGAGACGCCGTCGCGGGCAAGGGCCTCATCTTGCCAAGAGGTGGGAACCACGTGGTTTTTCTCGAGTTGCGGCGGGAATCTCAAGTTACGACGGGGATCTCAGCCTTCCTCTTGGGTTGGCCCTGGGAAGCCCAATCTTCCCCTCGAGGTGCGAGGGAAAGCTGGGGGTTGCGCTTGAGTCACTGCAGGGCCGAAGAGACCTCACCTAGGCCTGTGTCCGGGACCTAATATTCCTCTCCAGGGAAGGCAGGGATCTCGGGGTTGCATTCCAGGCTCCCCCGGGGAGTCAGGCCTCGTCTCTTGGGGAAGCCAAGGACTCCGCTCTCCTCTCAAGTCGCGACGCGGATCTCTTGGAGCCCCCTGAGCGGCCTCAAGGGAGTCCAGCTTCCTCTTCCGTTTGGAGAGAGGACCCGGGATTGCTCTCCAGGCCATGCAGGAAAAGAAGGCCCTCAGCTCGCGAGGACGGGGGCGTCTCAGGGCTTTCCTCGAGCTGTGGCGCCCATGGGGGTTTTCTCCCGAGGCACGACGAGGATCTCAGGGAGCCTCTCGTGCGGCGCCAGGGAAGTCAGGTCTGCATGCACATGGCGAGGGGGAGCACGTCATGGCTCTCGAGTCACGGGAGGGGACTAGGGCCTCGAGACGCGTTGAAGAAGGACTCACGATTTCTTTCTCGGGGGGCGGCGGGAAACCCTCGTGTCCCTCGCCTTCTGCCGGGGACCTTAGGGAACTTCCTAGGGTGCCTCTGAGAGGCGAGGGATCCTGTGGAGGTGGGGGGGCCACTCCGCACTCTGCTGGGTCTGGCTCAACGGAAGAAGGCCTCACCTCGAAGGGAGGCAGGAACCTCAGGCTTCCTCTCCGTTTCGGACTCCGACCGCAGGGTCCCTGCAGAGTTGGGACAGGAGAGTCAGGTCTCGTCTTGTCTGAGGAAGGGAATCCCGCTGGACTCTCGAGTTGCTCAGGGGATCTCAGGCCCCTCGTCGAGCCGTGTTTTCAACCCGCGGATCTTTGCGGACGATGCATGGGGTTGGCAGTGCCCCTTCGTGTTGTGCCTTCACCCACAGGGTTGCCTTCGAAGAGGGGTCCGGGCCTCGGGTCCTTCTCAAGAGCGGACCGGGGAATCGGGGGCGTTGGGCATGTGGCACCACCCACGTGGCTCGTCTCCAATTTCCTCGTGAGGCCGGCCTCATCCTGAGGTGCGCCGGGAAGGCCGGGAACCCCTTCCAGACCATGCAGGGGAATCGACTCTCCTGTCGCGATCCGGAGGGGAGAAGGGGCTCAGATGACGGGGTGGCGGGAACCTCGGTGTTCCCCTCGACGGAACCCGGCATGTTGGGGAACTTTTGGGTGTCGCAGGAAGGCTCTCAGGGAACGCTTCGCCCTTCAGGGCGGAACAGGGGACTTCCCTTGAGACACCATCGCGGGCAAGGGCCTCATCTTGCCAAGAGGTGGGAACCACGTGGTTTTTCTCGAGTTGCGGCGGGATTCTCGAGTTACGACGGGGATCACAGCCTTCCTCTTGGGTTGGCCCTGGGAAGCCCAATCTTCCCCTCGAGTTGCGAGGGAGAGCTGGGGGTTGCGCTCGAGTCACTGCAGGGCCCAAGAGACCTCACCTAGGCGTGTGTCCGGGACCTAATATTCCTCTCCAGGGAAGGCAGGGATCTCGGGGTTGCATTCCAGGCTCCCCCGGGGAATCAGGCCTCGTCTCGAGGGGAAGCCAAGGACTCCGCTCTCCTCTCGAGTCGCGATGGGTATCTCTTGGAGCCCACTTTGTGCCCTAAAGGGAGTCAAGCCTCCTGTGGTGTTTGGATAGAGGACTCGGGATTCCTCTCCAGGCCATGCAGGAAAAGAAGGCCCTCATCTCGCGATGATGGCGGCGTCTCGTGGGTTTTCTAGACTGCCGCGCTAATGCCGGGTTTCTGACGAGGTACGAGAGGGAGCTCAGGGAGCCTCTCGTGTGGCGCCAGGGAAGTCAGGTCCCCATGAGATGGCTAGGGGGAGCTCGTCATCGCTCTCGAGTCATGGTAGGGTAATCGGGCCTCAAGACGGGTGGAAGAAGGACTCTCGAGGTCTTTCTCGGGTCACTGCATAAAACCCAGGGTTCCCTTGACTTGTGCCTGCGACCTCAGGGAGCTTCTCAGAGTGCCTCTGAGAAGTCAGGGATACTGTGCAGTTTGGAGGGGCCTCTCGAGACTCCTCTGAATTTGGTGGAATGTAAGAGGGACTCATCTCGAGTTGAAGCAGGACCTCAGTGTTCCTCTCCATTTCCAACTCAGATCGCAAGGTCCCTGCATGTTAGTACAGGAGAGTCAGGCCTCGTCTTTTCTGGAGGATGGGACTCCTCTTGCCTCTCGAGTTGTTCTCGAGGTGACAGGCCACTTGTCGAGCTGTGTGTGTAACCTGCCCGTTTTTCCGGATGATGCACAGGTGTGTTAGTGCCCCTTCGTGTTGTACCTTCATACTCAAGGCTGCCTTCCAAGAGGTGTCCGAGCATCGGATTCTTATCAAGAGCGGACCGGGAAATTGGAGTCTTTCGGCAAGTGGCACCACCCACAAAGCTACGTATCGAATTTCCCCATGAGACCGGCCTCATCCTGAGTTGTGCAGGGAAGGTCGGGCCCCCTTGCAGACAAAGCAGGGGAATCGACCCACCGGTCACGATCAGGAGGGGAGAAGGAGCTTAAATGAAGTGGTGCTGGGAACCTCGGTGTTCCCCTTGAGTGAGACCAGCGTGTTGGGGGACTTTTGGGGTCGCTTCAAGGGTGCCAAGTACCGTTTCGCATTTCAAGACGGAACCTGGGACATCTTTTGAAACGCTGTAGCGGGCAAGGGCCTCATCTTGCGATGACGGGAGAACCACGTGGTTTTGCTCGAGTTGCAGCGGGATTCTCGAGTTATGACCGGGAATTTAGGCTTCCTCTTTTGGCCTTGAAATCCAATCTTCCATTCGGGTTGCGAGGGGGAGCTGGGGATTGCGCTAGAGTCACTGCAGGGCAAAAGAGACCTAATCTAGGCTTGTGTCCAGGATCTAACGTTGCTCTCCAGGGGCGACAGGGATCTCGGGTTTGCATTCCAGACTCATCCGGGGAGTCAGTTCTCACCTCGAGGGTAAGCAAAGAATTCCGCTCTCGTCTCGAGTCACGATGGGTATGTCTTGGAGCCCACTGTGTGTACTAAAGGGAGTCAAGCCTCCTGTGGAGTTTGGAGAGAGAACTCGGGATTGGACTCCAGGCCATGCAGGAAAAGAAGGCCCTCATCTCGAGATGACGGTGGCGTCTCATGGGTTTTCTCGAGCTGCGGCGCCAGTGTGGGGTGTCTCATGAAGTACCACGGGGATCTCAGGGAGCCTCTTGTGTGGCGCCAGGAAAATCCAGTATTCCATTCGAGTTGCAAGTTAGAACAGGGGATTGCTCTCCAGTCACTGCAGGGCAAAATAGACCTCATCTACGCTTGTGTCCAGGACCTAGTGTTCCACTACTGGGCCAACAGGGATCTCAGGGTTGCATTCTCGACTCACCCGGAGAGTCAGGCCTCGTCTTGAGGGGAAAACAAGGACTCCGCTCTCCTGTCGAGTCGCGACGGGTATCTCTTGGAGCCCACTGCGTGGCGTAAAGGGAGTGAAGCCTCCTATGGAGTTTGGAGATGATTCGGGATTGTTTTCCTGGCCATGCAGGAAAAAAGACCCTCATCTCGCGATGACGGGGGCATCTCGTGGGTTTTCTCCAGCTGCGGCGCCAGTATCAGATTTCTCACGAGGTACAACGGGGAGCTCAGAGAGCCTCTCGTGTGGTGCTAGGGACGTCAGGTCTCCGTGCGTGTGGTGAAGGGGAGTGCGTGATTGCTCTCGAGTCATAGTAGGCGAATCGGGCCTCAAGACGCATTGAAGAAGGACTCTTGAGGTCTTTCTCGGGTTGCGGCAGGGAACCCTGGGTTCCCTTGATTTGTGTCGGTGACTTCAGGCAACTTCTAAGGGTGCCTCTGAGAAGTCAGGGAAACTGTGGATTTGGGAGCGGCCTTTCGTTACTCAACTGGGTTTGGTGCAATCGAAGAGGGCCTCATCTCGAATGGAGGCAGGAACGTCAGGGGTCCTCTCCATATCTGACTCGGGTCGCAGGGTACCTGCCGAGTATGGACAAGAGAGTCACGCCTCGTCTTCTGTGGAGGAATGGATTTCCCCTTGCCTTTCGTGTTGTTCACGGAGTGACAGGCCACTTGTTGAGCTGAGTGTGGAACCTGCGGGTTTTTCCGGACGATGCACGGGGGTGTCAGTGCCCCTTCGTGTTGTGCCTTCATCCACAGGGTTGCCTTCAAAGAGGTTTCCGGGCATCGGGTTCTTTTCAAGAGCGTACCAGAAAATTGGGGTCTTTCAGCATGTGGTACCACCCACGAGGCTACGTCTCGAATTTCCTCGGGAGACCGGCCTCATCCTGAGGTGCGCCGGGAAGCTCGGGAACCCCTTGCAGACAAAGCAGGGGAATCGACCCACCGGTCGCGATCAGAAGGGGAGAAGGGGCTCAGATGAAGTGGTGCGGGGAACCTCGGTGGTCCCCTCGAGTGAGACCGGTATGTCACGGCACTTTTGAGGTCGCATCAAGGGTGCCAAGTACAGTTTCGCACTTCAAGACGGAACGTGGGAATTCTCTGGAGATGCTCTAGCAGGCAAGGGCCTCATATTGCGATGACGAGGGAAACACGTGGTTTTTCTCGAGTTGAGGCGGGATTCTCGAGTTACAACGGGGAATTCAGGCTTCCTCTTGTGTTGGCCCAGGAAGTCCAATCTTCCATTCAACTTGTCAGAGAGAGCTGGGGGTTGCTCTCGAGTCACTTCAGGGCAAAGAGTCCTCATCTAGGCTTGGGTCCAGGACGTAATGTTCCTCTCCAGGGGCGACAGGTATATCGGGGTCGCATTCCAGTCTCACCCGGTGGGTCACGCCTCGTCTCGAGTGGAAGCAAAGGACTCCACTATCCTCTCGAGTCAGGACGCGTAACTCTTGGAGCCCAATGAGTGGCCTAAAGGGAGTCAAGCGTCCTGTGTAGCTTGGACAGAAGGTTCACGCTTGATCTGCATACCATGCAGTTAAAGATGGCCCTCCTCTTGTGATGACGGGGGCGTCTCATGTGTTTTCTCGAGCTGCGGCGCCAGTGTGGGGTTTCTCACGAGATATGATGGGGAGTTCAGGGAGCCTCTCGTGCGGCGCCAGAGAAGCCTGACTCCATGCGTGTGGCCAGGCAGATTGCGTCATTGCTCTCGAGTCATGGGAGGGACTAGGGCCTCAAGAGGCATTTAAGAAGGACTCTCAAGGTCTTTCTTGGGTTGGGGCGGGAAACATTCGTTTCCATCGACCTCTACAGGGGACCCTAGGGAACTTCCCAGGTGCCTCTGAGAGGTGAGGGATACTGAGGAGTTAGAGGGGCCTCTCGGGACTCCACTAGGTTTGACGAAATGAAAGAGGGCCTCATCTCGATTGGAGGCAGGAACCTCAGGCTTCCTCTCCATTTCTGACTCCGACCGCAGGGTCCCTGCAGAGTTGGGACAGGAGAGTCAGGCCTCGTCTTATCTGAGTAACGGAATTCTGCTTGCTTCTCGAGTCGTTCAGGGGGTCTCAGGGCCCTTGACAAGCTGTGTGTGGAACCTGCGGGTGTTTCCAGAAGATGCATGGGGGTGTCAGTGCCCCTTCGTTTTGTGCCTTCCCCCACAGGGTTTCCTTCAAAGAGGTGTCCGGGCATCGGGTTCATTTCAAGAGCGGACCGGGAAATCGGGGTCATTCGGCATGTGGCACCACCCACGTGGCTCATCTCGAATTTCCTCGTGAGACCAGCATCATCCTGAGGTGCGGCGGGAAGGCCGGGAACCCCTTCCACACAAAGTAGGGGAATCATTTCTCCTGTCGCGATCAGGAGGGGAGATGGGGCTCAGATGAAGTGGTGCCGGGACCCTCGGTGTTCCACTCGAGGGAACCCGGCGTTTCAGGGAACTTTAGGGGTCGCATCAAGGGAGCCAAGTACCGTTTCCCACTTCAGGACGGAACATGGGACTTCCCTGGAGACACCGGGAACTTCGGTGTTCCCCTGGAGTGAGACCGGTATGTTGGGGAACTTTGGGGTCGCATCAAGGGTGCCAAGTAGCATTTTGAACTTTAAGATGGAACGTGGGACTTCCCTTGAGACTCTAGCTGGCAAGGGCCTCATATTGCGATGAAGGGGGAACCACATGGTTTTTAAGACTTGTGGCTGAATTCTCAAATTACGATGGGAAATTCAGACTTCCTCTTGTGTTGACCGTGGGAAGACCAATCTTCCATTCAAATTGTGAGGGAGAGATGGAGGTTGCTCTCGAGTCACTGTAGGGCAAAATATACCTCATCTAGTCTTGTGTCTAGGATATAATGTTCCACTCCAGGGGTGACATGGATCTCGGGGTTGCATTCCAAACTCACCCGGAGAGTCAGGCCTTGTCTCCAGGGAAGCAAAGGACTCCGCTCTCCTCTCGAGTCGCACCGGGTATTTCTTGGACCCAACTGAGTGGCCTAAAGGGAGTCAATCCTCCTGTGAAGTTTGGAGAGAGGACCAGGAATTGCTCTCCAGGTCAGGCAGGAAAAGAAGGCCCCCATCTCTCCTTGACGGGGGCATCTTGTGGTTTTTCTCGAACTGTGGCGCCAGTGTGGGTTTTCTCACGATGTACGATGGGGTACTCAGGGAGCCTCTTGTGTGGTACTAGGGAAGTCAGTTTTCCTGCTTGTGGCGAGGGGAGCGCGTCCTTGCTCTGGAGTCATGGTAGGGGAATCGGGCATCAAGAGACGTTGAAAAAGGACTCTCCAAGTCTTTCTCGGGTTACTTCAGGAAACTCTGGGTTCCCTCGACTTGTGCCAGTGACCTCAGGTAGCTTCTCAGGGAGCCTCTGAGAATTCAGGGATACAGTCGTGTTGGGAGGGGCCTCTCGGACACCACTGAGTTTGGTTCAATGGAAGAGGGCCTCTTCTCTAGTTGAGGCAGGAACCTCAGGGTTCCTCTCCATTTCTGACTCCAATTGCAGGGTCCCTGAAGAGTTGGGACAGGAGAGTAAGGCCTCGTCTTGTGTGAAGGAATGCAACTTCACTTGCCTCTCGAGTTGTTCACGAGGTGACAGTCCACATTAGGAGCTGTGAGTGGAATCTGCGGGTTTTTCCAGACGATGCATGGGGATGTCAGTGTCCCTTCGTGTTGTGCCTTCATCCACAGGGTTGCCTTCGAAGAGATGTCCGGGCGTCAGGTTCTTATGTAGAGTGGACCGGGAATTTGGGATCTTTCAGCATATGGCACGAACCATGAGGCTACTTTTCGAATTTCCTCATGAGACCGGCCTCATCCGGAGGTTCGCGGGGAACGTCGGGAACCCCTTGCAGACAAAACATGAGAATGGACCCTTCTGTCGCGATCAGGAGGGGTGAAGGGGCTCACAGGAAGTGGTGCTGTGAACTTTGGTGTTTCCCTCGAGTGAGACCGGTATGTCAGGGAACTTTGGGGGTCGCGTCAAGGGTGCCAAGTACCGTTTTGTACTTCAGGATGGAACGTGGGACTTCTCTTGATACGCTGTAGCGGCCAAGGGCCTCATCTTGCGATGACGGGGGAGCCACGTGGTTTTTCTCGAGTTGCGGTGGGATTCTCGAGATCCGACGGGGATCTCAGTTTTCCTCTTGGGTTGGCCCTAGGAAGAGTAATCTTCCCCTCGAGTTGCGAGGGAAAGCTGGGGTTGCGCTCGAGTCACTGCAGGGCCCAAGAGACTTCACCTAGGCGTGTGTCCAGGACCTAATATTCCTCTCCAGGGAAGGCAGGGATCTCGGGGTTGCATTCCAGGCTCCCCCGGGGAGTCAGGCCTCGTCTCGAGGGGAAGCCAAGGACTCCGCCCTCCCCTCGAGTCGCGACGCGGGTCTCTGGGACCCCCTGAGCGGCCTCAAGGGAGTCCAGCCTCCTCTTCCGTTTGGAGAGAGGACCCAGGATTGCTCTCCAGGCCATGCAGGAAAAGAAGGCCCTCAGCTCGCGAGGACGGGTGAGTCTCAGGGGTTTCCTCGAGCTGGGGCGCCCGTGGAGATTTTCACCCGAGGCACGATGAGGATCTCAGGGAGCCTCTCGTGCGGCGCCAGGGAAGTCAGGTCTCCATGCGCGTGGCGAGGGGGAGCCCGTCATGGCTCTCGAGTCACGGGAGGTGACTAGGGCTTTGAGACGCATTGAAGAGGGACTCTGGAGGTCTTTCTCGGGGGGCGGCGGGAAACCCTCGTTTCCCTCGCCTTCTGCCGGGGACCTTATGCAACTTCCCAGGGTGCCTCTGAGAGGCGAGGGATCCTGTGGAGGTGGCGGGGCCCCTCGGGACTCCGCTGGGTCTGGCGGAATGGAATAGGGCCTCACCTCGAGGGGAGGCAGGAACCCCAGGCTTCCTCTCCGTTTCGGACTCCGACCACAGGGTCCCTGCAGAGTTGGGACAGGAGAGTTAGGCCTCGTCTTGTCTGAGGAAGGGAACCCCGCTTGCCTCTCAAGTTTTTAAGGGGGTCTCAGGCCCCTCATCGAGCTGTGTGTGGAACCCGCGGGTCTTTGCGGACGATGCACGGGGGTGGCAGTGCCCCTTCGTGTTGTGCCTTCACCCACAGGGTTGCCTTTGAAGAGGGGTCCGGGCCTCGGGTCCTTCTCAAGAGCGGACTGCGGAATCGGGGGCGTTCGGCATGTGGCCCCACCCACGTGGCTCGTCTCGAATTTCCTCGTGAGACCGGCCTCCTCCTGAGGTGCGCCGGGAAGGCCGGGAACCCCTTCCAGACCACGCAGGGGAATCGAATCTCCTTTCGCGATCAGGAGGGGAGAAGGGGCTCAGATGAAGAAGTGCCGAGACCCTCGGTGTTGCCGTCGAGGGAACCCGGCGTCTAGGGGAACTTTTGGGGGTCGCAGGAAGGCTGTCAGGGACCGTTTTGCCCTTCAGGGCGGAACAGGGGACTTCCCTTGAGACGCCGTCGCGGGCAAGGGCCTCATCTTGCGGAGACGTGGGAACCACGTGGTTTTTCTCGAGTTGCGGCGGGATTCTCGAGTTACGACGGGGATCTCAGGCTTCCTCTTGGGTTGGCCCTGGGAAGCCCAATCTTCCCCTCGCGTTGTGAGAGAAATCTGGGGATTGCGCTCGGGTCACTGCAGGGCCGAAGAGACCTCACCTAGGCGTGTGTCCGGGACCTAATATTCCTCTCCAGGGAAGGCAGGGATCTCGGGGTTGCATTCCAGGCTCCCCCGGGGAGTCAGGCCTCGTCTCGAGGGGAAGCCAAGGACCCAGCTCTCCTTTCGAGTCGCGACGCGGTCTCTTGGAGCCCCCTGAGCGGCCTCAATGGAGTCCAGCCTCCTCTTCCGTTTGGAGAGAGGACCCGGGATTGCTCTCCAGGCCATGCAGGAAAAGAAGGCCCTCAGCTCGCGAGAACGGGTGCATCTTATGGGTTTCCTCGAGCTGCGGCGCCCTTGCGGGTTTTCTCCCGAGGCACGATGAGGATCTCAGGGAGCCTCTCGTGCGGCGCCAGGGAAGTCAGGTCTCCATGCGCGTGGCGAGGGGGATCGTGTTCTGGCTCTCGAGTCATGGTAGGGGAATCGCGACTCAAGACATTTTGAAGCACTCTCGCGGTCTTTCTCGAGTCGCGGCAGAAAACCCAGGGTTCCCTCAACTTGTGCCTGTGACCTCAGGGAGCTTCTCATTGTGCCTGTGAGAACTCAGGGATACTGTGGAGTTGGTAGGGGCCTCTCGGGACTCCACTGGGTGTGGTGCAATGGAAGAGGGCCTCATCTCGAGTGGACGCAGGAACCTCAGGCTTCCTCTCCGTTTCTGACTCGGATCCCATGGTCCCTGCAGATTAGGCACAAGATAGTCACACCTAGTCTTCTGTTGAGGAAGTGGACCTTCATTTGCCTTTCGAGTTGTTTACAGGGTGATAGTCCACTTGTCAAAATGTCTGTGGGACCTGCGGATTTTTCTGGACGATGCACGCGGATGTCAGTGCCCCTTCATCTTGTGCCTTCATCCACAGGTTTTCCTTCAAAGAGGTGTACTGGCATCGGGTTCTTTTCAAGAGTGGACCGTGAAATTGGGGTCTTTCGGCATGTGGCACCACCCACGAGGCTACGTCTCGAACTTCCTCATGAGACCGGCCTCATCCTGAGGTGCGCCTGGAAGGTCGGGAACCCCTTGAAGACAGATAAGGGGAGTCGACCCTCCTGTCGCAATCAGGAGAGGAGAAGGGGCTCAGATGAAGTGGTGCTGGGAACCTCGGTGTTCCCCTTGAGTGAGTCTGGTATTTCGCGGAACTTTTAGGGTCGCATCAAGGGTGCCAAGTACCGTTTCGCATTTCAGGATGGAACGTGGGACTTCTCTTGAGATGCTGTAGCGGACAAAGGGCCTCATCTTGCGATGACGAGGGAAGCACGTGGTTTTTCTCGAGTTGCAGTGGGATTCTCGAGTTACGACGGGGAATTCAGGCTTCCTCTTGTGTTGGCCCAGGAAGTCTAATCTTCCATTTGAGTTGCCAGGGAGAGCTGGGGATTGGGCTCCATTCACTGAAGGGCAAACTAGACCTCATCTAGGCTTGTATCCAGGACTTAATGTTCCTCTCCATAGGCGACAGGGATTTGGGGTTGCATTCCATACTCACCCGGGGAGTCAGGCCTCATCTCGAGGGGAAGCAAAGGACTCCACTCTCTTCTCGAGTCGCGACAGGTATCTCTTGGAGCCCACTGAGTGGTCTTCGCTCTGTAGGAGAGCTCTAGTGTACATAAGCCTGTACATAAGTGAACACAGACACTCTGTGTGCATGTTGCTGCGTACCCAAAATAGGGCCACAATGAGCCTCATGCTCTCCATGCGGCGCGGAAGCTGTGCTGCCACGCAGCAGCTGAAGAATCCAACCAATTGCTCTTTTCTTACCTCTGACAGAGCTCGCATTGCCGTAGCCCTTGGCAGTTTGGAAACACTGGACCCTAACCCCTCTCAAAGTAGGCCTGGGTCCTAGTTCGAATAGAAAGTTAATAGCGGAGCTGAGGACAGGAACACGGCAGTCATTTATCACACGCTCCTGCAGCCTGCTACTACAGGGACACTAACGCTAGAAGCTAGGAATGTCTTTGCAAGGTGCGCAAAGGACAAGGGAGAACTTCGACCCTGAGTCTAGTATTTCAGTCCCCTGAGCAGATCTGAGGTTCTCCCGCTGTAGAAGCTAACCCATTCCTTTCAAATACAGGCTTCCTAACACAGGGCCAGTTGGCTGCTTGCTCTTCCACGAAGCAGGCTTCCTTAACTTGCAAACTGTGAATTCCGCTTAACAGCCTGGAGGAAAATCGCTTCTTGGAAGATTTTTTTCAGAGGCTGTATCCCCGGAGCTGGGGCCAAGCTAGGGGACCCATACGGACAAGGGAAGGCAAAACCACATCCAATGTCTTTGCTCTGGAGGACAGCTTTGGTGAGCCTAAGTCTTTCAGGAATATTTCTGGCTCCAACAGAGTCAAATTCTGTGTGTGAAGCTGCACAGCCAAAATAGGGGAACAGAGAGCCTGATTCTCTCTGTGTAGCTTTGAAGCTGTCATTCAAACAACAGCTTGAGAATCCATACAATGCTCTCCCTTACTGCTAAGAGAATTCTCATTGCTGTCGTCCTTGACAGTTTGTAGAAATCCGCACCCTAACCCTTCTCCAAGTAGGCCTGGGTCCTAGCTCGGAACAACAGGCAACGGCGGAGCTGAGGCCAGTAAGGCACAAGTGAGGTCTCACACACTCTTGCAGCCTGATCGTCCAGGAGCAGTAAGGCCTCTTTTTCCTTGCAGGAGGCTCGCTTGCCTTGCCTCCTGTGAACTGCATTTCCCAGCCTGGGCGCAAAGCTGTTCCTGGAGATTTTTTCTCAGGGGCTGTTTCCCTGGAGCTGGGTCGGACCTCGGGGGCCCAACTCACAGGGGAAGACAAAACCACATGGACAGGGCTATGCTCTGTAGGAGAGCTCTAGTGAACCTCATCTCTCAGGAACATTCTTGGCTTCTACAGAGACACCTCTGTGCATGAAGCTACACAACCAACATAGTGGCAAAGGGAGTCTGATTCTCTCCGTGGGTGCTGATGCTTTGTGGCAAAGCACCTGCTAAGAATCCATCCGCATAGGCTTCCCTCACCTTGACAGAGGTCTCATTGCTGTAGTCCTTGGCAGTTTGGAAAGAAGCAGACCCTTACCCTTCACCAAGTAGGCCCTTGTCCTTGTTTGAATGGAAAGGCAGTAGCTGAGCTGAGGCCAGTAAGGCGCCAGTCAAGTCTGACATATTTCCGATGCCTGCTCCTTCATGGAAAATAACGTTAGAATCTGGGAATG
Organism: Bubalus kerabau; assembly: GCF_029407905.1. Classification (NCBI taxonomy): domain Eukaryota; kingdom Metazoa; phylum Chordata; class Mammalia; order Artiodactyla; family Bovidae; genus Bubalus; species Bubalus kerabau. Next base: position 228,248 of record NW_026577909.1, on the reverse strand, counting down.
TCTTTGCAAGGCTGGCAAAGGGCAGTCAGGAACCTCGACCCTGCCTCTGGAATTTCTATCTTCTCAGCACATCTGGCGGTCTCGGTCAGGAGAAACTAACCCATTCCTTGCAAATATAGGCTTCCAAACACAGGCCGGTTGGCTGTCTCTTCTTGCCGAAGGAAGCTTGCTTATCCCACCTCCTGCGAACTCCGCTTCCCAGCCTAGGGGATAAGAGGTTCTTGGAGATCTTTTCTCAGAGGCTGTTTCCATGTAGCAGGGGCCGATCCCGGAGACCCACATGCACAGGGGAAGGGAAAACCGCATGGATAAGTCTTTGCTCTCTAGGAGTGCTCTAGTGAACCTCACTCTATGGGGAATGTTCTTGGCTCCAATGGGGACATCTCTGTGTGGGAAGCTGCATAGCCAACATAGAGACACAGAGACCTGATTCTCTCTGTGCAGCTTTGACGCTGTCGTTCAAACAACAAATTGAGAATCCACACAATGCTCTCCCTTACCACTGAGAGAGTTATCATTGCTGTAGCCCTTCGCAGTTTCTGGAAATCGGCACACAAACACTTCTCCAAGTAGGCCTGGGTTCAAGTTCAGATGAACATGCAATAGCGGAGCTGAGGCCAGTAAGGCACCAGTCAGGTGTCACACACTCTGGCAGCCTGCTCCTCCAGGGACAGTAAGGCCTCTATTTCCCTTCAGGAGGCTCGCTTGCCTTACTTCCTGTGAACAGCGTTTCCCAGCCTGGGCGGAAAGCAGTTCCTGGAGATCTTTTCTCAGGGGCTGTTTCCCCGGAGTTGGGGCAGACCTCGGGGACCCAACTCACAGGGGTAGGCAAAACCAAATGGACAGGTCTATGCTCTGTAGGAGATCTCTAGTGAACTGCCGGGGTCCAGCCCCAGCTGATCCAGGGTATTCGAAGCAGAGACGGCGTAGGCGAGGGTCAGGGAACAACTGCTTAATTAAATGTTAATTAAGGATATAAAGAGTAATAAAATGAGGATAGCTCAGTAGGAAAATTCAGTGGAGAAAAGAGGCTGAGTAGCTTGGTTTACGCGGGGGACCAATAAAACTTCAAGACAAGAAGCTTGCACCACTTACGTAGGCCGCAGGCGTCCTTCCGTTCTCCCGAAGGAGAGGAGACACTGAGGCCTCCCCGGTCGGATCTTAGAAGCCCAGGCAAAATTAGTAAGCTTGGTGGGTTCCGCGCTCCAGATGGAGACTCAACCAGAGTGAGAGAGAGAGAGAGACATGGGGAGACCAGTATTTCGAGAAACTGATCCCAATTCTTTATTTCCCATGGTCTACTTTTATACACTGAGATGTTATGCAAAAGTCACGTGGGGTCAGCAGTCCTGACTTTTATCAAAGTCAGGTGCTTCATACAAAAGTATACAGAGGTCTTAGGGGTGTTACATCATCTTCTGGCCGGGGGGCCTGCTGACAATTTACGACCCTCTCCTTGTGACAGCGGTCAGTCAACCAGGACACTTATTTCTCCAGGGGTGATTATTCTTAAAACAGACGCCACCCAAATAAAGTTACATTCCTATAGGGTGAGGGTGTAGTGGGTTTTAGTTAAGGAAAGAATTTACTTAGCCTAAGGTCTAACGTGATTTATATCAAAGGTTAATACTTATTTCTTCTATATATTCATTAATGTGTATAAGGGCAGGGGATGTGGAGACTTAGCAGTAAACATCAGCTCAACAAATGAAAAACCCTTCACCAATATGATTTCTAATCAGCCCATTATACTTATACTAATAATTTTCTAACTTTTCTAAGGAACCTGTTTTTAGAAGGTTTAAAGCATCTCGTGCCTCTCATGGTTGGGAGGCTGTGAGCAATCACATGTGGCCGGACAAGCCTGTCAGGCAGGCTAGAGAACCTTCAGAGGAGTTTGTAGGTTAAAACACTCTTGTCACACCCGGGGTTTTTATCAACTGGAGCTCTAGGTTAACTCCTTCTCCGAAAGAGGTGGTGGGGGACAGCCCCCCGTAAAGTCAGAGGTGTAGGTGAGAGCACAAAGTAGTAAGGTAGGCAGGCTCTGGTTATGGGGGTAGATGCTCGAGGATTTCCAGGGGGACTCCTGAGGCTCGATCCCGCCTTTGCGTATGTCGAGCCTCCTTCCTCATGACCTTTGCCATGGGCGGAGTGCCTCACTCTGGCCCCCAACAGTGAACCTCCTCTCTCAGGAACATTCTTGGCTCCTATCGAGACACCTCTGTGTGTATAGCTACACACGCAACGTAGGGGCAAAGGGAGCCAGATTCTTTCCGTGAGGTGCTGATGCTTTGTGGCAAAGCACCTGCTTGAGAATCCATCAGCTTACGCTTCCCTCGCCTTGACAGAGGTCTCATTGCAGTAGCCCTTGGCAGTTTGGAAAGAAGAGGACACTTACCTTTCATAAAGTGGGCCCTTGTCCTAGTTTGAAAGGAAAGGCAAGAGCTGAGCTGAGGCCAATAAGGTGCCAGTCAAGTCTGACATATTCCCGAAGCCTGCTCCTTCATGGAAAATAACGCTGGAATCTAGGAATGTCTCTGCAAGGCTGGCAAAGTGCAGTTAGGAGCCTGCACCCTGCCTCTGGAATTACCGATTTCTGAGCAGATCTGGAGGTCTCCTTTAGGAGAATCTAACTCATTCCTTCCATATTGAGACTTCCAAAAACAGGCCGGTCGGCTGCCTCTTTGTGCCCGAAGGAGGCTTGCTTTTCCTGCCTCCTATGAACCCAGCTTCCCAGGCTCTGGGAAAAGCGGATCTTGAAGATCTTTTCTCAGGGGTTGTTTCCACGGAGCTGGGGCTAAGCCTGGAGACCCAAACTAACAGGGGAAGAAAAACCACATGGACAAGTCTTTGCTCTCTAGGAGAGCTCTAGTGAACTTCACTCTGTCACGAACATTCTTGATTCATATGGAGACACCCCTATGTGTGAAGCTGCGTACCCAACATGGGGGCACAGAGAGCCTGATTCTCTCTGTGTAGCTTTAAAGATGTCGTTCAAAAAACACCTTGAAAATCCATACAATGCTCTTCCTTACCCGTGACAGAGTTCTCATTGCTGTAGCCCTTGGCAGTTTTTAGAAATCCGCACCCAAACCCTTCTCCAAGTAGTCCTGGGTCCTAGTTCGGAGGAACATGCAATGGCGGAGCTGAGGCCAGTAAGGCACCAGTCAGGTCTCACACACTCTGGCAGCCTGCTCCTCCAGGGGCAGTAAGGCCTCTTTTTCTCTGCAGGAGGCTCGCTTGCCTTGCCTTCTGTGAACTGCGTTTCCCAGTCTGGACGAAAAGCAGTTCCTGGAGGTGTTTTCTCAGGGGTTTCTTCCTCGGAGCTGGGGCAAACATCGGGAACCCAACTCACAGGGGAAGGCAAAACCATATGGACAGGTCTATGCTCCGTAGCAGAGCTCTAGTGAACCTCATCTCCCAGGAACATTCTTGGCTCCTATAGAGACACCTCTGTGTTTGAAGCTACACACCCAACATAGGGGCAAATGCAGCCTGATTCTCTCCGTGGGGTGCAGATGCCTTGTTGCAAAGCACCTGTTTGAGAATTCATCCGCTTCCACTACCCTCTCTTTGACAGAGGTGTCTTTGCTGTAGCCTTTGGCAGTTTGGAAAGAAGCAGAGCCTTACCCTTCACCAAGTAGGCCCTTGTCCTAGTTTGAACGGAAAGGCGATAGCTGAGCTGAGGCCAGTAAGGCGCCAGTCAAGTCTGACATATTCCTGAAGCCTGCTCCTTCATGGAAAATAACGCTAGAATCTAGAAATGTCTTAGCAAGGCTGGCAAAGGACAGTCAGGAACCTCGACCCTGCCTCTGGCATTTCCGTCTTCTGAGCAGATCTGGAGGTCTTCTTTTGGAGAAGCTAACCATTCCTTCCAAAGAGAGGCTTCCAAACACAGGCTAGTTGGCTGCCTCTACTTGCCCGAAGGAGGCTTGCTTGTTCCGCTTCCTGTGAACTCCGCTTCCCGCCTGGGGGAAAAGTGGTTCTTGGAGATCTTTTTTCAGGGGCTATTTCAACGGAGTTGGAGCTGAGCCCGGAGACCCACACGCACAGAGGAAGGCAAAACCACATGGACAAGTCTTTGCTCTGTAGGAGAACTCTAGTTAACCTCAGTATGTGAGGAAAGTCTTGGATTCTACGGGGATACCTCTGTGTGTGGAGCTGTATACCCAACAAGGGGGCACACAGGGCCTGATTCTCTCTTTGCAGCTTTGAAGCTGTCGTTCAAGCAACAGCTTGAGAATCCATACAATGCTCTCCCTTACCTCTGAGAGACTTCTCATTGCAGTAGCCCTTGGCAGTTTTTACAAATCCGCACCCAAACCCTTCTCTAAGTAGGCCTGGGTCCTGGTTTGGATGGCCATGCAATGGCGGAGCTGAGGTCAGTAAGGCACCAGTCAGGTGTCACACACTCTGGCAGCCTGCTCCTCCAGGGACAGTAAGGCCTATTTTTCCCTGCGGGAGGCTCGCTTGCCTTGCCTCCTGTGAACTGCGTTTCCCAGCCTGGGCAAAAAGCGGTTCCTGGAGATCTTTTCTCAGGGGCTCTATCCCCAGAGCTGGGGTGGACCTCGGGGACCCATCTCACAGGGGAAGGAAAAACCACATGGACAGGTCTATGCTCTGTAGGAGACGTTAGTGTGTCTCATCTCTTAGGAACATTCTTGGCTCATACAGAGACACCTCTGTGTGTAAAGCTACACACCGAACATAGGGGCACAGGGAGCCTGATTCTCTCCGTGGGGTGCTGATGCTTTGTGGCAAAGCACCTGTTTGAGAATCCATCCGCTTACGCTTCCCTCGCCTTGACAGAGGTCTCATTGCTGTGTCTCTTGGCACTTTGGAAAGAAGCAGACCCTTACCCTTCACCAAGTAGGCCCTGATCCTAGTTTGAAAGGAAATGCAATAGCTGAGCTGAGTCCAGTAAGGCACCTGTCAACTCTGACATATTCCCGATGCCTGCTCCTTCATGGAAAATATTGCTAGAATCTAGGAATGTCTTTGCAAGGCTGGCAAAGGGCAGTCAGGAACCTCGACCCTGCCTCTGGAATATCTATCTTCTGAGCAGATCTGGAGGTCTCCTTCTGGAGAAGCTAACCCATTCCTTGCAAATAGAGGCTTCCAAACACAGGCCGGTTGGCTGCCTCTTCTTGCCTGAAGGAGGCTTGCTTTTCCTGCCTCCTATGATCCCTGGTTCCCAGCATGGGGGAAAAGCAGATTCTTGGAGATCTTTGCTCAGGGGTTGTTTCCACGGAGCTGGGGTTGTGCCCAGAGACCCACACATACAGGGGAAGGCAAAACCACATGAACAAGTCTTTGCTTTCTAAGAGAGCTCTAGTGAACCTCAGTCTTTGACGAACGTTCTTGGCTCCTATGCGGACACCTCTGTGTGTGAAACTGCGTACCCAACATGGCGGCAGAGAGCCTGATTCTCTCTGTGCAGGTTTAATGCTGTCGTTCAGAAAACAGCTTGAGAATCCATACAATCCTCGCCCTTACCTCTGAGAGAGTTCTCATTGCAGTAGCCCTTGGCAGTTTGTAGAAATCTGCACCTAAACCCTTCTCCAAGTAGGCCTGAGTCCCAGTTCGGAGGAACAAGCAATGGCGGAGCTAAGACCAGTATGGCACCAGTCAGTTTTCACACACTCTGGCAGCCTGCTCCTCCAGGGACAGTAAGGCTTCTTTTTCTCTGCAGGAGGCTCACTTGCCTTACTTCCTGTGAACAGCTTTTCCCAGCCTGGGCGAAAAGCGGTTCCTGGAGATCTTTTCTCAGAGGCTGTTTTCTCGGAGCTGGGGTGGACCTCGGGGACCCAACTCACAGGGGAAGGCGAAACCACATGTACAGGTGAGCACTCTGTAGGAGAGCTCTTGTGAGCCTCATCTCTCAGGAACATTCTTGGCTCCTGTAGAGACACCACTGTGTGTGAATCTACACACCCCACATAGGGGCAAAGGGAGCCTGATTCCCTCCGTGGGGTGCTGATGCTTGGTGGCAAAGAACCTTCCTGATAATCCATCCGCTTATGCTTCCCTCGCATTTACGGAGGTCTCATTGCTGTAGCCCTCGGCAGTTTGGAAAGAAGAAGACCTTTACCCTTCATAAAGTAGGGCCTTGTCCTACTTTGAATGGAAAGGCAATAGCTGAGCTGAGGCCAATAAGGCGCCAGTCAAGTCTGAAATATTCCCGAAGCCTGCTTCTTCAGGAAGATAACTGTAGAATCTAGTAATGTCTTTGCAAGGCTGGCAAAGGGCAGTCAGCACCCTGCACACTGCCTCTGGAATTACCGACTTCTGAACAGATCTGGAGGTCTCCCTTAGGGGAAGCTAACCCATTCTTCCAAATAGAGGCTTCCAAACGCAGGCCGCTTGGCTGCCTCTTGCTCTCTGAAGGAGGCCTGCTTTTCCCGCCTCCTATGAACCCCACATCCCAGCCTCTGGGAAAAGCGGATCTTGAAGATCTTTTCTCAGGGGTTGTTTCCACGGAGCTGGGGCCGAGCCTGGAGCCCCAAACGCACAGGGGAAGAAAAACCACATGGACAAGTCTTTGCTCTCTAGGAGAGCTCTAGTGAACCTCACTCTGTCAGGAACGTTCTTGTTTCCTATGGAGACACCCCTGTCTGTGAAGCTGTGTACCGAACATGGAGACACAGAGTCTGATTCTCTCTGTGCAGCTTTGAAGCTGTCGTTCAAACAACAGCTTGAAAATCCATACAATGCTCTTCCTTACCCGTGACACAGTTCTCATTGCTATACCCCTTGGCAGTATTTAGAAATCCATACCCAAACCCTTCTCCTAGTAGGCCTGGGTCCTAGTTCGGAGGAACATGCAATGGCGGAGCTGAGGCCAGTAAGGCACCAGTCAGGTCTCACACACTCTTGCAGCCTGATCGTCCAGGGACACTAAGGCCTGTTGTGCCTTGCAGGAGGCTCGCTTGCATTACCTCCTGTGAACTGCGTTTGCCAGCCTGGCGGAATAGCGGTGCCTGGAGATCTTTTCTCAGGGGCTCCTTCCCCTGAGCTGGGGCGGACCTCGGGGACCCAACTCACAGGGAAAGGCAAAACCATATGGACAGGTCTATGCTCTGTAGCAGACTTCTAGTGAACCTCATCTCTCAGGAACATTCTTGGCTCCTATAGAGACACTTCTGTGTGTGAAGCTGCGTACCTAACATAGGGGCACAGAGAGCCTGATTCTCTCAGTTCATTTTGACCCTGTCATTCAGAAAACAGCTTGAGAATCCATAAAATGCTCTCCCTTACCGCTGAGAGAATTCTCACTGCTGTAGCCCTTGGCACTTTGTAGAAATCCGCACCCAAACGCTTCTCCAAATAGGCCTGGGTCCTAGTTCGGAGGAACAGGCAATGGTGGAACTGAGGCCAGCAAGGCAACAGTCAGGTTTCACACACTCTGGCAGCCTGCTCCTCCAGGGACAGTAAGGCCTCTTTTTTTCTGCAGGAGATTCGCTTGCCTTACTTCCTGTGAACAGCGTTTCCCAGCCTCAGTGAAGCGGTTCCTGGAGATCTTTTCTCAGGGACAGTTTCCCCGGAGGTGTGGTGGACCTCGGGGACCCAACTCACAGGGGAAGGAAAAACCACATGGACAGGTCTATGCTCTGTAGGAGAGGTTTAGTGAACCTAATCTCTCAGGAACATTCTTGGCTCCTATAGAGACAACTCTGTGTGTAAAGCTACACTCCCAACATTGGGGAACAGGGATCTTGGTTCTCTCCGTGGGGTGCTGATGCTTTGTAGTAAAGCACCTGCTTGAGAATCCGTCCTCTTAGGCTTCCCTCGCCTTGACAGAGGTCTCATTGCTGTAGCCCTTGGCAGTTTCAAAGAAGAAGACCCTTCCCCTTCATAAAGTAGGCCCTTGTCCTAGTTTGGATGGAAAGGCAATAGCTGAGCTGAGGCCAATAAGGAGCCAGTCCCCTCTGACACATTCCCGAAGACTGCTCCTTCATGGAATATAACTCTAGAATGTTGGAATATCTTTGCAAGGCTGGCAAAGGGCAGTCAGGAACCAGCACCCTGCCTCTGGAATTACCGACTTCTGAGCAGATCTGGAGGTCTCCTTTAGGAGAAGCTAACCCATTCCTTCCAAATAGAGGCTTCAAAACACAGGCAGGTTGGCTGCCTTTCGTGCCCGAAGGAGGCTTGCTTTTCTCTCCTCCTATGAACCCCAGTTCCCAGCCTCTGGGAAAAGCGTATCTTGAAGATATTTTCTCAGGGGTTGTTTCCACGGAGCTGGGGCCGAGCCCGGGGCCCAAAGGCACAGGGGAAGGCAAGACCACATGGACAGGTCTATGCTCTGTAGCAGACCTCTAGTGAACCTCATCTCTCAGGAGCATTCTTGGCTCCTATAGAGACACCTCTGTGTGTGAAGCTGCGTACCTAACATAGGGGCACAGAGAGCCTGATTCTCTCTGTTCATTTTGACGCTGTCGTTCAGAAAACAGCTTGAGAATCCATAAAATGCTCTCCCTTACCACTGAGAGAATTCTCACTGCTGTAGCCCTTGGCACTTTGTAGAAATCTGCACCCAAACGCTTTTCCAAGTAGGCCTGGGTGCTAGCTCGGATGAACAGGCAATGGCGGAGCTCAGGCCAGTAAGGCAACAGTCAGGTTTCACACATTCTGGCAGCCTGCTCCTCCAGGGACTGTAAGGCCTCTTTTACTCTTCAGGAGATTCGCTTGCCTTACTTCATGTGAACAGCATTTCCCAGCCTCAGCGAAGCGGTTCCTGGAGATCTTTTCTCAGGGACAGTTTCCCCGGAGGTGTGGCGGACCTCGAGGTCCCAACTCACAGGGGAAGGCAAAACCACATGGACAGGTCTATGCTCTGTAGGAGAGGTTTAGTGAACCTAATCTCTCAGGAACATTCTTGGCTCCTATAGAGACAACTCTGTGTGTGAAGCTACACTCCCAACATTGGTGCACAGGGAGCTTGATTCTCTCCGTGGGGTGCTGATGCTTTGTGGCAAAGCACCTGCTTGAGAATCCATCCTCTTAGGCTTCCCTCACCTTGACAGAGGTCTCATTGCTGTAGCCCTTGGCAGTTTGCAAAGAAGGCCCTTACCCTTCATAAAGTAGGGCCTTGTCCTAGTTTGAATGGAAAGGCAATAGCTGAGCTGAGGTCAATAAGGAGCCAGTCCCGTCTGACACATTCCCGAAGCCTGCTTCTTCATGGGAAATAACTCTAGAATCTAGGAATATCTTTCAAGGCTAGCAAAGGACAGTCAGGAACCAGTACCCTGCCTCTGGAATTACCGACTTCTGAGCAGATCTGGAGGTCTCCTTTAGGAGAAGCTAACCCATTCCTTCCAAATAGAGGCTTCAAAACACAGGCAGGTGGGCTGCCTTTCATGCCCGAAGGAGGCTTGCTTTTCTCTCCTCCTATGAACCCCAATTCCCAGCCTCTGGGAAAAGCGTATCTTGAAGATATTTTCTCAGGGGTTGTTTCCACGGAGCTGGGGCTGAGCCTGGAGACCCAAAGGCACAGGGGAAGGCAAGACCACATGGACAAGCCTTTGCTCTTTAGTATAGCTCTAATGAACCTCACTCTGTCAGGATCTTTCTTGATTCCTACGGAGACACACCTGTGTGTGAAGCTGCGGCCACAGAGAGCCCGATTACCCCTGTGCAGCGCTGAGTCTGGGCGGCTAAACAACAGCTTGGGAATGCAGCCTGGGGCGCTTCCCTTCCCTCTGACAGAGCTCTCCTTCGGTCCCTAAGCCCTCTGCAAGTAGGCATGGATCATAGGTGCAAAGGGAAGGGAAGAGCGGAGCTGAGGCCAGTAAGGCGCCCGCCAGTCACGTCTCCCCCACTTCCGCAGTCTGTTCCTTCCCCTGCGCGAAAGCTAGAAGCTGGGAAGGGCTTGGCGAGGCTCGCCCAGGCAGAGCAGCCTCTAGGCCGGGGCTCTGCGATATCGTGCCTGGGCGCAGATCTGGAGCTCCGCCGGAGTGGAAGCTCATTCGGTCCTTCCCAATACAGGCTTGCAAGCACCCGACGGCGGCCTGACTCTATTCTCCCGCGTGCTGGGAGTGGGCTTCCAATCCAGGGCACAGAGCACTGCCTGGAGCTCTCTGCTCAGGGGCTGGTTCCCCTGCACTGGGACTGTGCTAGGGAGCCCAAAGGCACAGGGGAAGGCCCCAAACCACATGCACACGACTCTGCTCTGGAGCTGAGCTCCGGGGAAGCCCAGTCTGTAAGGCGGTTTCTGAACACAAACGGAGGAACACTCTGGCTGTGGAGCTCCCTCCCCACGACAGGGGCACTGGGACCCTGATTCCCTCTGTTCAGCGCTGAGTCTGGGCTACCAAGCAACAGCTTGGGAATGCAACCTGGGGCATTTCCCTTCCCTCAGACAGAGGTCTCCTTGCGGGAGGCTTTCGCAGTTTGCACACCCCCGTGCCCTAAGCCGTCTGCAAGGAGGCCTGGCTCCTAGGTCCAAAGGGAAGGCAAGAGCGGAGCTGAGGCCAGTCAGGAGCCAGTCATGTCGCCCACACTCCTGCAGCCTGCTCCTTTGCAGGTGCAAACGCTAGAAGCTGGGAAGGGCTTGGCGAGGCTCGCCCAGGCAGAGCAGCCTCTCGACAGGGGCTCTGTCCTATCGCGCCTGGGCGCAGGTCTGCAGCTCCGCCGGTGTGGAAGCTCACTCGGTCCTTTCCAATACAGGCTTGCAAGGACCCGCCGGCAGCCTAACTCATCTCTCCCGCGTGCTGGGACTGGGCATCCAGGCCTGGGCACAAAGCACTGCCTGGAGCTCTTTGCTCAGGGGCTGGTTCCCCTACGCTGGGGCTGTGCTAGGGAGCCCAAACGCACATGTCAAGGCCCCAAAACATATCCACACGTCTCTGCTCTGCAACAGAGCTCCGGGGAAGCCCAGTCTGGCAGGCGCTTTCTGGGCACAAAGGGAGGAACACTCTGGCTGTGGAGCTTCCTCCCCAAGACAGGGGCACTAGGACCCTGATTCCCTCCGTTTACCGCTGAGTCTGCATTGCCAAGCAACAGCTTGAGAACGCAGCCTGGGGCGCTTCCCTTCCCTCGGACAGAGCTCTCCTTGCGGTAGGCCTTGGTAGTTTGCATACAATGGGGCCCTAAGCCCTCTGCAAGTTGGCCTGGCTCCTAGGTCCAAAGGGCAGGCCAGAGCGGAGCTGAGGCTGTCAGGCTCCAGACACATCTCCCATACTCCTACATCCTGCTCCTACCCGGGCGTGAACGCTAGAAGCTGGGAAGGTACCTGGACCGTGCAGGGGCGGGGCGAACGTGGGCGGAGTGGGGCGGGGGTCGGCTTCTGGCGGGGGTGGGGGCGGGCTTCCCAGTTGTGCTCTCGGAGGTGGACACTGAGGCTGAAAACGCCCCGGGAGCGCACCCGGGACTGGGTAAACCCGGGCTGCGCGGGTCGAGATTCCGATGGCTTTAGGTGGGGGTCGGTCCCAGTTGTGCTCCCGGGGGTCGCCACTGCGGCTGGGAACGCGCCGGGAGCGCGGCAGGGGCGGGGCTAACACTGGCGGCGCGGGGGCGGGGGTCGGCTCATGGGGGGGATGGGGAGGGGTTCCCAGTTGTGCTCTCGGGGGTTGCAACTGCGGCTGGGAACGCCCATTTCGTCCGCTCCTGGGTCCCCAAGGATCGCCATCCCGTGGGTGCAGCGGAGGGCTGCGGACGATAGGTAAGGGAACTGGGACTGCGTGGAGCAGGGAACCAAGTATTCCGCCGTCTGTTGGCACATTCTCGGAGCTCCCCAACCTGGCGGTCGCAGAAAAGCCTTGCCTTTGGGGTCAAGGCCTTTACCGCTCCACCCCTCTGCTGAAAAATCTCAGAGTCTGCGCGCTTCTTCCAAGCAGCCTAGTGTCTGCTGGAAGTCCAAGGGACAGAACACTGAACTCTGGCCGGCTGGCCCAGCCCTGCTTCTGGCACTTTGTAAGCCAGCGGGCCCTTGAGCACCTGCTGGGATGGGAAAGGGAAGGGTCCACGGATTGCACCCTAGAAACTTAGTAGGGTGCATGGATTTCAAACCCTGGTGGCCGCCCAGGCAGCAAAGAAGGGGGTGGGCACCTTGCTGCCCTTTCATGGCAGAATCTGTGGTTGTCCAGCTGCGTGGGCCTTTTCATGAGGACCCTGTGCAATAAAAGTTTGGTGTTTTGGAACTGAATAATTAGAACGTGTAAAAGCTTTAAATTATGTGGTGGTGTAATTAAAAAACAAAACAAAACAAAACCAAGCTCCAAGTGTTTTGCAAATGGAGGTTTAAATATTGAAGGACTGTATTCCTTGCACTGTGGCATTCTATCAAGAAGTGTGCAGGATTTTTTTTTTTTTAAGAAAAGTGTTCGAAGTGAGGGAAACAGGAACCCCAGAGGTGCCCCTGTATTTTGGGGAAGGCCTTAGGAGGTCACTTGGAAATGCTGCTGGCTGTGCGGGAGCAGGGCAGATGGGCTGTGCAGGCTTGTCCTTTTCATGGATGTTCTTGTGTGTGGAAACCCAGCTCGGAGCCATCTCCTGATGTGTAAGAATTTCGCAGACAAACCTTGAGCTAAGCAATGCATTTTTTCCTAAGAAAATGTTTGTCTTAAGCGATGTAAATATCCTATGTATTTCCGCTAGACTCTGGCTTCAGGTCGGTTCCCCCAAAAGGCTCAGAAGCGATTTGAACAAAACAGCATGTTTTCCTCCTAGCTTGTTCTCCTTATCTATGTTAAGGAAATGATATATTTGCCTGCAATACTGCCTTTCTTCAAGATTCATGTCAATCAAGTTTTGGCCCGGGATGACTCACCTGCTGCCAATATTATCTCAATGCATGTCGTGGGGGAGGGGCCTGGTGCCATTCCCTGAAACAGTTCCTTTCTTTCCTTAGCTGACTGCTAGTGCCTGTAGAATATCTGGCTAAAGACCAGCAGGGGGTACTCTTACTACCCCCCCCACCCCGCCTCGAGTCTAAGTCAGCAGCTTTCTCTATCTCTTTCATACTTTAATAACACTTGATTACACAAAAGCTCTGAGCGATCAAATCATATCAAATCTTCATTTCAGATTGAAGATGCATTCCATGGTATTGCCATCTTAAGTCTTTCCATCGTTATGGAATATCTGTCCATGTATTCAGGATAGTTTTCAGCCAGGGTGTATAATTTCCAGTGTGCCAGTCTTGTCATCCTCGTTACATCCATGGCAAAGTGTTTTATTCATGTTGATATTATTGAAAGGGAATTTTTTAAAATTCCTTTTCAGATTATTATCTGCTAATGTATACAGATAAAACTGTGTAATCATTCATTTTTATCAGTTTGGACAGCTTGATAGTTGTCTTTAATTTCTTTACTTTCTGACACTTTAAGATTATCCTGGGACACATATGTAATGCCTCACCCCTAAATTCAGACATGTGTTCAAAGAACTTCTGTCCTTTTATTTATTTATTTATTCTTTAACATTGAAATCATTTTGACTATGTTGGGTGTTTGTTGCTAGATGGAAGTAGCTAGGACCTCTGGACTGCAGTCTCTCATCTCTTGCTGACCTCTTGTTGACCTCTGCAGAATCCTGGTAGGTGGGAGCTTGTTAGTTCCTTGTTCCTTATCAGAACCTCCTGTGGTAAGTGTTTTTCTCTTCTCTGTTGCCTGGTAAGGGTGGGTGGTCATGGGCATCCCAAAGTTGGCTAGAAGTCAATTATTTAGGCAGGCTTGTGCATAGATATGGGAGAAGGCAATGGCACCCCACTCCTGGAAAATCCCAAGGACGGAGGAGCCTGGTAGGCTGCAGTCCATGGGGTGGCTAAGAGTCGGACACCACTGAGCGACTTCATTTTCACTTTTCACTTTCATGCATAGGAGGAGGAAATGGCAACCCACTCCAGTGTTCTTGCCTAGAGAACCCCAGGGACTGCGGGGCCTGGTGGGCTGCCATCTATGGCGTGGCACAGGGTCGGCCTCAACTGAACCACTTAGCAGCTGCAGCAGCAGCAGTGCATAGATATCAAAGGGGATGAGAACAGTCAGGTAGGATCACATATGTCACCGTGAAACAATACTTCTCCTCTTAGCCAAAGCTAACGAAAGATTTCTGTTCTAGGTCAACCTAGAAGAGATCACTTAAGAGGTAAAGAAACTTAAACTCCATTAGCAAAGGCAGTTCAACATCTCAAGAAAACTTGTGCTAGGCACAAAACTCTTTTCTGGGGGCCTACTTTCCCTACAACCTCCTTATCCCATTCTGTACCCATTCCTTTGCTTCTCCCATCCTGAAAATGCCACCTGTAAGACAGAAATACTTCGTTTTCCTTCTTAAAGTGTGATTGCATTCCATACATTCTTGTAATAACAAGTCATACATTTCCCTTCAGCAACCAAGAACTCACTCTTATATTGGCATTTGATAGATTGGTGAGCATACCTATCAGTGATAATAGCGCCCACCCCGCTTCCTGCAAGAACAGAACAAAACAAAACAAAACAAAAAAATTGCTTTCTTACATTTAATATGTTCGGATGGTGCCAGTCACTATTCATGCAGAGTCAAAAATCTCTTTTGTTTCTGTGTAAAAGGGAGGTCCTTTCAAGTCGTGAATGTTTCAGAAGTTTCATTTATTTGGAAGTGACCTAGCTATTCAATACACTGTCGTCACTTAGTTTAGCACCAGGATAGAAACTCAGGTAACCAAAACACCTGGAGGAACGATTGTAAGTTCAGTTCAGTTGCTCAGTCGAGTCTGATTCTTTGTGACCCCGTGGCCTGCAGGACGCCAGGCTTCCGTGTCATGGACACCATCACCAACTCCAGGGGCTTGCTCAAACTCATGTCCATCGAGTCAGTGATGCCATCCAACCATCTTATCCTCTGTCATCCCCTTCTCCTCTGCCTTCAATCAAGACTATGAGAGGCGGATATTTTAGAGTATAATTATTGTTAAGAGTTTATCTAAAAGCTCATATCACATTTACATTTTTTACATTGGTTGTTGCTGTTTCCAGGTACTTTCTTGCTAACAAGCTTGTGACACATATAACAATAGAGCAATTTTTACCTTAGAATAAACCTAGGCACTATGAACATGTTGTGCTTAATGTTGTTGACTCTTAGACATGTCTATAATGGAGGAGCAAAACCAAAAATACTAGATATTTAATATTGACTAGTTCCCAGTTCACGGGACTCTGACATTCATTTAGGTCAATGTTTTCTTGTATTTCCAGCAGTTTGATTTGGAAGGGCTGCCTTGTCTTGAGACCATTGAAATCAGAACACAGAACTTGAGCAATATTATCAAAAAACACAAGGCTCACACTGACACATACCTTAATCCAAACAGACAGACAAGACATCTTCCAGGTTTCCGCCTGAGATTTAAAATATTTCTTTGAGCCGTTTTCCTGGGGCGTGGGGGGGGGGGTGAGTGGGGGTGGCAGCGACGCAGGCTTGGGTAACAAGCTAATTGTTGGTCATTGCATATGCAAAGAACCAGCTTTCCGGGTTCCAAGGAAAAAAGTTTCCTTGGTAACCAACTTTGACTGGTTCTATAGAATATCATGGCCCTCCTAGGTCAGGTCATCTTGCCTTTCTGTAGTCCTCGTTTTATCCCTAAATCATAGACAGCTTGGATTGTCTCTGTGGGGTGTATGTATTGTCCTCATGTTTGACCTGGCGGCAGAAGCGAGGTCCGAGAGCCTCTCCTGGAACCGGGCGTGGGGACGGGGCTCACCAGGAGCCACTGGTGAAGGTGGGCAGCGCCCCTGGAGCGCGGCAGGGGCGGGGCGAACCCGGGTGGCGCAGGGCGGGTGTCGGCTCCTGGCGGGGGTGGGGGAGGGCTTCCCAGTTGTGCTCTCGGAGATGGCCACTGCGGCTGGAAACGCTCCGGGAGCGCACCCAGGGCGGGGTAAACCTGGGCTGCACAGGTCGAGATTCCGCTCGCTGTGGGTGGGTGGTCGGTCCCTGTTGTGCTCCCAGGGGTCGCCAATGTGGCTGGGAACCCGCCGGGAGCCCGGCAGGGCCGGGGCGAAACCTGGCGGCGCGGGGCTGGGTGGGGGTCCGTTCGCAGCGGGGGTCGGCTCCTGGTGGGGGTGGGGGAGGGCTTTCCATATGTGCTGTTGGGGGTCGCCATTGCGGCTGGGAATGCCCATTTCGTGAACTCCTGGATCCCTAAGAATCGGCATCCATTGGCCACAGCGGAGGGGTGCAGAACACAGGTAAGGGAATGGGGACTGCGTGGAGCAGGGAACCATGTATTCCGCCCTGTGTTGGCACAGTCTCAGAGCTCCCCAACCTGGCGGTCGCAGAAAGGCCTCGTCTTTGGGGTCAAGGCCTTTACCGCTCCACCCCTCTGCTGAAAAACCTCAGAGTCTGCGCGGTTTTCCCAAGCAGCCTAGTGTCCGCTGGAAGTCCAAGGGACAGAACCCTGAATTCTGGCCGGCTGGCCCAGCCCTGCTTCTGCAACTTGGTAGGCCAGCGGGCCCTGGAGCACCTGCTAGGATGGGAAAGGGAAGGGTACGCGAATTGCACCCTGGTGGCTGCCGAGGCAGCAAAGAAGTGGGGAGGGCACCTTACTGCCCTTTAATGGCAGACAGAATCTGTGGATGTCCTGCTGCATGGGCCTTTTCATGGGGACCTTGTGCAATAAAAGTTTACCGGTGACCTTAGGGAACTTCCCAGTGTGCTTCTGACAGATGAGGGATGCTGTGGAGTTGGCGGGGCCTCTCAGGAATCCGCTGGGTTTGGCGCAATGGAAGAGGGCCTCATCTCCAGGGAAGGCAGGAACCTAAGGCTTCCTCTCCGTTTCGGACTCCGACCGCAGGGTCCCTGCAGAGTTGGGACAAGAGAGTCAGGAATCGTCTTGTCTGAGGAAGGGAACTCCGCTTGCCTCTCGAGGTGCTCAGGGGGTCTCAGGCCCCTCGTCGAGCTGTGTGTGGAACCTGCGGGTGTTTCCGGATGATGCACGACAGTGACAGTGCCCCTTCGTGTTGTGCCTTCACCCACAGGGTTGCCTTCGAAGAGGGGTCCGGGCCTCGGGTCCTTCTCAAGAGCGGACCGGGGAATCGGGGGCGTTCGGCATGTGGCCCCACCCACGTGGCTCGTCTCGAATTTCCTCGTGAGACCGGCCTCATCCTGAGGTGCGCCGGGAAGGCCGGGAACCCCTTCCAGACCACGCAGGGGAATCGCCTCTCCTGTCGCGATCAGGAGGGGAGAAGGGGCTCAGAGGAAGTGGTGCCGGGACCCTCGGTGTTCCCCTCGGGGGACCCCGGCGTGTCGGGGGACTTTTGGGGGTCGCAGGAAGGCTGTCAGGGACCGTCTCGCCCTTCAGGGCGGAACAGGGGACTTCCCTTGAGACGCCGTCGCGGGCAAGGGCCTCATCTTGCCAAGAGGTGGGAACCACGTGGTTTTCTCGAGTTGCGGCGGCATTCTCGAGTTACGACGGGGATCTCAGCCTTCCCCTTGGGTTGGCCCTGGGAAGCCCAATCTTCCCCTCGGGTTGCGAGGGAAAGCTGGGGGTTGCGCTCGAGTCACTGCAGGGCCAAAGAGACCTCACCTAGGCGTGTGTCCGGGACCTAATATCCCTCTCCAGGCAAGGCAGGGATCTCGGGGTTGCATTGCAGGCTCCCCCGGGGAGTCAGGCCTCGTCTCGAGGGGAAGCCAAGGACTCCGCTCTCCTCTCGAGTCGCGACGCGGGTCTCTTGAAGCCCCCTGAGCGGCCTCAACGGAGTCCAGCCTCCTCTTCCGTTTGGAGAGAGGACCCGGGATTGCTCTCCAGGCCATGCAGGAGAAGAAGGCCCTCAGCTCGCGAGGACGGGGGCGTCTCAGGGGTTTCCTCGAGCTGCAGCGCCCGTGGGGGTTTTCTCCCGAGGCACGACGAGGATCTCAGGGAGCCTCTCGTGCGGCGCCAGGGAAGTCAGGTCTCCATGCGCGTGGCGAGGGGGAGCGCGTCCTGGCTCTCGAGTCACGGGAGGGGACTAGGGCCTCGAGACGCGTTGAAGAAGGACTCTCGAGGTCTTTGTCGGGGGTCGGCGGGAAACCCTCGTTTCCCTCGCCTTCTGCCGGGGACCTTAGGGAATTTCCCAGGGTGCCTCTGAGAGGCGAGGGATCCTGTGGAGGTGGCGGGGCCCCTCGGGACTCCGCTGGGTCTGGCGCAACGGAAGAGGGCCTCACCTCGAGGGGAGGCAGGAACCTCAGGCTTCCTCTCCGTTTCGGACTCCGACCGCAGGGTCCCTGCAGAGTTGGGACAGGAGAGTCAGGCCTCGTCTTGTCTGAGGAAGGGAACCCCGCTGGCCTCTCGAGTTGCTCAGGGGGTCTCAGGCCCCTCGTCGAGCTGTGTGTGGAACCCGCGGGTCTCTGCGGACGATGCCCGGGGGTGGCAGTGCCCCTTCGTGTTGTGCCTTCACCCACAGGGTTGCCTTCGAAGAGGGGTCCGGGCCTCGGGTCCTTCTCAAGAGCGGACCGGGGAATCGGGGGCGTTCGGCATGTGGCCCCACCCACGTGGCTCGTCTCGAATTTCCTCGTGAGACCGGCCTCATCCTGAGGTGCGCCGGGAAGGCCGGGAACCCCTTCCAGACCACGCAGGGGAGTCGCCTCTCCTGTCGCGATCAGGAGGGGAGAAGGGGCTCAGAGGAAGCGGTGCCGGGACCCTCGGTGTTCCCCTCGGGGGACCCCGGCGTGTCGGGGGACTTTTGGGGGTCGCAGGAAGGCTGGCAGGGACCGTTTCGCCCTTCAGGGCGGAACAGGGGACTTCCCTTGAGACGCCGTCGCGGGCAAGGGCCTCGTCTTGCCAAGAGGTGGGAACCACGTGGTTTTTCTCGAGTTGCGGCGGCATTCTCGAGTTACGACGGGGATCTCAGCCTTCCCCTTGGGTTGGCCCTGGGAAGCCCAATCTTCCCCTCGGGTTGCGAGGGAAAGCTGGGGGTTGCGCTCGAGTCACTGCAGGGCCGAAGAGACCTCACCTAGGCGTGTGTCCGGGACCTCATATTCCTCTCCAGGGAAGGCAGGGATCTCGGGGTTGCATTGCAGACTCCCCCGGGAGTCAGGCCTCGTCTCGAGGGGAAGCCAAGGACTCCGCTCTCCTCTCGAGTCGAGACGCGGGTCTCTTGGAGCCCCCTGAGCGGCCTCAAGGGAGTCCAGCCTCCTCTTCCGTTTGGAGAGAGGACCCGGGATTGCTCTCCAGGCCATGCAGGAGAAGAAGGCCCTCAGCTCGCGAGGACGGGGGCGTCTCAGGGGTTTCCTCGAGCTGCGGCGCCCGTGGGGGTTTTCTCCCGAGGCACGACGAGGATCTCAGGGAGCCTCTCGTGCGGCGCCAGGGAAGTCAGGTCTCCATGCGCGTGGCGAGGGGTAGCGCGTCCTGGCTCTCGAGTCACGGGAGGGGACTAGGGCCTCGAGACGCGTTGAAGAAGGACTCTCGAGGTCTTTGTCGGGGGGCGGCGGTAAACCCTCGTTTCCCTCGCCTTCTGCCGGGGACCTTAGGGAACTTCCCAGGGTGCCTCTGAGAGGCGAGGTATCCTGTGGAGGTGGCGGGGCCCCTCGGGACTCCGCTGGGTCTGGCGCAACGGAAGAGGGCCTCACCTCGAGGTGAGGCAGGAACCTCAGGCTTCCTCTCCGTTTCGGACTCCGACCGCAGGGTCCCTGCAGAGTTGGGACAGGAGAGTCAGGCCTCGTCTTGTCTGAGGAAGGGAACCCCGCTGGCCTCTCGAGTTGCTCAGGGGGTCTCAGGCCCCTCGTCGAGCTGTGTGTGGAACCCGCGGGTCTCTGCAGACGATGCCCGGGGGTGGCAGTGCCCCTTCGTGTTGTGCCTTCACCCACAGGGTTGCCTTCGAAGAGGGGTCCGGGCCTCGGGTCCTTCTCAAGAGCGGACCGGGGAATCGGGGGCGTTCGGCATGTGGCCCCACCCACGTGGCTCGTCTCGAATTTCCTCGTGAGACCGGCCTCATCCTGAGGTGCGCCGGGAAGGCCGGGAACCCCTTCCAGACCACGCAGGGGAGTCGCCTCTCCTGTCGCGATCAGGAAGGGAGAAGGGGCTCAGAGGAAGCGGTGCCGGGACCCTCGGTGTTCCCCTCGGGGGACCCCGGCGTGTCGGGGGACTTTTGGGGGTCGCAGGAAGGCTGGCAGGGACCGTTTCGCCCTTCAGGGCGGAACAGGGGACTTCCCTTGAGACGCCGTCGCGGGCAAGGGCCTCATCTTGCCAAGAGGTGGGAACCACGTGTTTTTTCTCGAGTTGCGGCGGCATTCTCGAGTTACGACGGGGATCTCAGCCTTCCCCTTGGGTTGGCCCTGGGAAGCCCAATCTTCCCCTCGGGTTGCGAGGGAAAGCTGGGGGTTGCGCTCGAGTCACTGCAGGGCCGAAGAGACCTCACCTAGGCGTGTGTCCGGGACCTCATATTCCTCTCCAGGGAAGGCAGGGATCTCGGGGTTGCATTGCAGGCTCCCCCGGGAGTCAGGCCTCGTCTCGAGGGGAAGCCAAGGACTCCGCTCTCCTCTCGAGTCGCGACGCGGGTCTCTTGGAGCCCCCTGAGCGGCCTCAAGGGAGTCCAGCCTCCTCTTCCGTTTGGAGAGAGGACCCGGGATTGCTCTCCAGGCCATGCAGGAGAAGAAGGCCCTCAGCTCGCGAGGACGGGGGCGTCTCAGGGGTTTCCTCGAGCTGCGGCGCCCGTGGGGGTTTTCTCCCGAGGCACGACGAGGATCTCAGGGAGCCTCTCGTGCGGCGCCAGGGAAGTCAGGTCTCCATGCGCGTGGCGAGGGGGAGCGCGTCCTGGCTCTCGAGTCACGGGAGGGGACTAGGGCCTCGAGACGCGTTGAAGAAGGACTCTCGAGGTCTTTGTCGGGGGGCGGCGGTAAACCCTCGTTTCCCTCGCCTTCTGCCGGGGACCTTAGGGAACTTCCCAGGGTGCCTCTGAGAGGCGAGGGATCCTGTGGAGGTGGCGGGGCCCCTCGGGATTCCGCTGGGTCTGGCGCAACTGAAGAGGGCCTCACCTCGAGGTGAGGCAGGAACCTCAGGCTTCCTCTCCGTTTCGGACTCCGACCGCAGGGTCCCTGCAGAGTTGGGACAGGAGAGTCAGGCCTCGTCTTGTCTGAGGAAGGGAACCCCGCTGGCCTCTCGAGTTGCTCAGGGGGTCTCAGGCCCCTCGTCGAGCTGTGTGTGGAACCCGCGGGTCTCTGCAGACGATGCCCGGGGGTGGCAGTGCCCCTTCGTGTTGTGCCTTCACCCACAGGGTTGCCTTCGAAGAGGGGTCCGGGCCTCGGGTCCTTCTCAAGGGCGGACCGGGGAATCGGGGGCGTTCGGCATGTGGCCCCACCCACGTGGCTCGTCTCGAATTTCCTCGTGAGACCGTCCTCCTCCTGAGGTGCGCCGGGAAGGCCGGGAACCCCTTCCAGACCACGCAGGGGAGTCGCCTCTCCTGTCGCGATCAGGAGGGGAGAAGGGGCTCAGAGGAAGGGGAGCCAGGACCCTCGGTGTTCCCCTCGGGGCACCCCGGCGTGTCGGGGGACTTTTGGGGGTCGCAGGAAGGCTGTCAGGGACCGTTTCGCCCTTCAGGGCGGAACAGGGCACTTCCCTTGAGACGCCGTCACGGGCAAGGGCCTCATCTTGCCAAGAGGTGGGAACCACGTGGTTTTTCTCGAGTTGCGGCGGCATTCTCGAGTTACGACGGGGATCTCAGCCTTCCCCTTGGGTTGGCCCTGGGAAGCCCAATCTTCCCCTCGGGTTGCGAGGGACAGCTGGGGGTTGCGCTCGAGTCACTGCAGGGCCGAAGAGACCTCACCTAGGCGTGTGTCCGGGACCTAATATCCCTCTCCAGGGAAGGCAGGGATCTCGGGGTTGCATTGCAGGCTCCCCCGGGGAGTCAGGCCTCGTCTCGAGGGGAAGCCAAGGACTCCGCTCTCCTCTCGAGTCGCGACGCGGGTCTCTTGGAGCCCCCTGAGCGGCCTCAAGGGAGTCCAGCCTCCTCTTCCGTTTGGAGAGAGGACCCGGGATTGCTCTCCAGGCCATGCAGGAGAAGAAGGCCCTCAGCTCGCGAGGACGGGGGCGTCTCAGGGGTTTCCTCGAGCTGCGGCGCCCGTGGGGGTTTTCTCCCGAGGCACGACGAGGATCTCAGGGAGCCTCTTGTGCGGCGCCAGGGAAGTCAGGTCTCCATGCGCGTGGCCAGGTGGAGCGCGTCCTGGCTCTCGAGTCACGGGAGGGGACTAGGGCCTCGAGACGCGTTGAAGAAGGACTCTCGAGGTCTTTGTCGGGGGGCGGCGGGAAACCCTCGTTTCCCTCGCCTTCTGCCGGGGACCTTAGGGAACTTCCCAGGGTGCCTCTGAGAGGCGAGGGATCCTGTGGAGGTGGCGGGGCCCCTCGGGACTCCGCTGGGTCTGGCGCAACGGAAGAGGGCCTCACCTCGAGGGGAGGCAGGAACCTCAGGCTTCCTCTCCGTTTCGGACTCCGACCGCAGGGTCCCTGCAGAGTTGGGACAGGAGAGTCAGGCCTCGTCTTGTCTGAGGAAGGGAACCCCGCTGGCCTCTCGAGTTGCTCAGGGGGTCTCAGGCCCCTCGTCGAGCTGTGTGTGGAACCCGCGGGTCTCTGCGGACGATGCCCGGGGGTGGCAGTGCCCCTTCGTGTTGTGCCTTCACCCACAGGGTTGCCTTCGAAGAGGGGTCCGGGACTCGGGTCCTTCTCAAGGGCGGACCGGGGAATCGGGGGCGTTCGGCATGTGGCCCCACCCACGTGGCTCGTCTCGAATTTCCTCGTGAGACCGGCCTCATCCTGAGGTGCGCCGGGAAGGCCGGGAACCCCTTCCAGACCACGCAGGGGAATCGCCTCTCCTGTCGCGATCAGGAGGGGAGAAGGGGCTCAGAGGAAGTGGTGCTGGGACCCTCGGTGTTCCCCTCGGGGGACCCCGGCGTGTCGGGGGACTTTTGGGGGTCGCAGGAAGGCTGTCAGGGACCGTTTCACCCTTCAGGGCGGAACAGGGCACTTCCCTTGAGACGCCGTCGCGGGCAAGGGCCTCATCTTGCCAAGAGGTGGGAACCACCTGGTTTTTCTCGAGTTGCGGCGGCATTCTCGAGTTACGACGGGGATCTCAGCCTTCCCCTTGGGTTGGCCCTGGGAAGCCCAATCTTCCCCTCGGGTTGCGAGGGACAGCTGGGGGTTGCGCTCGAGTCACTGCAGGGCCGAAGAGACCTCACCTAGGCGTGTGTCCGGGACCTAATATCCCTCTCCAGGGAAGGCAGGGATCTCGGGGTTGCATTGCAGGCTCCCCCGGGGAGTCAGGCCTCGTCTCGAGGGGAAGCCAAGGACTCCGCTCTCCTCTCGAGTCGCGACGCGGGTCTCTTGAAGCCCCCTGAACGGCCTCAAGGGAGTCCAGCCTCCTCTTCCGTTTGGAGCGAGGACCCGGGATTGCTCTCCAGGCCATGCAGGAGAAGAAGGCCCTCAGCTCGCGAGGACGGGGGCGTCTCAGGGGTTTCCTCGAGCTGCGGCACCCGTGGGGGTTTTCTCCCGAGGCAAGATGAGGATCTCAGGGAGCCTCTCGTGCGGTGCCAGGGAAGTCAGGTCTCCATGCGCGTGGCGAGGGGGAGCGCGTCCTGGCTCTCGAGTCACGGGAGGGGACTAGGGCCTCGAGACGCGTTGAAGAAGGACTCTCGAGGTCTTTGTCGGGGGGCGGCGGGAAACCCTCGTTTCCCTCGCCTTCTGCCGGGGACCTTAGGGAACTTCCCAGGGTGCCTCTGAGAGGCGAGGGATCCTGTGGAGGTGGCGGGGCCCCTCGGGACTCCGCTGGGTCTGGCGCAACGGAAGAGGGCCTCACCTCGAGGGGAGGCAGGAACCTCAGGCTTCCTCTCCGTTTCGGACTCCGACCGCAGGGTCCCTGCAGAGTTGGGACAGGAGAGTCAGGCCTCGTCTTGTCTGAGGAAGGGAACCCCGCTGGCCTCTCGAGTTGCTCAGGGGGTCTCAGGCCCCTCGTCGAGCTGTGTGTGGAACCCGCGGGTCTCTGCGGACGATGCCCGGGGTTGGCAGTGCCCCTTCGTGTTGTGCCTTCACCCACAGGGTTGCCTTCGAAGAGGGGTCCGGGCCTCGGGTCCTTCTCAAGGGCGGACCGGGGAATCGGGGGCGTTCGGCATGTGGCCCCAACCACGTGGCTCGTCTCGAATTTCCTCGTGAGACCGGCCTCATCCTGAGGTGCGCCGGGAAGGCCGGGAACCCCTTCCAGACCACGCAGGGGAATCGCCTCTCCTGTCGCGATCAGGAGGGGAGAAGGGGCTCAGAGGAAGCGGTGCCGGGACCCTCGGTGTTCCCCTCGGGGGACCCCGGCATGTCGGGGGACTTTTGGGGGTCGCAGGAAGGCTGTCAGGGACCGTTTCGCCCTTCAGGGCGGAACAGGGCACTTCCGTTGAGACGCCGTGGCGGGCAAGGGCCTCATCTTGCCAAGAGGTGGGAACCACGTGGTTTTTCTCGAGTTGCGGCGGCATTCTCGAGTTACGACGGGGATCTCAGCCTTCCCCTTGGGTTGGCCCTGGGAAGCCCAATCTTCCCCTCGGGTTGCGAGGGACAGCTGGGGGTTGCGCTCGAGTCAGTGCAGGGCCGAAGAGACCTCACCTAGGCGTGTGTCCGGGACCTAATATCCCTCTCCAGGGAAGGCAGGGATCTCGGGGTTGCATTGCAGGCTCCCCCGGGGAGTCAGGCCTCGTCTCGAGGGGAAGCCAAGGACTCCGCTCTCCTCTCGAGTCGCGACGCGGGTCTCTTGGAGCCCCCTGAGCGGCCTCAAGGGAGTCCAGCCTCCTCTTCCGTTTGGAGAGAGGACCCGGGATTGCTCTCCAGGCCATGCAGGAGAAGAAGGCCCTCAGCTCGCGAGGACGGGGGCGTCTCAGGGGTTTCCTCGAGCTGCGGCGCCCGTGGGGGTTTTCTCCCGAGGCACGACGAGGATCTCAGGGAGCCTCTCGTGCGGCGCCAGGGAAGTCAGGTCTCCATGCGCGTGGCGAGGGGGAGCGCGTCCTGGCTCTCGAGTCACGGGAGGGGACTAGGGCCTCGAGACGCGTTGAAGAAGGACTCTCGAGGTCTTTGTCGGGGGGCGGCGGTAAACCCTCGTTTCCCTCGCCTTCTGCCGGGGACCTTAGGGAACTTCCCAGGGTGCCTCTGAGAGGCGAGGGATCCTGTGGAGGTGGCGGGGCCCCTCGGGACTCCGCTGGGTCTGGCGCAACTGAAGAGGGCCTCACCTCGAGGTGAGGCAGGAACCTCAGGCTTCCTCTCCATTTCGGACTCCGACCGCAGGGTCCCTGCAGAGTTGGGACAGGAGAGTCAGGCCTCGTCTTGTCTGAGGAAGGGAACCCCGCTGGCCTCTCGAGTTGCTCAGGGGGTCTCAGGCCCCTCGTCGAGCTGTGTGTGGAACCCGCGGGTCTCTGCAGACGATGCCCGGGGGTGGCAGTGCCCCTTCGTGTTGTGCCTTCACCCACAGGGTTGCCTTCGAAGAGGGGTCCGGGCCTCGGGTCCTTCTCAAGGGCGGACCGGGGAATCGGGGGCGTTCGGCATGTGGCCCCACCCACGTGGCTCGTCTCGAATTTCCTCGTGAGACCGTCCTCCTCCTGAGGTGCGCCGGGAAGGCCGGGAACCCCTTCCAGACCACGCAGGGGAGTCGCCTCTCCTGTCGCGATCAGGAGGGGAGAAGGGGCTCAGAGGAAGGGGAGCCAGGACCCTCGGTGTTCCCCTCGGGGCACCCCGGCGTGTCGGTGGACTTTTGGGGGTCGCAGGAAGGCTGTCAGGGACCGTTTCGCCCTTCAGGGCGGAACAGGGGACTTCCCTTGAGACGCCGTCACGGGCAAGGGCCTCATCTTGCCAAGAGGTGGGAACCACGTGGTTTTTCTCGAGTTGCGGCGGCATTCTCGAGTTACGACAGGGATCTCAGCCTTCCCCTTGGGTTGGCCCTGGGAAGCCCAATCTTCCCCTCGGGTTGCGAGGGACAGCTGGGGGTTGCGCTCGAGTCACTGCAGGGCCGAAGGGACCTCATCTAGGCGTGTGTCCGGGACCTAATATCCCTCTCCAGGGAAGGCAGGGATCTCGGGGTTGCATTGCAGGCTCCCCCGGGGAGTCAGGCCTCGTCTCGAGGGGAAGCCAAGGACTCCGCTCTCCTCTCGAGTCGCGACGCGGGTCTCTTGGAGCCCCCTGAGCGGCCTCAAGGGAGTCCAGCCTCCTCTTCCGTTTGGAGAGAGGACCCGGGATTGCTCTCCAGGCCATGCAGGAGAAGAAGGTCCTCAGCTCGCGAGGACGGGGGCGTCTCAGGGGTTTCCTCGAGCTGCGGCGCCCGTGGGGGTTTTCTCCCGAGGCACGACGAGGATCTCAGGGAGCCTCTTGTGCGGCGCCAGGGAAGTCAGGTCTCCATGCGCGTGGCCAGGGGGAGCGCGTCCTGGCTCTCGAGTCACGGGAGGGGACTAGGGCCTCGAGACGCGTTGAAGAAGGACTCTCGAGGTCTTTGTCGGGGGGCGGCGGGAAACCCTCGTTTCCCTCGCCTTCTGCCGGGGACCTTAGGGAACTTCCCAGGGTGCCTCTGAGAGGCGAGGGATCCTGTGGAGGTGGCGGGGCCCCTCGGGACTCCGCTGGGTCTGGCGCAACGGAAGAGGGCCTCACCTCGAGGGGAGGCAGGAACCTCAGGCTTCCTCTCCGTTTCGGACTCCGACCGCAGGGTCCCTGCAGAGTTGGGACAGGAGAGTCAGGCCTCGTCTTGTCTGAGGAAGGGAACCCCGCTGGCCTCTCGAGTTGCTCAGGGGGTCTCAGGCCCCTCGTCGAGCTGTGTGTGGAACCCGCGGGTCTCTGCGGACGATGCCCGGGGTTGGCAGTGCCCCTTCGTGTTGTGCCTTCACCCACAGGGTTGCCTTCGAAGAGGGGTCCGGGCCTCGGGTCCTTCTCAAGGGCGGACCGGGGAATCGGGGGCGTTCGGCATGTGGCCCCAACCACGTGGCTCGTCTCGAATTTCCTCGTGAGACCGGCCTCATCCTGAGGTGCGCCGGGAAGGCCGGGAACCCCTTCCAGACCACGCAGGGGAATCGCCTCTCCTGTCGCGATCAGGAGGGGAGAAGGGGCTCAGAGGAAGCGGTGCCGGGACCCTCGGTGTTCCCCTCGGGGGACCCCGGCATGTCGGGGGACTTTTGGGGGTCGCAGGAAGGCTGTCAGGGACCGTTTCGCCCTTCAGGGCGGAACAGGGCACTTCCGTTGAGACGCCGTGGCGGGCAAGGGCCTCATCTTGCCAAGAGGTGGGAACCACGTGGTTTTTCTCGAGTTGCGGCGGCATTCTCGAGTTACGACGGGGATCTCAGCCTTCCCCTTGGGTTGGCCCTGGGAAGCCCAATCTTCCCCTCGGGTTGCGAGGGACAGCTGGGGGTTGCGCTCGAGTCAGTGCAGGGCCGAAGAGACCTCACCTAGGCGTGTGTCCGGGACCTAATATCCCTCTCCAGGGAAGGCAGGGATCTCGGGGTTGCATTGCAGGCTCCCCCGGGGAGTCAGGCCTCGTCTCGAGGGGAAGCCAAGGACTCCGCTCTCCTCTCGAGTCGCGACGCGGGTCTCTTGGAGCCCCCTGAGCGGCCTCAAGGGAGTCCAGCCTCCTCTTCCGTTTGGAGAGAGGACCCGGGATTGCTCTCCAGGCCATGCAGGAGAAGAAGGCCCTCAGCTCGCGAGGACGGGGGCGTCTCAGGGGTTTCCTCGAGCTGCGGCGCCCGTGGGGGTTTTCTCCCGAGGCACGACGAGGATCTCAGGGAGCCTCTCGTGCGGCGCCAGGGAAGTCAGGTCTCCATGCGCGTGGCGAGGGGGAGCGCGTCCTGGCTCTCGAGTCACGGGAGGGGACTAGGGCCTCGAGACGCGTTGAAGAAGGACTCTCGAGGTCTTTGTCGGGGGGCGGCGGTAAACCCTCGTTTCCCTCGCCTTCTGCCGGGGACCTTAGGGAACTTCCCAGGGTGCCTCTGAGAGGCGAGGGATCCTGTGGAGGTGGCGGGGCCCCTCGGGACTCCGCTGGGTCTGGCGCAACTGAAGAGGGCCTCACCTCGAGGTGAGGCAGGAACCTCAGGCTTCCTCTCCATTTCGGACTCCGACCGCAGGGTCCCTGCAGAGTTGGGACAGGAGAGTCAGGCCTCGTCTTGTCTGAGGAAGGGAACCCCGCTGGCCTCTCGAGTTGCTCAGGGGGTCTCAGGCCCCTCGTCGAGCTGTGTGTGGAACCCGCGGGTCTCTGCAGACGATGCCCGGGGGTGGCAGTGCCCCTTCGTGTTGTGCCTTCACCCACAGGGTTGCCTTCGAAGAGGGGTCCGGGCCTCGGGTCCTTCTCAAGGGCGGACCGGGGAATCGGGGGCGTTCGGCATGTGGCCCCACCCACGTGGCTCGTCTCGAATTTCCTCGTGAGACCGTCCTCCTCCTGAGGTGCGCCGGGAAGGCCGGGAACCCCTTCCAGACCACGCAGGGGAGTCGCCTCTCCTGTCGCGATCAGGAGGGGAGAAGGGGCTCAGAGGAAGGGGAGCCAGGACCCTCGGTGTTCCCCTCGGGGCACCCCGGCGTGTCGGTGGACTTTTGGGGGTCGCAGGAAGGCTGTCAGGGACCGTTTCGCCCTTCAGGGCGGAACAGGGGACTTCCCTTGAGACGCCGTCACGGGCAAGGGCCTCATCTTGCCAAGAGGTGGGAACCACGTGGTTTTTCTCGAGTTGCGGCGGCATTCTCGAGTTACGACAGGGATCTCAGCCTTCCCCTTGGGTTGGCCCTGGGAAGCCCAATCTTCCCCTCGGGTTGCGAGGGACAGCTGGGGGTTGCGCTCGAGTCACTGCAGGGCCGAAGGGACCTCATCTAGGCGTGTGTCCGGGACCTAATATCCCTCTCCAGGGAAGGCAGGGATCTCGGGGTTGCATTGCAGGCTCCCCCGGGGAGTCAGGCCTCGTCTCGAGGGGAAGCCAAGGACTCCGCTCTCCTCTCGAGTCGCGACGCGGGTCTCTTGGAGCCCCCTGAGCGGCCTCAAGGGAGTCCAGCCTCCTCTTCCGTTTGGAGAGAGGACCCGGGATTGCTCTCCAGGCCATGCAGGAGAAGAAGGTCCTCAGCTCGCGAGGACGGGGGCGTCTCAGGGGTTTCCTCGAGCTGCGGCGCCCGTGGGGGTTTTCTCCCGAGGCACGACGAGGATCTCAGGGAGCCTCTTGTGCGGCGCCAGGGAAGTCAGGTCTCCATGCGCGTGGCCAGGGGGAGCGCGTCCTGGCTCTCGAGTCACGGGAGGGGACTAGGGCCTCGAGACGCGTTGAAGAAGGACTCTCGAGGTCTTTGTCGGGGGGCGGCGGGAAACCCTCGTTTCCCTCGCCTTCTGCCGGGGACCTTAGGGAACTTCCCAGGGTGCCTCTGAGAGGCGAGGGATCCTGTGGAGGTGGCGGGGCCCCTCGGGACTCCGCTGGGTCTGGCGCAACGGAAGAGGGCCTCACCTCGAGGGGAGGCAGGAACCTCAGGCTTCCTCTCCGTTTCGGACTCCGACCGCAGGGTCCCTGCAGAGTTGGGACAGGAGAGTCAGGCCTCGTCTTGTCTGAGGAAGGGAACCCCGCTGGCCTCTCGAGTTGCTCAGGGGGTCTCAGGCCCCTCGTCGAGCTGTGTGTGGAACCCGCGGGTCTCTGCGGACGATGCCCGGGGGTGGCAGTGCCCCTTCGTGTTGTGCCTTCACCCACAGGGTTGCCTTCGAAGAGGGGTCCGGGCCTCGGGTCCTTCTCAAGGGCGGACCGGGGAATCGGGGGCGTTCGGCATGTGGCCCCACCCACGTGGCTCGTCTCGAATTTCCTCGTGAGACCGGCCTCATCCTGAGGTGCGCCGGGAAGGCCGGGAACCCCTTCCAGACCACGCAGGGGAATCGCCTCTCCTGTCGCGATCAGGAGGGGAGAAGGGGCTCAGAGGAAGTGGTGCTGGGACCCTCGGTGTTCCCCTCGGGGGACCCCGGCGTGTCGGGGGGCTTTTGGGGGTCGCAGGAAGGCTGTCAGGGACCGTTTCACCCTTCAGGGCGGAACAGGGCACTTCCCTTGAGACGCCGTCGCGGGCAAGGGCCTCATCTTGCCAAGAGGTGGGAACCACGCGGTTTTTCTCGAGTTGCGGCGGCATTCTCGAGTTACGACGGGGATCTCAGCCTTCCCCTTGGGTTGGCCCTGGGAAGCCCAATCTTCCCCTCGGGTTGCGAGGGACAGCTGGGGGTTGCGCTCGAGTCACTGCAGGGCCGAAGAGACCTCACCTAGGCGTGTGTCCGGGACCTAATATCCCTCTCCAGGGAAGGCAGGGATCTCGGGGTTGCATTGCAGGCTCCCCCGGGGAGTCAGGCCTCGTCTCGAGGGGAAGCCAAGGACTCCGCTCTCCTCTCGAGTCGCGACGCGGGTCTCTTGAAGCCCCCTGAACGGCCTCAAGGGAGTCCAGCCTCCTCTTCCGTTTGGAGAGAGGACCCGGGATTGCTCTCCAGGCCATGCAGGAGAAGAAGGCCCTCAGCTCGCGAGGACGGGGGCGTCTCAGGGGTTTCCTCGAGCTGCGGCACCCGTGGGGGTTTTCTCCCGAGGCAAGACGAGGATCTCAGGGAGCCTCTCGTGCGGTGCCAGGGAAGTCAGGTCTCCATGCGCGTGGCGAGGGGGAGCGCGTCCTGGCTCTCGAGTCACGGGAGGGGACTAGGGCCTCGAGACGCGTTGAAGAAGGACTCTCGAGGTCTTTGTCGGGGGGCGGCGGGAAACCCTCGTTTCCCTCGCCTTCTGCCGGGGACCTTAGGGAACTTCCCAGGGTGCCTCTGAGAGGCGAGGGATCCTGTGGAGGTGGCGGGGCCCCTCGGGACTCCGCTGGGTCTGGCGCAACGGAAGAGGGCCTCACCTCGAGGGGAGGCAGGAACCTCAGGCTTCCTCTCCGTTTCGGACTCCGACCGCAGGGTCCCTGCAGAGTTGGGACAGGAGAGTCAGGCCTCGTCTTGTCTGAGGAAGGGAACCCCGCTGGCCTCTCGAGTTGCTCAGGGGGTCTCAGGCCCCTCGTCGAGCTGTGTGTGGAACCCGCGGGTCTCTGCGGACGATGCCCGGGGGTGGCAGTGCCCCTTCGTGTTGTGCCTTCACCCACAGGGTTGCCTTCGAAGAGGGGTCCGGGCCTCGGGTCCTTCTCAAGGGCGGACCGGGGAATCGGGGGCGTTCGGCATGTGGCCCCACCCACGTGGCTCGTCTCGAATTTCCTCGTGAGACCGGCCTCATCCTGAGGTGCGCCGGGAAGGCCGGGAACCCCTTCCAGACCACGCAGGGGAATCGCCTCTCCTGTCGCGATCAGGAGGGGAGAAGGGGCTCAGAGGAAGTGGTGCTGGGACCCTCGGTGTTCCCCTCGGGGGACCCCGGCGTGTCGGGGGACTTTTGGGTGTCGCAGGAAGGCTGTCAGGGACCGTTTCGCCCTTCAGGGCGGAACAGGGGACTTCCCTTGAGACGCCGTCGCGGGCAACGGCCTCATCTTGCCAAGAGGTGGGAACCACGTGGTTTTTCTCGAGTTGCGGCGGCATTCTCGAGTTACGACGGGGATCTCAGCCTTCCCCTTGGGTTGGCCCTGGGAAGCCCAATCTTCCCCTCGGGTTGCGAGGGACAGCTGGGGGTTGCGCTCGAGTCAGTGCAGGGCCGAAGAGACCTCACCTAGGCGTGTGTCCGGGACCTAATATCCCTCTCCAGGGAAGGCAGGGATCTCGGGGTTGCATTGCAGGCTCCCCCGGGGAGTCCGGCCTCGTCTCGAGGGGAAGCCAAGGACTCCGCTCTCCTCTCGAGTCGCGACGCGGGTCTCTTGGAGCCCCCTGAGCGGCCTCAAGGGAGTCCAGCCTCCTCTTCCGTTTGGAGAGAGGACCCGGGATTGCTCTCAAGGCCATGCAGGAGAAGAAGGCCCTCAGCTCGCGAGGACGGGGGCGTCTCAGGGGTTTCCTCGAGCTGCGGCGCCCGTGGGGGTTTTCTCCCGAGGCACGACGAGGATCTCAGGGAGCCTCTCGTGCGGCGCCAGGGAAGTCAGGTCTCCGTGCGCGTGGCGAGGGGGAGCGCATCCTGGCTCTCGAGTCACGGGAGGGGACTAGGGCCTCGAGACGCGTTGAAGAAGGACTCTCGAGGTCTTTCTCGGGGGGCGGCGGGAAACCCTCGTGTCCCTCGCCTTCTGCCGGGGACCTTAGGGAACTTGCCAGGGTGCCTCTGAGAGGCGAGGGATCCTGTGGAGGTGGCGGGGCCCCTCGGGACTCCGCTGGGTCTGGCGCAAGGGAAGAGGGCCTCACCTCGAGGGGAGGCAGGAACCTCAGGCTTCCTCTCCGTTTCGGACTCCGACCGCAGGGTCCCTGCAGAGTTGGGACAGGAGAGTCAGGCCTCGTCTTGTCTGAGGAAGGGAACCCCGCTGGCCTCTCGAGTTGCTCAGGGGGTCTCAGGCCCTTCGTCGAGCTGTGTGTGGAACCCGCGGGTCTTTGCGGACGATGCACGGGGGTGGCAGTGCCCCTTCGAGTTGTGCCTTCCCCCACAGGGTTGCCTTCGAAGAGGGGTCCGGGCCTCGGGTCCTTCTCAAGGGCGGACCGGGGAATCGGGGGCGTTCGGCATGTGGCCCCACCTACGTGGCTCGTCTCGAATTTCCTCGTGAGACCGGCCTCATCCTGAGGTGCGCCGGGAAGGCCGGGAACCCCTTCCAGACCACGCAGGGGAATCGCCTCTCCTGTCGCGATCAGGAGGGGAGAAGGGGCTCAGAGGAAGCTTTGCTGGGACCCTCGGTGTTCCCCTCGAGGGAACCCGGCGTGTCGGGGGACTTTTGGGGGTCGCAGGAAGGCTGTCAGGGACCGTTTCGCCCTTCAGGGCGGAACAGGGGACTTCCCTTGAGACGCCGTCGCGGGCAAGGGCCTCATCTTGCCAAGAGGTGGGAACCACGTGGTTTTTCTCGAGTTGCGGCGGGATTCTCGAGTTACGACGGGGATCTCAGCCTTCCCCTTGGGTTGGCCCTGGGAAGCCCAATCTTCCCCTCGGGTTGCGAGGGAAAGCTGGGGGTTGCGCTCGAGTCACCGCAGGGCCGAAGAGACCTCACCTAGGCGTGTGTCCGGGAGCTGATATTCCTCTCCAGGGAAGGCAGGGATCTCGGGGTTGCATTCCAGGCTCCCCCGGGGAGTCAGGCCTCGTCTCGAGGGGAAGCCAAGGACTCCGCTCTCCTCTCGAGTCGCGACGCGGGTCTCCTGGAGCCCCCTGAGCGGCCTCAAGGGAGTCCAGCCTCCTCTTCCGTTTGGAGAGAGGACCCGGGATTGCTCTCCAGGCCATGCAGGAAAAGAAGGCCCTCAGCTCGCGAGGACGGGGGCGTCTCAGGGGTTTCCTCGAGCTGCGGCGCCCGTGGGGGTTTTCTCCCGAGGCACGACGAGGATCTCAGGGAGCCTCTCGTGCGGCGCCAGGGAAGTCAGGTCTCCATGCGCGTGGCGAGGGGGAGCGCGTCCTGGCTCTCGAGTCACGGGAGGGGACTAGGGCCTCGAGACGCGTTGAAGAAGGACTCTCGAGGTCTTTCTTGGGGGGCGGCGGGAAACCCTCGTGTCCCTCGCCTTCTGCCGGGGACCTTAGGGAACTTCCCAGGGTGCCTCTGAGAGGCGAGGGATCCTGTGGAGGTGGCGGGGCCCCTCGGGACTCCGCTGGGTCCGGCGCAAGGGAAGAGGGCCTCACCTCGAGGGGAGGCAGGAACCTCAGGCTTCCTCTCCGTTTCGGACTCCGACCGCAGGGTCCCTGCAGAGTTGGGACAGGAGAGTCAGGCCTCGTCTTGTCTGAGGAAGGGAACCCCGCTGGCCTCTCGAGTTGCTCAGGGGGTCTCAGGCCCCTCGTCGAGCTGTGTGTGGAACCCGCGGGTCTTTGCGGACGATGCACGGGGGTGGCAGTGCCCCTTCATGTTGTGCCTTCCCCCACAGGGTTGCCTTCGAAGAGGGGTCCGGGCCTCGGGTCCTTCTCAAGGGCGGACCGGGGAATCGGGGGCGTTCGGCATGTGGCCCCACCCACGTGGCTTGTCTCGAATTTCCTCGTGAGACCGGCCTCATCCTGAGGTGCGCCGGGAAGGCCGGGAACCCCTTCCAGACCACGCAGGGGAATCGCCTCTCCTGTCGCGATCAGGAGGGGAGAAGGGGCTCAGAGGAAGCGGTGCCGGGACCCTCGGTGTTCCCCTCGAGGGAACCCGGCGTGTCGGGGGACTTTTGGGGGTCGCAGGAAGGCTGTCAGGGACCGTTTCGCCCTTCAGGGTGGAACAGGGGACTTCCCTTGAGACGCCGTGGCGGGCAAGGGCCTCATCTTGCCAAGAGGTGGGAACCACGTGGATTTTCTCGAGTTGCCGCGGGATTCTCGAGTTACGACGGGGATCTCAGCCTTCCCCTTGGGTTGGCCCTGTGAAGCCCAATCTTCCCCTCGGGTTGCGAGGGAAAGCTGGGGGTTGCGCTCGAGTCACCGCAGGGCCGAAGAGACCTCACCTAGGCGTGTGTCCGGGAGCTGATATTCCTCTCCAGGGAAGGCAGGGATCTCGGGGTTGCATTCCAGGCTCCCCCGGGGAGTCAGGCCTCGTCTCGAGGGGAAGCCAAGGACTCCGCTCTCCTCTCGAGTCGCGACGCGGGTCTCCTGGAGCCCCCTGAGCGGCCTCAAGGGAGTCCAGCCTCCTCTTCCGTTTGGAGAGAGGACCCGGGATTGCTCTCCAGGCCATGCAGGAAAAGAAGGCCCTCAGCTCGCGAGGACGGGGGCGTCTCAGGGGTTTCCTCGAGCTGCGG
Organism: Bubalus kerabau; assembly: GCF_029407905.1. Classification (NCBI taxonomy): domain Eukaryota; kingdom Metazoa; phylum Chordata; class Mammalia; order Artiodactyla; family Bovidae; genus Bubalus; species Bubalus kerabau. Next base: position 193,587 of record NW_026577909.1, on the reverse strand, counting down.
CGCCCGTGGGGGTTTTCTCCCGAGGCACGACGAGGATCTCAGGGAGCCTCTCGTGCGGTGCCAGGGAAGTCAGGTCTCCGTGCGCGTGGCGAGGGGGAGCGCGTCCTGGCTCTCGAGTCACGGGAGGGGACTAGGGCCTCGAGACGCGTTGAAGAAGGACTCTCGAGGTCTTTCTCGGGGGGCGGCGGGAAACCCTCGTGTCCCTCGCCTTCTGCCGGGGACCTTAGGGAACTTCCCAGGGTGCCTCTGAGAGGCGAGGGATCCTGTGGAGGTGGCGGGGCCCCTCGGGACTCCGCTGGGTCCGGCGCAACGGAAGAGGGCCTCACCTCGAGGGGAGGCAGGAACCTCAGGCTTCCTCTCCGTTTCGGACTCCGACCGCAGGGTCCCTGCAGAGTTGGGACAGGAGAGTCAGGCCTCGTCTTGTCTGAGGAAGGGAACCCCGCTGGCCTCTCGAGTTGCTCAGGGGGTCTCAGGCCCCTCGTCGAGCTGTGTGTGGAACCCGCGGGTCTTTGCGGACGATGCACGGGGGTGGCAGTGCCCCTTCATGTTGTGCCTTCCCCCACAGGGTTGCCTTCGAAGAGGGGTCCGGGCCTCGGGTCCTTCTCAAGAGCGGACCGGGGAATCGGGGGCGTTCGGCATGTGGCCCCACCCACGTGGCTCGTCTTGAATTTCCTCGTGAGACCGGCCTCATCCTGAGGTGCGCCGGGAAGGCCGGGAACCCCTTCCAGACCACGCAGGGGAATCGCCTCTCCTGTCGCGATCAGGAGGGGAGAAGGGGCTCAGAGGAAGCGGTGCCGGGACCCTCGGTGTTCCCCTCGAGGGACCCCGGCGTGTCGGGGGACTTTTGGGGGTCGCAGGAAGGCTGTCAGGGACCGTTTCGCCCTTCAGGGCGGAACAGGGGACTTCCCTTGAGACGCCGTGGCGGGCAAGGGCCTCATCTTGCCAAGAGGTGGGAACCACGTGGTTTTTCTCGACTTGCGGCGGGATTCTCGAGTTACGACGGGGATCTCAGCCTTCCCCTTGGGTTGGCCCTGGGAAGCCCAATCTTCCCCTCGGGTTGCGAGGGAAAGCTGGGGGTTGCGCTCGAGTCACCGCAGGGCCGAAGTGACCTCACCTAGGCGTGTGTCCGGGACCTAATATTCCTCTCCAGGGAAGGCAGGGATCTCGGGGTTGCATTCCAGCCTCCCCCGGGGAGTCAGGCCTCGTCTCGAAGGGAAGCCAAGGACTCCGCTCTCCTCTCGAGTCGCGACGCGGGTCTCTTGGAGCCCCCTGAGCGGCGTCAAGGGAGTCCAGCCTCCTCTTCCGTTTGGAGAGAGGAACCGGGATTGCTCTCCAGGCCATGCAGGAAAAGAAGGCCCTCAGCTCGGGAGGACAGGTGCGTCTCAGGGGTTTCCTCGAGCTGCGGCGCCCTTTGGGGTTTCCTCACGAGGTACGTTGAGGAACTCATGGAGCCTCTCGTGCAGTGTCAGGTTAGTCAGGTCTCCATGCGCGTGGCGAGGGGGATCGTGTCATGGCTCTCGAGTCATGGTAGGGGAATCGCGACTCAACACATTTTGAAGCACTCTCGAGGTCTTTCTCGATTCACGGCAGAAAACCCAGGGTTCCCTCGACTTGTGCCTGTGACCTCAGGGAGCTTCTCATTGTGCCTCTGAGAACTCAGGGATACTGTGGAGTCGGTAGGGGCCTCTCGGGACTCCACTGGTTGTGGTGCAATGGAAGAGACCTTCATCTCGATTGGACGCAGGAACCTCAGGCTTCCTCTCCGTTTCTGACTCGGATCCCATGGTCCCTGCAGAGTAGGGACAAGAGAGTCACACCTAGTCTTCTGTTGAGGAATGGACCTTCGTTTGCCTTTCGAGTTGTTTACAGGGTGACAGGCCACTTGTCGAAATGTCTGTGGGACCTGCGGGTTTTTCTGGACGATGCACGCGGGTGTCAGTGCCCCTTCGTGTTGTGCCTTCATCCACAGGTTTTCCTTCAAAGAGGTGTGCTGGCATCGGGTTCTTTTCAAGAGTGGACCGTGAAATTGGGGTCTTTCGACATGTGGCACCACCCACGAGGCTACGTCTCGAACTTCCTCATGAGACCGGCCTCATCCTGAGGTGCGCCCGGAAGGTCGGGAACCCCTTGCAGACAGAGAAGGGGAGTCGACCCTCCTGTCGCAATCAGGAGAGGAGAAGGGGCTCAGATGAAGTGGTGCCGGGAACCTCGGTGTTCCCCTTGAGTGAGTCTGGTATGTCGCGGAACTTTTGGGGTCGCATCAAGGGTGCCAAGTACCGTTTCGCACTTCAGGATGGAACGTGGGACTTCTCTTGAGATGCTGTAGCGGACAAAGGGCCTCATCTTGCGATGACGAGGGAAGCACGTGGTTTTTCTCGAGTTGCGGTGGGATTCTCGAGTTACGACGGGGAATTCAGGCTTCCTCTTGTGTTGGCCCAGGAAGTCTAATCTTCCATTCGAGTTGCCAGGGAGAGCTGTGGATTGGGCTCCATTCACTGAAGGGCAAACTAGACCTCATCTAGGCTTGTATCCAGGACTTAATGTTCCTCTCCATAGGCGACAGGGATTTGGGGTTGCATTCCATACTCACCCGGGGAGTCAGGCCTCATCTCGAGGGGAAGCAAAGGACTCCAGTCTCTTCTCGAGTCGCGACAGGTATCTCTTGGAGCCCACTGAGTGGTCTTTGCTCTGTAGGAGAGCTCTAGTGTTCATAAGCCTGTACATAAGTGAACACAGACATTCTGTGTGCATGTTGCTGCGTACCCAAAATAGGGCCACAAGGAGCCTCATGCTCTCCATGCGGCGCGGAAGCTGTGCAGCCACGCAGCAGCTGAAGAATCCAACCAATTGCTCTTTTCTTACCTCTGACAGAGCTCACATTGCCGTAGCCCTTGGCAGTTTGAAAACACTGGACCCTAACCCCTCTCAAAGTAGGCCTGGGTTCTAGTTCGAATAGAAAGTCAATAGCGGAACTGAGGACAGGAACGCGGCAGTCATTTATCACACGCTCCTGCAGCCTGCTACTACAGGGACACTAACGCTAGAAGCTAGGAATGTCTTTGCAAGGTGCGCAAAGGACAAGGGAGAACCTCGACCCTGACTCTAGTATTTCAGTCCCCTGAGCAGATCTGAGGTTCTCCCGCTGTAGAAGCTAACCCATTCCTTTCAAATACAGGCTTCCTAACACAGGGCCAGTTGGCTGCTTGCTCTTCCACGAAGCAGGCTTCCTTAACTTGCAAACTGCGAATTCCGCTTAACAGCCTGGAGGAAAATCGCTTCTTGGAAGATTTCTTTCAGAGGCTGTATCCCCGGAGCTGGGGCCAAGCTAGGGGACCCATACTGACAAGGGAAGGCAAAACCACATCCAATGTCTTTGCTCTGGAGGACAGCTTTGGTGAGCCTAAGTCTTTCAGGAATATTTCTGGCTCCAACAGAGTCAAATTCTGTGTGTGAAGCTGCACAGCCAAAATAGGGGAACAGAGAGCCTGATTCTCTCTGTGTAGCTTTGAAGCTGTCATTCAAACAACAGCTTGAGAATCCATACAATGCTCTCCCTTACTGCTAAGAGAATTCTCATTGCTGTAGTCCTTGACAGTTTGTAGAAATCCGCACCCTAACCCTTCTCCAAGTAGGCCTGGGTCCTAGCTCGGAATAACAGGCAACGGCGGAGCTGAGGCCAGTAAGGCACAAGTGAGGTCTCACACACTCTTGCAGCCTGATCGTCCAGGAGCAGTAAGGCCTCTTTTTCCCTGCAGGAGGCTCGGTTGCCTTGCCTCCTGTGAACTGCATTTCCCAGCCTGGGCGCAAAGCTGTTCCTGGAGATTTTTTCTCAGGGGCTGTTTCCCTGGAGCTGGGTTGGACCTCGGGGGCCCAACTCACAGGGGAAGACAAAACCACATGGACAGGTCTATGCTCTGTAGGAGAGCTCTAGTGAACCTCATCTCTCAGGAACATTCTTGGCTTCTACAGAGACACCTCTGTGCATGAAGCTACACACCCAACATAGTGGCAAAGGGAGTCTGATTCTCTCCGTGGGTGCTGATGCTTTGTGGCAAAGCACCTGCTAAGAATCCATCCACATAGGCTTCCCTCACCTTGACAGAGGTCTCATTGCTGTAGTCCTTGGCAGTTTGGAAAGAAGCAGACCCTTACCCTTCACCAAGTAGGCCCTTGTCCTTGTTTGAATGGAAAGGCAGTAGATGAGCTGAGGCCAGTAAGGCGCCAGTCAAGTCTGACATATTCCCGATGCCTGCTCCTTCATGGAAAATAACGTTAGAATCTGGGAATGTCTTTGCAAGGCTGGCAAAGGGCAGTCAGGAACCTCGACCCTGCCTCTGGAATTTCTATCTTCTCAGCACATCTGGTGGTCTCGGTCAGGAGAAACTAACCCATTCCTTGCAAATATAGGCTTCCAAACACAGGCCGGTTGGCTGTCTCTTCTTGCCAAAGGAAGCTTGCTTATCCCACCTCCTGCAAACTCCGCTTCCCAGCCTGGGGGATAAGAGGTTCTTGGAGATCTTTTCTCAGAGGCTGTTTCCACGGAGCAGGGGCCGATCCCGGAGACCCACACGCACAGGGGAAGGGAAAACCGCATGGATAAGTCTTTGCTCTCTAGGAGTGCTCTAGTGAACCTCAGTCTGTGGGGAATGTTCTTGGCTCCAACGGGGACATCTCTGTGTGGGAAGCTGCATTGCCAACATAGAGACACAGAGACCTGATTCTCTCTGTGCAGCTTTGACGCTGTCGTTCAAACAACAAATTGAGAATCCACACAATGCTCTCCCTTACCACTGAGAGAGTTATCATTGCTGTAGCCCTTCGCAGTTTCTGGAAATTGGCACACAAACACTTCTCCAAGTAGGCCTGGGTTCAAGTTCAGATGAACATGCAATAGCGGAGCTGAGGCCAGTAAGGCACCAGTCAGGTGTCACACACTCTGGCAGCCTGCTCCTCCAGGGACAGTAAGGCCTCTATTTCCCTTCAGGAGGCTCGCTTGCCTTACTTCCTGTGAACAGCGTTTCCCAGCCTGGGCGGAAAGCAGTTCCTGGAGATCTTTTCTCAGGGGCTGTTTCCCCGGAGTTGGGGCGGACCTCGGGGACCCAACTCACAGGGGAAGGCAAAACCAAATGGACAGGTCTATGCTCTGTAGGAGATCTCTAGTGAACTGCCGGGGTCCAGCCCCAGCTGATCCAGGGTATTCGAAGCAGAGACGGCGTAGGCGAGGGTCAGGGAACAACTGCTTAATTAAACGTTAATTAAGGATATAAAGAGTAATAAAATGAGGATAGCTCAGTAGGAAAATTCAGTGGAGAAAAGAGGCTGAGTAGCTTGGTTTACGCGGGGGACCAATAAAACTTCAAGACAAGAAGCTTGCACCACTTACGTAGGCCGCAGGCGTCCTTCCGTTCTCCCGAAGGAGAGGAGACACTGAGGCCTCCCCGGTCGGATCTTAGAAGCCCAGGCAAAATTAGTAAGCTTGGTGGGTTCCGCGCTCCAGATGGAGACTCAACCAGAGTGAGAGAGAGAGAGAGACATGGGGAGACCAGTATTTCGAGAAACTGATCCCAATTCTTTATTTTCCATGGTCTACTTTTATACACTGAGATGTTATGCAAAAGTCACGTGGGGTCAGCAGTCCTGACTTTTATCAAAGTCAGGTGCTTCATACAAAAGTATACAGAGGTCTTAGGGGTGTTACATCATCTTCTGGCCGGGGGGCCTGCTGACAATTTACGACCCTCTCCTTGTGACAGCGGTCAGTCAACCAGGACACTTATTTCTCCAGGGGTGATTATTCTTAAAACAGACGCCACCCAAATAAAGTTACATTCCTATAGGGTGAGGGTGTAGTGGGTTTTAGTTAAGGAAAGAATTTACTTAGCCTAAGGTCTAACGTGATTTATATCAAAGGTTAATACTTATTCCTTCTATATATTCATTAATGTGTATAAGGGCAGGGGATGTGGAGACTTAGCAGTAAACATCAGCTCAACAAATGAAAAACCCTTCACCAATATGATTTCTAATCAGCCCATTATACTTATACTAATAATTTTCTAACTTTTCTAAGGAACCTGTTTTTAGAAGGTTTAAAGCATCTCGTGCCTCTCATGGTTGGGAGGCTGTGAGCAATCACATGTGGCCGGACAAGCCTGTCAGGCAGGCTAGAGAACCTTCAGAGGAGTTTGTAGGTTAAAACACTCTTGTCACACCCAGGGGTTTTTATCAACTGGAGCTCTAGGTTAACTCCTTCTCCGAAAGAGGTGGTGGGGGACAGCCCCCCATAAAGTCAGAGGTGTAGGTGAGAGCACAAAGTAGTAAGGTAGGCAGGCTCTGGTTATGGGGGTAGATGCTCGAGGATTTCCAGGGGGACTCCTGAGGCTCGATCCCACCTTTGCGTATGTCGAGCCTCCTTCCTCATGACCTTTGCCATGGGCGGAGTGCCTCACTCTGGCCCCCAACAGTGAACCTCCTCTCTCAGGAACATTCTTGGCTCCTATCGAGACACCTCTGTGCGTGTAGGTACACACGCAACGTAGGGGCAAAGGGAGCCAGATTCTTTCCGTGGGGTGCTGATGCTTTGTGGCAAAGCACCTGCTTGAGAATCCATCAGCTTACGCTTCCCTCGCCTTGACAGAGGTCTCATTGCTGTAGCCCTTGGCAGTTTGGAAAGAAGAGGACCCTTACCTTTCATAAAGTGGGCCCTTGTCCTAGTTTGAAAGGAAAGGCAAGAGCTGAGCTGAGGCCAATAAGGCGCCAGTCAAGTCTGACATATTCCCGAAGCCTGCTCCTTCATGGAAAATAACGCTGTAATCTAGGAATGTCTCTGCAAGGCTGGCAAAGGGCAGTCAGGAGCCTGCACCCTGCCTCTGGAATTACCGACTTCTGAACAGATCTGGAGGTCTCCCTTAGGGGAAGCTAACCCATTCTTCCAAATAGAGGCTTCCAAACGCAGGCCGCTTGGCTGCCTCTTGCTCTCTGAAGGAGGCCTGCTTTTCCCGCCTCCTATGAACCCCACATCCCAGCCTCTGGGAAAAGCGGATCTTGAAGATCTTTTCTCAGGGGTTGTTTCCACGGAGCTGGGGCCGAGCCTGGAGCCTCAAACGCACAGGGGAAAAAAAACCACATGGACAAGTCTTTGCTCTCTAGGAGAGCTCTAGTGAACTTCACTGTGTCAGGAACTTTCTTGTTTCCTATGGAGACACCCCTGTCTGTGAAGCTGTGTACCGAACATGGAGACACAGAGTCTGATTCTCTCTGTGCAGCTTTGAAGCTGTCGTTCAAACAACAGCTTGAAAATCCATACAATGCTCTTCCTTACCCGTGACACAGTTCTCATTGCTATACCCCTTGGCAGTATTTAGAAATCCATACCCAAACCCTTCTCCTAGTAGGCCTGGGTCCTAGTTCGGAGAAACACGCAATGGCGGAGCTGAGGCCAGTAAGGCACCAGTCAGGTCTCACACACTCTGGCAGCCTGATCGTCCAGGGAGACTAAGGCCTGTTGTGCCTTGCAGGAGGCTCGCTTGTGTTACCTCCTGTGAACTGCGTTTGCCAGCCTGGGGGAATAGCGGTCCCTGGAGATCTTTTCTCAGGGGCTCCTTCCCCTGAGCTGGGGCGGACCTCAGGGACCCAACTCACAGGGCAAGGGAAAACCATATGGACAGGTCTATGCTCTGTAGCAGACTTCTAGTGAACCTCATCTCTCAGGAACATTCTTGGCTCCTATAGAGACACTTCTGTGTGTGAAGCTGCGTACCTAACATAGGGGCACAGAGAGCCTGATTCTCTCAGTTCATTTTGACCCTGTCGTTCAGAAAACAGCTTGAGAATCCATAAAATGCTCTCCCTTACCGCTGAGAGAATTCTCACTGCTGTAGCCCTTGGCACTTTGTAGAAATCCGCACCCAAACGCTTCTCCAAATAGGCCTGGGTCCTAGTTCGGAGGAACAGGCAATGGTGGAACTGAGGCCAGTAAGGCAACAGTCAGGTTTCACACACTCTGGCAGCCTGCTCCTCCAGGGACAGTAAGGCCTCTTTTTCTCTGCAGGAGATTCGCTTGCCTTACTTCCTGTGAACAGCGTTTCCCAGCCTCAGCGAAGCGGTTCCTGGAGATCTTTTCTCAGGGACAGTTTCCCCGGAGGTGTGGCGGACCTCGGGGACCCAACTCACAGGGGAAGGCAAAACCACATGGACAGGTCTATGCTCTGTAGGAGAGGTTTAGTGAACCTAATCTCTCAGGAACATTCTTGGCTCCTATAGAGACAACTCTGTGTGTGAAGCTACACTCCCAACATTGGGGAACAGGGATCTTGGTTCTCTCCGTGGGGTGCTGATGCTTTGTAGTAAAGCACCTGCTTGAGAATCCATCCTCTTAGGCTTCCCTCGCCTTGACAGAGGTCTCATTGCTGTAGCCCTTGGCAGTTTCAAAGAAGAAGACCCTTACCCTTCATAAAGTAGGCCCTTGTCCTAGTTTGAATGGAAAGGCAATAGCTGAGCTGAGGCCAATAAGGAGCCAGTCCCCTCTGACACATTCCCGAAGCCTGCTCCTTCATGGAATATAACTCTAGAAACTTGGAATGTCTTTGCAAGGCTGGCAAAGGGCAGTCAGGAACCAGCACCCTGCCTCTGGAATTACCGACTTCTGAGCAGATCTGGAGGTCTCCTTTAGGAGAAGCTAACCCATTCCTTCCAAATAGAGGCTTCAAAACACAGGCAGGTTGGCTGCCTTTCGTGCCCGAAGGAGGCTTGCTTTTCTCTCCTCCTATGAACCCCAGTTCCCAGCCTCTGGGAAAAGCGTATCTTGAAGATATTTTCTCAGGGGTTGTTTCCACGGAGCTGGGGCCGAGCCCAGGGCCCAAAGGCACAGGGGAAGGCAAGACCACATGGACAGGTCTATGCTCTGTAGCAGACCTCTAGTGAACCTCATCTCTCAGGAGCATTCTTGGCTCCTACAGAGACACCTCTGTGTGTGAAGCTGCGTACCTAACATAGTGGCAGAGAGAGCCTGATTCTCTCTGTTCATTTTGACGCTGTCATTCAGAAAACAGCTTGAGAATCCATAAAATGCTCTCCCTTACCACCGAGAGAATTCTCACTGCTGTAGCCCTTGGCACTTTGTAGAAATCTGCAGCCAAACGCTTTTCCAATTAGGCCTGGGTGCTAGCTCGGATGAACAGGCAATGGTGGAGCTGAGGCCAGTAAGGCAACAGTCAGGTTTCACACATTCTGGCAGCCTGCTCCTCCAGGGACTGTAAGGCCTCTTTTACTCTCCAGGAGATTCGCTTGCCTTACTTCATGTGAACAGCATTTCCCAGCCTCGGCGAAGCGGTTCCTGGAGATCTTTTCTCAGGGACAGTTTCCCCGGAGGTGTGGCGGACCTCGGGGACCCAACTCACAGGGGAAGGCAAAACCACATGGACAGGTCTATGCTCTGTAGGAGAGGTTTAGTGAACCTAATCTCTCAGGAACATTCTTGGCTCCTATAGAGACAACTCTGTGTGTGAAGCTACACTCCCAACATTGGTGCACAGGGAGCTTGATTCTCTCCGTGGGGTGCTGATGCTTTGTGGCAAAGCACCTGCTTGAGAATCCATCCTCTTAGGCTTCCCTCACCTTGACAGAGGTCTCATTGCTGTAGCCCTTGGCAGTTTGCAAAGAAGAAGACCCTTACCCTTCATAAAGTAGGGCCTTGTCCTAGTTTGAATGGAAAGGCAATAGCTGAGCTGAGGTCAATAAGGAGCCAGTCCCGTCTGACACATTCCCGAAGCCTGCTCCTTCATGGAAAATAACTGTAGAATCTAGGAATATCTTTGCAAGGCTAGCAAAGGGCAGTCAGGAACCAGTACCCTGCCTCTGGAATTACCGACTTCTGAGCAGATCTGGAGGTCTCCTTTAGGAGAAGCTAACCCATTCCTTCCAAATAGAGGCTTCAAAACACAGGCAGGTGGACTGCCTTTTCGTTCCCTATGGAGGCATGCTTTTCTCTCCTCCTACGAACCCCGGTTCCCAGACACTGGGAAAAGTGGATCTTGAAGATATTTTCTCAGGGGTTGTTTCCACGGAGCTGGGGCCGAGCCTGGAGACCCAAAGGCACAGGGGAAGGCAAGACCACATGGACAAGCCTTTGCTCTTTAGTATAGCTCTAATGAACCTCACTCTGTCAGGATCTTTCTTGATTCCTACGGAGACACACCTGTGTGTGAAGCTGCGGGCACAGAGAGCCTGATTACCCCTGTGCAGCGCTGAGTCTGGGCGGCTAAACAACAGCTTGGGAATGCAGCCTGGGGCGCTTCCCTTCCCTCGGACAGAGCTCTCCTTGCGGTAGGCCTTGGTAGTTTGCATACAATGGGGCCCTAAGCCCTCTGCAAGTTGGCCTGGCTCCTAGGTCCAAAGGGCAGGCCAGAGCGGAGCTGAGGCTGTCAGGCTCCAGACACATCTCCCATACTCCTACATCCTGCTCCTACCCCGGCGTGAACGCTAGAAGCTGGGAAGGTACCTGGACCGTGCAGGGGGGGGCGAACGCGGGCGGCGTGGGGCGGGGGTCGGCTTCTGGCGGGGGTGGGGGCGGGCTTCCCAGTTGTGCTCTCGGAGGTGGACACTGAGGCTGAAAACGCGCCGGGAGCGCACCCGGGACTGGGTAAACCCGGGCTGCGCGGGTCGAGATTCCGATGGCTTTGGGTGGGGGTCGGTCCCAGTTGTGCTCCCGGGGGTCGCCACTGCGGCTGGGATTGCGCCGGGAGCGCGGCAGGGGCGGGGCTAACCCTGGGGGCGCGGGGCGGGGGTCGGCTCATGGGGGGGATGGGGAGGGGTTCCCAGTTGCGCTCTCGGGGGTTGCAACTGCGGCTGGGAACGCCCATTTCCTATGCTCCTGGGTCCCCAAGGATCGCCATCCCGTGGGTGCAGTGGAGGGCTGCGGACCACAGGTAAGGGAACTGGGACTGCGTGGATCAGGGAACCAAGTATTCCGCCGTCTGTTGGCACATTCTCGGAGCTCCCCAACCTGGCGGTCGCAGAAAGGCCTCGCCTTTGGGGTCAAGGCCTTTACCGCTCCACCCCTCTGCTGAAAAATCTCAGAGTCTGCGCGGTTCTTCCAAGCAGCCTAGTGTCCGCTGGAAGTCCAAGGGACAGAACACTGAACTCTGGCCTGCTGGCCCAGCCCTGCTTCTGGCACTTTGTAAGCCAGCGGGCCCTTGAGCACCTGCTGGGATGGGAAAGGGAAGGGTCCACGGATTGCACCCTAGAAACTTAGTAGGGTGCATGGATTTCAAACCCTGGTGGCCGCCCAGGCAGCAAAGAAGGGGGTGGGCACCTTGCTGCTCTTTCATGGCAGAATCTGTGGTTGTCCAGCTGCGTGGGCCTTTTCATGAGGACCCTGTGCAATAAAAGTTTGGTGTTTTGGAACTAAATAATTAGAACGTGTAAAAGCTTTAAATTATGTGGTGGTGTAATTAAAAAACAAAACAAAACAAAACCAAGCTCCAAGTGTTTTGCAAATGGAGGTTTAAATATTGAAGGACTGTATTCCTTGCACTGTGGCATTCTATCAAGAAGTGTGCAGGATTTTTTTTTTTTTTTAAAGTTTTCGAAGTGAGGGAAACAGGAAACCCAGAGGTGCCCCTGTATTTTGGGGAAGGCCTTAGGAGGTCACTTGGAAATGCTGCTGGCTGTGCGGGAGGGCGGCAGATGGGCTGTGCAGGCTTGTCCTTTGCATGGGTGTTCTTGTGTGTGGAAACCCAGCTCGGAGCCATCTCCTGATGTGTAAGAATTTCGCAGACAAACCTTGAGCTAAGCAATGCATTTTTTCCTAAGAAAATGTTTGTCTTAAGCGATGTAAATATCCTATGTATTTCGGCTAGACTCTGGCTTCAGGTCGGTTCCCCCAAAAGGCTCAGAAGCGATTTGAACAAAACAGCATGTTTTCCTCCTAGCTTGTTCTCCTTATCTATGTTAAGGAAATGATATATTTGCCTGCAATACTGCCTTTCTTCAAGATTCATGTCAATCAAGTTTTGGCCCGGGATGACTCACCTGCTGCCAATATTATCTCAATGCATGTCGTGGGGGAAGGGCCTGGTGCCATTCCCTGAAACAGTTCCTTTCTTTCCTTAGCTGACTGCTAGTGCCTGTAGAATATCTGGCTAAAGACCAGCAGGGGGTACTCTTACTACGCCCCCCACCCCGCCTCAAGTCTAAGTCAGCAGCTTTCTCTATCTCATTTATACTTTAATAACAATTGATGACACAAAAGCTCTGAGCGATCAAATCATATCAAATCTTCATTTCAGATTGAAGATGCATTCCATGGTATTGCCATCTTAAGTCTTTCCATTGTTATGGAATACCTGTCCATGTATTCAGGATAGTTTTCAGCCAGGGTGTATAAGTTCCAGTGTGCCAGTCTTGTCATCCTCGTTACATCCATGGCAAAGTGTTGTATTCATGTTGACATTATTGAAAGGGAATTTTTTTTAATTCCTTTTCAGATTATTATCTGGTAATATATACAGAAAAAAACTGTGTAATCTTTCGTTTTTATCAGTTTGGACAGCTTGATAGTTGTCTTTAATTTCTTTCCTTTCTCATACTTTAAGATTTTCCGGGCACCGTACATGTACTGCCTCACCCCTAATCTCAGTCATGTGTTCAAAGAACTTCTGTCCTTTATTTGTTTACTTATTTTTTGCAACATTGAATTCGTTTTGACTATGCTGGGTCTCTGCTGCAAGATGGAAGTTGCTAGGACCTCTGGACTGCAGTCTTCCATCTCTTACTGACCTCTTGTTGACCTCTGCAGAATACTGGTTGGCGGGAGCTTGTTAGTTCCTCGTTCCTTACCAGGACCTCCTGTGGTAAGTGTTTTTCTCTTCTCTGTTGCCTTGTAAGGGTGGATGGTCATTGGCATCCCAAAGCTAGCTAGAAGTCAATGATTTAGGCAGGCTTGTGCATAGATATGGGAGAAGGCAATGGCACCCCACTCCAGTACTCTTGCGTGGAAAATCCCATGGATGGAGGAGCCTGGTAGGCTGCAGTCCATGGGGTCGCTAAGAGTCGGACACCACTGAGCGACTTCACGTTCACTTTTCACTTTCATGCATGGGAGGAGGAAATGGCAACCCACTCCAGTGTTCTTGCCTAGAGAATCCCAGGGACTGCGGGGCCTCGTGGGCTGCCGTCTATGGGGTCGCACAGAGTCGGACACGACTGAAACGACTTAGCAGCAGCAGCGGCGGCAGCAGCAGCAGAAGCAGTGCATCGATATCAAAAGGGCTGCAAACAGTCAGGAAGGATCACATATGTCACCGTGAAACACTACTTCTCCACTTAGCCAAAGCTAACAAAAGATTTCTGTTCTAGGTCAACCTAGAAGAGATCACTTAAGAGGTAAAGAAACTTAAACTCCATTAGCAAAGGCATTTCGACATCTCAAGAAAACTTGTGCTAGGCACAGAACTCTTTTCTGGGGGTCCACTTTCCCTACAACCTCCTTATCCCATTCTGTACCCATTCCTTTGTTTCTCCCATCCTGAAACGGCCACCTGTAAGACAGAACTACTTCGTTTTCCTTCCTCAAGTGCCATTGCATTCCACATACTTTCTTGTAATAACAAGTCATACATTTCCCTTCAGCAACCAAGAACTGACTTTTATATTGGCATTGGCTATAGCCCGCCCCCCTCCCCCCACCCCCAAGAACAGAACAAAACAAAACAAAACAATTGCTTTCTTACATTTAACATGTCAGGATGGTGCCAGACACTATTCATGGAGAGTCAAAAATCTTTTGTTTCTGTGTAAAAGGGAGGTCCTTTCAAGTCGTGAATGTTTCAGAACTTTCATTTATTTGGAAATGACCTAGCTATTCAATACACTGTCGTCACAAGGATAGAAACTTGGGTAACCAAAACACCTGGAGAAACGTTTGTTAGTTCAGTTCAGTTCAGTTGCTCAGTCGTGTCTGACTCTTTGGGACCCCGTGGCCTGAAGGACGCCAGGCTTCCGTGTCCGTCACCAGCTCCAGGGGCTTACTCAAACTCATGTCCATCGAGTGAGTGATGCCATCCAACCATCTTATCCTCTGTCATCCCCTTCTCCTCTGCCTTCAATCAAGACTATGAGAGGCAGATATTTTAGAGTATAATTATTGTAAAGAGTTTGTCTAAAAGCTAATATCACATTTACATTTTTTACTTTTGTTGTTGTCGTTTCCAGGTAGTTTCTTGCTGACAAGCTTGTGACAGATATAACAATAGAGCAATTTTTACCTCAAAAGAAACCTAGGCACTATGAACATGTTGTGCTTAATGTTGTTGACTCTTAGACATGTCTATAATGGAGGAGCAAAACCAAAAATACTAGATATTTAATATTGACTAGTTCCCAGTTCACGGGACTCTGACATCCATTTAGGTCAATGTTTTCTGGTATTTCCAGCAGTTTGATTTGGAAGGGCTGCCTTGTCTTGAGACCATTGAAATCAGAACACAGAACTTGAGCAATATTATCAAAAAACACAGGGCTCACACTGACACATTCCTTAATCCAAACAGACAGACAAGACATCTTCCAGGTTTCCGCCTGAGATTTAAAATATTTCTTTGAGCCAGTCTTCTGGGGAGTGGGGGGATGGGGGTGGCAGTAAGGCAGGCTTGGGTAACAAGCTAATTGTTGGTCATTGCATATGCAAAGAACCAGCTTTCCGGGTTCCAAGGAAAAAAGTTTCCTTGGTAACCAACTTTGTCTGGTTCTATAGAATATCATGGCCCTCCTAGGTCAGGTCATCTTGCCTTTCTGTAGTCCTCGTTTTATCCCTAAATCATAGACAGCTTGGATTGTCTCTGTGGGGTGTATGTATTGTCCTCATGTTTGACCTGGCGGCAGCAGCGAGGTCCGAGAGCCTCTCCTGGAACCGGGCGTGGGGACGGGGCTCACCGAGAGCCACTGGTGAAGGTGGGCAGCGCCCCTGGAGCGCGGCAGGGGCGGGGCGAACCCGGGCGGCGCAGGGCGGGTGTCGGCTCCTGGCGGGGGTAGGGGAGGGCTTCCCAGTTGTGCTCTCGGAGATGGCCACTGCGGCTGGAAACGCGCCGGGAGCGCAGCCAGGGTGGGGTAAACCTGGGCTGCACAGGTCGAGATTCCGCTCGCTGTGGGTGGGGGGTCGGTCCCTGTTGTGCTCCCGGGGGTCGCCAATATGGCTGGGAACCCGCCGGGAGCCCGGCAGGGCCGGGGCGAAACCTGGCGGCACGGGGCGGGGTGGGGTTCCGTTCGCAGTGGGGGTCGGCTCCTGGCGGGGGTGGGGGAGGGCTTTCCAGATGTGCTGTTGGGGGTCGCCATTGCGGCTGGGAATGCCCATTTCGTGAACTCCTGGATCCCCAAGGATCGGCATCCATTGGCCACAGCGGAGGGGTGCGGAACACAGGTAAGGGAACGGGGACTGCCTGGAGCAGGGAACCATGTATTCCGCCCTGTGTTGGCACAGTCTCAGAGCTCCCCAACCTGGCGGTCGCAGAAAGGCCTCGTCTTTGGGGTCAAGGCCTTTACCGCTCCACCCCTCTGCTGAAAAACCTCAGAGTCTGCGCGGTTTTCCCAAGCAGCCTAGTGTCCGCTGGAAGTCCAAGGGACAGAACCCTGAATTCTGGCCGGCTGGCCCAGCCCTGCTTCTGGCACTTTGTAGGCCAGCGGGCCCTGGAGCACCTGCTAGGATGGGAAAGGGAAGGGTACGCGAATTGCACCCTGGTGGTCGCCGAGGCAGCAAAGAAGGGGGGAGGGCACCTTACTGCCCTTTAATGGCAGACAGAATCTGTGGCTGTCCTGCTGCGTGGGCCTTTCTTGGGGACCTTGTGCAATAAAAGTTTACCGGTGACCTTAGGGAACTTCCCAGTGTGCTTCTGACAGATGAGGGATGCTGTGGAGTTGGCGGGGCCTCTCAGGACTCCGCTGGGTTTGGCGCAATGGAAGAGGGCCTCATCTCCAGGGAAGGCAGGAATCTCAGGCTTCCTCTCCGTTTCGGACTCCGACCGCAGGGTCCCTGCAGAGTTGGGACAGGAGAGTCAGGAATCGTCTTGTCTGAGGAAGGGAACTCCGCTTGCCTCTCGAGGTGCTCAGGGGGTCTCAGGCCCTTTGTTGAGCTGTGTGTGGAACCTGCGGGTGTTTCCGGAAATGCACGACGGTGACAGTGCCCCTTCGTGTTGTGCCTTCACCCACAGGGTTGCCTTCGAAGAGGGGTCCGGGCCTCGGGTCCTTCTCAAGAGCAGACCTGGGGAATCGGGGGCGTTCGGCATGTGGCCCCACCCACGTGGCTCGTCTCGAATTTCCTCGTGAGACCGGCCTCATCCTGAGGTGCGCCGGGAAGGCCGGGAACCCCTTCCAGACCACGCAGGGAAATCGCCTCTCCTGTCGCGATGAGGAGGGAAGAAGGGGCTCAGAGGAAGCGGTGCTGGGACCCTCGGTGTTCCCCGCGGGGAACCCGGCGTGTCGGGGGACTTTTGGGGGTCGCAGGAAGGCTGTCAGGGACCGTTTCGCCCTTCAGGGCGGAACAGGGAACTTCCCTTGAGACGCCGTGGCGGGCAAGGGCCTCATCTTGCCAAGAGGTGGGAACCACGTGGTTTTTCTCGAGTTGCGGCGGGATTCTCGAGTTACGACGGGGATCTCAGCCTTCCCCTTGGGTTGGCCCTGGGAAGCCCAATCTTCCCCTCGGGTTGCGAGGGAAAGCTGGGGGTTGCGCTCGAGTCACTGGAGGGCCGAAGAGACCTCACCTAGGCGTGTGTCCGGGACCTAATATTCCTCTCCAGGGAAGGCAGGGATCTCGGGGTTGCATTCCAGGCTCCCCCGCGGAGTCAGGCCTCGTCTCGAGGGGAAGCCAAGGACTCCGCTCTCCTCTCGAGTCGCGACGCGGGTCTCTTCGAGCCCCCTGAGCGGCCTCAAGGGAGTCCAGCCTCCTCTTCCGTTTTTAGAGAGGACCAGGGATTGCTCTCCAGGCCATGCAGGAAAAGAAGGCCCTCAGCTCGCGAGGACGGGGGCGTCTCAGGGGTTTCCTCGAGCTGCGGCGCCCGTGGGGGTTTTCTCCCGAGGCACGACGAGGATCTCAGGGAGCCTCTCGTGCGGCGCCAGGGAAGTCAGGTCTCCATGCGCGTGGCAAGGGGGAGCGCGTCCTGGCTCTCGAGTCACGGGAGGGGACTAGGGCCTCGAGACGCGTTGAAGAAGGACTCTCGAGGTCTTTCTTGGGGGGCGGTGGGAAACCCTCGTGTCCTTCGCCTTCTGCCGGGGACCTTAGGGAACTTCCCAGGGTGCCTCTGAGAGGCGAGGGATCCTGTGGAGGTGGCGGGGCCCCTCGGGACTCCGCTGGGTCTGGCGCAACGGAAGAGGGCCTCACCTCGAGGGGAGGCAGGAACCTCAGGCTTCCTCTCCGTTTCGGACTCCGACCGCAGGGTCCCTGCAGAGTTGGTACAGGAGAGTCAGGCCTCGTCTTGTCTGAGGAAGGGAACCCCGCTGGCCTCTCCAGTTGCTCAGGGGGTCTCAGGCGCCCGGTCGAGCTGTGTGTGGAACCCGCGGGTCTTTGCGGACGATGCACGGGGGTGGCAGTGCCCCTTCGTGTTGTGTCTTCACCCACAGGGTTGCCTTCGAAGAGGGGTCCGGGCCTCGGGTCCTTCTCAAGGGCGGACCGGGGAATCGGGGGCGTTCGGCATGTGGCCCCACCCACGTGGCTCGTCTCGAATTTCCTCGTGAGACCGGCCTCATCCTGAGGTGCGCCGGGAAGGCCGGGAACCCCTTCCAGACCACGCAGGGGAATCGCCTCTCCTGTCGTGATCAGGAGGGGAGAAGGGGCTCAGGGGAAGCGGTGCCGGGACCCTCGGTGTTCCCCTTGGGGGAACCCGGCGTGTCGGGGGACTTTTGGGGGTCGCAGGAAGGCTGTCAGGGACCGTTTCGCCCTTCAGGGCGGAACAGGGGACTTCCCTTGAGACGCCGTGGCGGGCAAGGGCCTCATCTTGCCAAGAGGTGGGAACCACGTGGTTTTTCTCGAGTTGCGGCGGCATTCTCGAGTTACGACGGGGATCTCAGCCTTCCACTTGGGTTGGCCTTGGGAAGCCCAATCTTCCCCTCGGGTTGCGAGGGAAAGCTGGGGGTTGCGCTCGAGTCACTGGAGGGCCGAAGAGACCTCACCTAGGCGTGTGTCCGGGACCTAATATTCCTCTCCAGGGAAGGCAGGGATCTCGGGGTTGCATTCCAGGCTCCCCCGGGGAGTCAGGCCTCGTCTCGAGGGGAAGCCAAGGACTCCGCTCTCCTCTCGAGTCGCGACGCGGGTCTCTTGCAGCCCCCTGAGCAGCCTCAAGGGAGTCCAGCCTCCTCTTCACTTCTGAGAGAGGACTCGTGATTACTCTCCAGGCCAGGCAGGAAAAGAAGGCCCTCACCTCGCGAGGACGGGGGCATCTCAGGGGTTTCCTCGAGCTGCGGCACCCGTGGGGGTTTTCTCCCGATGCACGACGAGGATCTCAGGGAGCCTCTCATGCGGCACCAGGGAAGTCATGTCTCCATGCACGTGGCGAGAAGGAGCGCGTCATTGTTCTCGAGTCATGGGAGGCGACCAGGGCCTCAAGACGCGTTGAAGAAGGACTCTCGATGTCTTTCTCGGGTTGCAGCGGGAAACCCTCGTTTCCCCTGACTTCTGCCGGGGACCTGAGGAAACTTCCAAGGGTGCCTCTGAGACGTGAGGGACGCTGTGGATTTGGCGGGGCCTCTCGGGACTCCGCTGGGTTTTCGCAATGGAAGAGAGCCTCATCTCGAGGAGAGGCAGGAACCTCAGTCTTCCTCTCCTATTCTGACTCTGATCGTAGTGTCCCTGCAGAGTTGGGACAGGAGAGTCAGGCTATGTCTTTTCTGAGGAATGGAACTCCGCTTGCCTCTCGAGTTGTTCATGGGGTTTCAGGCCCCTTGTCAAACTGTGTGTGGAATCTGCAGGTTTTTCCAGACGATGCATGGGGGTGTCAGTGACCCTTCGTTTTGTGTCTTCATCCACAGGGTTGCCTTCGAAGAGGTGTCCAGGCATCGTGTTCTTATGAAGAGCGGCCTGGGAAATCGGGGTCGTTCAGCATTTGGCACCACCCACGTGGGTTGTCTCGAATTTCCTCATGAAACCGGCCTCATCCTGAGGTGTGCCGCGAAGGTCATGAAACCCTTCCAGACAAAGCAGAGGATTCGACCCTCCTGTGGCGATCAGGAGGGTAGAAGTGGCTCAGATGAAGTGCTGCTGGGAACCTCGGTGTTTCCCTCAAGTGAGACAGGTATGTCGGGTAACTTTTGGGGTCGCATAACGCGTTCCAAGTACCGTTTCGCTCTTCAAATTGGAACGTGGGACTTCTCTTGGGGTGCTCCAGCGGGCAAGAGCCTCATCTTGGAATGACTGGGGAACCACTTGGTTTTTCTCTAGTTGCGGTGGGATATTTGAGTTACCACAGGGAATTCATGCTTCCTCTTGTGTTGGCCCACAAAAGTCTTATCTTCCATTCGAGATTCGAGGAAGAGCTGGAGGTGCGCTCTAGTCACTGAAGGCAAAAGAGACCCCACCAAGGCTTGTGTGCAGGACCTAATGTTCATGTCAAGACTCGACAGAAATCTCGGGGTTGCATTCCAGACTCACCTTGGAGTCAGGCCTCGTCTCGAGGGGAAGCAAAGGACTCTGCTCTCCTCTCGAGTCGGACGGGTATGTCTTGGAGCCCACTGAGTGGCTTAAAGGGAGTCAAACCTCCTCTGGTGTTTGGAGGGAGGACACGGGATTGCTCTCCAGGCAATGCAGGAAATGAAGGCCCTCATCTCCCGATGACTGGGGCGTCTCGTAGGTTTTCTCGAGCTGTGGCACTAGTGTGGGGTTTCTCACGAAGTAAGCCTGGGAGCTCAGTGAGCCTCTCATGTGGTGCCAGGGCAGTCAGGTCTCTATGCACGTGGTGAGAGGGAGCCCGTCATTGTTCTCGAGTCATGGTAGGGGAATTGGGCCTGAAGAGGTGTTAAAGAAGGACTCTCGAGGTCTTTCCTGCGTTGCAGCAGGAAGCCCTGGGTTCCATCGACTTGTGCCAGTGACTTCAGGAAGCTTCTCAGCATGCCTCTGAGAAGTCAGGATCACTGTGGAGTTGGGAGGGGCCTCTCGGAACTCTACTGGGTTTGGTGCAATGGAAGAGGGCCTCATGACAAGTTGAGGCAGGAACCTCAGGGTTCCTCTCCTGGCTTCGAATGCGCCGGATCTGACTCGGATCGCAGAGTCCCTGCAGAGTTGGGACAGGAGAGTCAGGCCTCGTCTTGTGTGGAGGAATGGAACTCCGCTTGACTCTCGCATTGTTCATGGGGTGACAGGCCACTTGTCGATTTGTATGTGGAACTTGCGGGTTTTTCTGGACGATGCACCGGGGTGTCACTGCCCCTTCGTGTTGTGCCTTGATCCACAGGATTGCCTTCGAGTTGGGTTCTGCCATCGGGTTCTTATCAAGAGCAGACCAGGGAATTGGGGTCTTTTGGCATGCCGCACCACCCACGAGGCTATGTCTAAAATTTCCTCGTGAGACTGGCCTCATCATGCGCCAGGAAGGTCGGGAATGCATTCCAGACAAAGCAGGGGAATCGAACCTCCTGTCGCAATTAAGAGGGGAGAAGAGTCTCAGATGAAGTGGTGCCGGGAACCTCGGTGTTCTCCTCAAGTGAGACTGGTATGTCGGGGAACTTTTGGGGTCGCATCAAGGGTTCCAAGTAACTTTTGGCTCTTCAATACGGAACGTGGGACTTCTCTTGAGACGCTGTAGCGGGCAAAGGCCTCATCTTTCGATGACGGGGGAACCACGTGGTTTTTCTTGAGTTGCGGCGGGATTCTCGAGTTACGACGGGGAATTCAGGCTTCCTGTTCAACTGGCCCAGGGAAGTCCAGTTTTCATTCGAATTGCGAGTTAGAACTGGGGATTGCTCTTGAGACATTGCAGGGCCAAATAGACCTCATCTAGGCTTGTGTCCAGGACCTAATGTTCCTCTGCTGGGGCGACAGCGATCTCGGCATTGCATTCTCGACTCACCCGGGGAATCAGGCCTCGTCTCGAGGGGAAGCCAAGGACACCGCTCTCCTGTCAAGTCGCGACGGGTATATCATGGAGCTCACTGTGTGGCCTAAAATGAGTCAAGCCTCCTGTGGAGTTTGGAGAGAGGACTCAGGATTGCTCTCCAGGCCATACAGCAAAAGAAGGCCCTCATCTCGTGAGGACTGGGGCGTCTCGTGGGTATTCTCGAGCTGCGGCTCCAGTGTGGTGTTGCTCACGAGGTATAATGGGGAGCTCAGGGAGCCTCTCCTGTGGCGCCAGGGAAGTCAGGTTTCTATGCGCGTGGCTAGGCGGAGTGCGTCATTGCTCTCGAGTCATGGCAGGGGAATCGCACCTCAAGACGCGTTGAAGAAGGACTCTCGAGGTCTTTTACGGGTTGGGGCAGGAAACCCTTGGTTCCCTCGACTTGTGCCGGTGATCTCAGGAAGGTCTAAGGGTGCCTCTGAGAAGTCAGGGATACTGTGCAGTTGGGAGGGGCCTCTCGGGACTCCACTGGGTTCGGTGCAATGGAAGAGGGCCTCATCTTGAGTGGAGGCAGGAAACTCATGTTTCCTCTCCTGACTTCCCCTGGGCCAGATCTGACTCGGATCGCAGTTTCGCTGCAGAGTTCGAACAGGAGAGTCAGGCCTCGTCTTGTGTGGAGGAATGGAACTCTGCTTGCCTCTCCAGTTGTTCACGGGGTGACAGGTCACTTCTCGAGCTGTGTGTGGTACCTGCGGGTTTCTCCGGACGATACCCGGGGGTGTCAGTGCCCCTTCGTGTTGTGCCTTCATCAAAAGGGTTGTCTTCAAAGAGGTGTCCGGGCACTGGGATCTTATCAAGAGCGAACCGGGAAATCGGGGTCTTTCGGCATGTGTCACCATCCACGAGGCTATGTCTCGAATATCCTCGTGAGACCGGCCTCATCCTGAGATGCACCGGGAAAGGCGGGAACCCCTTCAAGACAAAACAGGGGAATCGACCCTCCTGTCGCGATCAGGAGGGGAGAAGGGGCCCAGATGTAGTGGTGCCGGGAACCTCGGTGTTCTCCTCGAGTCAGACCAGTGTGTCGAGGAACTTTTGTGGTCGCATCAAGGGTGCCAATACCGTTTCGCACTTCAAGACGGAACGTGGGACTTCTCTTGAGACGCTGTAGGGGGCAAGGGCCTCATCTTGGGATGACGGGGGAACCACGTAGCGTTTCTCGAGTTGTGGCGGGATTCTCGAGTTTCGACGGGGAATACAGTCTTCCTCATGTGTTGGCCCAGGGAAGTCCTATCTTCCATTCGAGTTTCAAGGGAGAGCTGGGGATTGCCCTCGAGTCACTGCAGGGCAAAATAGACCTCATCTAGGCTTGTGTCCAGGACTTAATGTTCATCCCTAGGGGCGACAGGGATCTCGGGCTTGCATACCAGACTCACCCGGGGAATCAGGCCTCGTCTCGAGGGGAAGCAAAGAACTCCGCTGTCCTTTTGAGTCGCGATGGGTATCTCTTGGAGCCCACTGTGTGCCCTAAAGGGAGTCAAGCCTCCTGTGCTGTTTGGATAGAGGACTCGGGATTCCTCTCCAGGCCATGCAGGAAAAGAAGGCCCTCATCTCGCGATGACGGCGGCCTCTTGTGGGTTTTCTAGACTGCCGCGCTAGTGCCGGGTTTCTGACGAGGTACGAGAGGGAGCTCAGGGAGCCTCTCGTGTGGCGCCAGGGAAGTCAGGTCCCCATGAAATGGCAAGGGGGAGTTCGTCATTGCTCTCGAGTCATGGTAGGGTAATCGGGCCTCAAGACGGGTTGAAGAAGGACTCTCGAGGTCTTTCTCGGGTCACTGCATAAAACCCAGGGTTCCCTTGACTTGTGCCTGTGACCTCAGGGAGCTTCTCAGAGTGCCTCTGAGAAGTCAGGGATACTGTGCAGTTTGGAGGGGCCTCTCGAGACTCCTCTGCATTTGGTGGAATGTAAGAGGGACTCATCTCGAGTTGAAGCAGGAACCTCAGTGTTCCTCTCCATTTCTGACTCAGATCGCAAGGTCCCTGCATGTTGGTACAGGAGAGTCAGGCCTCGTCTTTTCTGGAGGATGGGACTCCTCTTGCCTCTCGAGTTGTTCTTGAGGTGACAGGCCACTTGTCGAGCTGTGTATGTAACCTGCCCTTTTTTCCGGATGATGCACAGGTGTGTTAGTGCCCCTTAGTGTTGTACCTTCATACTCAAGGCTGCCTTCCAAGAGGTGTCCGAGCATCGGATTCTTATCAAGAGCAGACCGGGAAATTGGAGTCTTTCAGCAAGTGGCACCACCCACAAAGCTACGTATCGAATTTCCCCATGAGACCGGCCTCATCCTGAGTTGTGCAGGGAAGGTCGGGCCCCCTTGCAGACAAAGCAGGGGAATCGACCCACGGGTCACGATCAGGAGGGGAGAAGGGGCTTAAATGAAGTGGTGCCGGGAACCTCGGTGTTCCCCTTGAGTGAGACCGGCGTGTTGGGGGACTTTTGGGGTCGCATCAAGGGTGCCAAGTACCATTTCGCATTTCAAGACGGAACCTGGGACATCTTTTGAAACGCTGTAGCGGGCAAGGGCCTCATCTTGCGATGACGGGAGAACCACGTGGTTTTGCTCGAGTTGCGGCGGGATTCTCGAGTTATGACCGGGAATTTAGGCTTCCTCTTGTTGGTCTTGAAATCCAATCTTCCATTCGGGTTGCGAGGGGGAGCTGGGGATTGCGCTAGAGTCACTGCAGGGCAAAAGAGACCTAATCTAGGCTTGTGTCCAGGATCTAACGTTGCTCTCCAGGGGCGACAGGGATCTCGGGTTTGCATTCCAGACTCATCCGGGGAGTCAGTTCTCACCTCGAGGGTAAGCAAAGAATTCCGCTCTCGTCTCGAGTCGCGATGGGTATCTCTTGGAGCCCACTGTGTGTACTAAAGGGAGTCAAGCCTCCTGTGGAGTTTGGAGAGAGGACTCGGGATTGGACTCCAGGCCATGCAGGAAAAGAAGGCCCTCATCTCGAGATGACGGTGGCGTCTCGTGGGTTTTCTCGAGCTGCGGCGCCAGTGTGGGGTGTCTCATGAAGTACCACAGGGATGTCAGGGAGCCTCTTGTGTGGCGTCAGGAAAATCCAGTATTCCATTCGAGTTGCAAGTTAGAACTGGGGATTGCTCTCCAGTCACTGCAGGGCAAAATAGACCTCATCTACGCTTGTGTCAAGGACCTAGTGTTCCACTACTGGGCCGACAGGGATCTCAGGGTTGCATTCTCGACTCACCCGGAGAGTCAGGCCTCGTCTTGAGGGGCAAAAAAGGACTCCGCTCTCCTGTCGAGTCGCGACGGGTATCTCTTGGAGCCCACTGCGTGGCGTAAAGGGAGTGAAGCCTCCTATGGAGTTTGGAGAGATGACTCGGGAATGTTTTCCTTGCCATGCAGGAAAAAAGGCCCTCGTCTCGCGATGACGGGGGCGTCTCGTGGGTTTTCTCCAGCTGCGGCGCCAGTATCAGATTTCTCACGAGATACGACGGGGAGCTCAGAGAGCCTCTCGTGTGGTGCTAGGGACGTCAGGTCTCCGTGCGTGTGGTGAAGGGGAGTGCGTGATTGCTCTCGAGTCATAGTAGGCGAATCGGGCCTCAAGACACATTGAAGAAGGACTCTCGAGGTCTTTCTCGGGTTGCGGCAGGGAACCCTGGGTTCCCTCGACTTGTGTCGGTGACCTCAGGCAACTTCTCAGGGTGCCTCTGAGAAGTCAGGGACACTGTGGATTTGGGAGGGGCCTTTCATTACTCAACTGGGTTTGGTGCAATCGAAGAGGGCCTCATCTCGAATGGAGGCAGGAACCTCAGGGGTCCTCTCCATTTCTGACTCAGGTCGCAGAGTACCCGCCGAGTACGGACAAGAGAGTCACGCCTCGTCTTCCGTGGAGGAATGGATCTCCGCTTGCCTTTCGAGTTGTTCACGGAGTGACAGGCCACTTGTTGAGCTGTGTGTGGAACCTGCGGGTTTTTCCGGACGATGCACAGGGGTGTCAGTGCCCCTTCGTGTTGTGCCTTCTACTACAGGGTTGCCTTCAAAGAGGTGTCCGGGCATCGGGTTCTTTTCAAGAGTGTACCAGAAAATTGGGGTCTTTCAGCATGTGGTACCACCCACGAGGCTACGTCTCGAATTTCCTCGAGAGACCAGCCTCATCCTGAGGTTCGCCGGGAAGGTAGGGAACCCTTGAAGACAAAGCAGGGGAATCGACACACCGGTCGCGATCAGAAGGGGAGAAGGGGCTCAGATGAAGTGGTGCCGGGAACCTCGGTGGTCCCCTCAAGTGAGACCGGTATGTCATGGCACTTTTGAGGTCGGATCAAGGGTGCCAAGTACAGTTTCGCACTTCAAGACGAAACGTGGGAATTCTCTGGAAATGCTCTAGCGGGCAAGGGCCTCATATTGCGATGACGAGGGAAACACGTGGTTTTTCTCGAGTTGCGGCGGGATTCTCGAGTTACGACGGGGAATTCAGGCTTCCTCTTGTGTTGGCCCAGGAAGTCCAATCTTCCATTCAACTTGTCAGAGAGAGCTGTGGGTTGCTCTCGAGTCACTTCAGGGCAAAGAGTCCTCTTCTAGGCTTGGGGCCAGGATGTAGTGTTCCTCTCCAGGGGCAACAGGGATATCGGGGTCGCATTCCAGTCTCACCTGGTGGGTCACGCCTCGTCTCGAGTGGAAGCAAAGGACTCCACTATCCTCTCGAGTCGGGACGCGTAACTCTTGGAGCCCAATGAGTGGCCTAAAGGGAGTCAAGCGTCCTGTGTAGCTTGGACAGAAGGTTCACGCTTGATCTACATACCATGCAGTTAAAGATGGCCCTCCTCTCGTGATGACGGGAGCGTCTCATGGGTTTTCTCGAGCTGCGGCGCCAGTGTGGGGTTTCTCACGAGATATGATGGGGAGCTCAGGGAGCCTCTCGTGCGGCGCCAGAGAAGTCAGGCCTCCATGTGTGTGGCCAGGCAGATCGCGTCATTGCTCTGGAGTCATGGGAGGGACTAGGGCCTCCAGACGCATTTAAGAAGGACTCTCGAGGTCTTTCTTGGGTTGGGGCGGGAAACACTCGTTTCCCTCGACCTCTACCGGGGACCTTAGGGAACTTCCCAGGTGCCTCTGAGAGGTGAGGGATACTGAGGAGTTAGAGGGGCCTCTCGGGACTCCACTAGGTTTGACGAAATGAAAGAGGGCCTCATCTCGATTGGAGGCAGGAACCTCAGGCTTCCTCTCCATTTCTGACTCTGACCGCAGGGTCCCTGCAGGGTTGGGACAGGAGAGTCAGGCCTCGTCTTGTGTGAAGGAATGCAACTTCACTTGCCTCTCGAGTTGTTCACGGGGTGACAGTCCACATTTGGAGCTGTGAGTGGAATCGGCGGGTTTTTCCAGACGATGCATGGGGATGTCATTGTCCCTTCGTGTTGTGCCTTCATCCACAGGGTTGCCTTCGAAGAGATGTCCGGGCGTCAGGTTCTTATCTAGAGTGGACCGGGAATTCGGGATCTTTCAACATGTGGCACCAACCATGAGGCTACTTTTCGAATTTCCTCATGAGACCGGCCTCATCCGGAGGTTTGCGGGGAACGTCGGGAACCCCTTGCAGACAAAGCATGGGAGTCGACCCTCCTGTCGCGATCAGGAGGGGTGAAGGGGCTCACAGGAAGTGGTGCCGTGAACTTTGGTGTTTCCCTCGAGTGAGACCGGTATGTCAGGGAACTTTGGGGGTCGCATCAAGGGTGCCAAGTACCGTTTTGTACTTCAGGATGGAACGTGGGACTTCTCTTGATACGCTGTAGCGGCCAAGGGCCTCATCTTGCGATGACGGGGGAGCCACGTGGTTTTTCTCGAGTTGCGGCGGGATTCTCGAATTATGACAGGGATTTCAGGCTTCCTCTTGTGTTGGGCCAGGGAAGTCCAATCATCCATTCGAGTTGCGAGGGAGAGCTGGGGGTTGCGCTCGAGTCACTGCAGGGCAAAGGACACCTCATCTAGGCTTGTGTCCAGGACCTAATGTTCCTCTCCAAGGGCCACAGGGATCTCAGGTTTGCATTCCAGACTCACCCAGGGAGTCAGGCCTCGTGTCGAAGGGAAGCAAAGGACTCTGCTCTCCTTTCGAGTTGCGACGGGCACCTCTTGGAGCCCACTTTGTGGCCTAAAGGGAGTCAAGCCTCCTGTGAAGTTTGGAGAGAGGACTTGGGACTGCTCTCCAGGCCATGCAGGAAAAGATGGCCCTCATCTCGCGATGACGGAGGGGTCTTGTGTGTTTTCTCGATCTGCGGCGCCAGTGTGGGGTTTCACACGAGGTACGACAGGGAGCTCAGGGAGCCTCTCATGTGGCGCCAGGGAAGTCAGGTGTCCATGCGCATGGCGAGGGGGAGCGTGTCATTGCTCTCGAGTCATGGTAGGGGAATCCGGCCTCAAGACGCGTTGAAGACGGACTCTTGAGGTCTTTCTCGGGTTGCGGCAGGATACCCTGTGTTCCCTCGACTTGTGCCGGTGAACTCAGGGAGTTGCTCAGGGTGCCTCTGAGAAGACACTGATACTGTGGTGTTGGGAGGGGCCTCTCGGGACTCCACTGCGTTTGGTGCAATGGAAGATTGCCGGGAGCCAGCGAGAGATATTCCACTCGTGACAAATGTCATGAGGAAAGAATCTCGGCATACGCAAAGGCGGGATCGAGCCTCCGGGAGTTCCCCCGTATATTCTTCAGCATCTACCCCCCAAAACCAAAGTCTGCCTTCTTTATTGCTTTGTTCTCTCACCTCTGACATTACTGGGGATGTCCCCCACCACCATCTCACTCTCTCTGTCAAAGAGCTAACTTACAGCTCCAACTAATAATGTTCCTGGGCAATTAGGAGTGTTTAAATCCAAACCCCTCAGATGGTTTTCTAACTCGCCTGACAAGTTTACCCGGTCTCCTACAGCTATGCATACGATTGTGTACAGTCTCCCAGCCTCGAGACGCACGGGAAGTTTAAGATATTCAAATAGCTTAGAGCCTCTCAGAGAGTTAGAAACTGTCAGAATAAAACTAGTAAAAGATTTCATTGATGAACCAATGCTTTTTGCCAAGTTTCCACACCCCCTGAATTGTATCCTTGAATGTGTGCTAATTAATATAGTTGGTATGTAGAAAAAATAAGTAGTGGCCTTGATGTTGGTAACTTTAGACCCTTAAGGTAATAAATTCTTTTCTTTGTTGTAAACCCATTACACATCCGCCCTATAGGAATGCAATTTTATCTTCGAAAGATGGCGCCAAAGCTTAAACAATTACTCTTAGAGAAAATAACTCTTATGGTTGATAAGTCTTTGTCAAGAGTCATAAATTGTTAATAGGTCTTCTGGCCAGAAGATGATGTAAATCATCTAAACCATTTTTATACGATAAATCTGCAGAAAAGAAACCCTGGTTTTTGATAAGGATTAAAGACTGCTGACTTTGCATCCCCTATTATCCTCTATGTGTAACTTAGGGTATTAAAACCTGTGTTGAAAATAAAGCTACGGGCCTTGCTCGCCAACGCTTGGTCTCCCCATGTCATTCTTCCCCTCAATTTTCAGATGAGTGTCCATCTGGAGCGCGGATATCCTCTGCGACCATTTATTTGCCTGGGCTTCGAAGACCCACTCGATAAGGTGTCTAAGGTGGGGCACCTTCCTCTATTCTAGAGGGCACTTGCAGCCTCCGTGGTCAGAGCTAACCTGGTGTCACGGGTTATATTGATTTTCCGCGTAAACCAAGCTACTCAGCTGCTTTTCTCCACTGAATTTTCCTACTGAGCTATCCTCATTCTATTACTCTTTATATCTTTGATGAATAAATAAATATATAAATAGGTCGCCTACTCCATCTTCCCTTCGAATACCCTGGATCAGCTGGGGCTGGACCTCTGCAGGTGGCGCCCGAGACAGGCATTTCGAAGGCAAATCCCCAACCCCATTCCCCCAGTGTTCAGTTTTGGGGACAGATAGGATCCCACTTAGGGGGCTGCAGATCCCCCTGTAGAATAGACAGGGCGAGAGGAGTGGGAAGTGTTGAAGAGTTAGAGAGAAAAAACGGTTTCTAAAAAGGCTGACAAAAAAGGCCTAATCTTTAGATAGCTAAAAGCAAAATCTTTTACTATCCTTAAGTTTCTGACATGGGCAACACTGAATCAAATGAAAGACAGCTCTTTATAGGAGTAATTTTACAGTTATTAAGTAAAAGAAGAATCAAGGTTAAAACATCTTCCATTCAATCATTTTTTACATTTGTACAAGACCACTGCCCTTGGTTTCTACAACAAGGCACTCTTAACCTCGATATCTTGAAACAACTAGGAAAACAGCTAAGAGCTTATTGTGCTCAGCAAGGTTTGGAAAAAATCCCTACTTACACCTTTCCTCTGTGGAATATGACTAGAGATGTTTTAGATCCAGCTCATGAATTTGAAAAGGTACCTGTTAAAGAGGAAAGTAAAGTTGGAAAAGTACCTGTTAAACAAAAAAGCAAATCTGAAAAGGTACCTGTTATAAAGAAAAGTGAAAATGAAGAGGCTATACCTAGCTATCGACAGCTAAATGAATGGCTGGCCGCTATGACTGCCAATGAGCATGTAAAAGATAGGGATGAAAAGAAATATCAGCTCTCCCCTCAATTTGAAAAAGGTTTAGAGGAAACAGCAGCTCGATGCCATTCTGATGAGGATTTTTTTTTTTAAGCTAAAGATGCTCCTAAAAGTTTAAGAAAACATCCCTAATCAGACCATCCGCTCCTAGGAGGTTGAGGGAAACATCCCCGATCATACAGTTCGTAAGATTTAGTTATCAAACAGTTAAAGGATCTCCGGAACAGAAGAGGAAAACTTCGGGACGCTCCCATCCCCCTATGCCTCCTCCTCCATGTTGGGGTAAAGGGCCACCGCTAGGAGTTTCCCGGAGAAGGATTTTCTCTAGTCCCAAGGATGAACTTGATCCTCACCTTGAGGCTTCTTTTCTAGTCCCCTCTGCAGTTTAGCCAGGGTAAAGAGGTTACAAAATAAATAAAAATATTCTCTAAAATTAAAAAAAAAATTAAAAATGGATTTCTCTGCATCTAAGAATAGACAAATATTTATTGACTGTGGAATATGATTAGAAATGTCCTGGACCTCCGTCACGAGGCTGTTAAATAGACTATGGGGGAGGCTATAGAGGTGGATGGTGGTGAGTCTCCATTTACTGCACAGATCATATTTTCTGCCATTGAAGAAAAAAAAAAAAAGGAGGGAGAAAGTGGTCTACCTCCCGAGGAAGGAGAGGGCTTACAGGACGCTGTGGCCGAGAGCTCTGGCGAGCTCCCTCCCCCTCTGCGCAAACCTTTAAAAAACTTATCCACCACTTTCTGATTTAAGGCGACTGCCACCGCCTTCGATTGTGCCTCCCAGGACCCAGGAGTTCCCCACTTTGCCCCCAAAGCCTCCCAAAGTGTTGCCTAAGACTGAGGAAGATAAAAAGTTTTTTAAACAAAGGAGCTTTTAGTACACAATATGCAGAGTGTGCTCCTTGGAGAAAACTCCCTCAGGGGGGTCCCACCCAGGCTAGGAGAAAAGCGAAAAGGCAAGGAGATTTAATAACAATATTAACCCCTGATGTGCCGCTTACTCCAATTCCAACCGGAGTGGCTGGCCCCCTATCTGAGGACATTGTAAGATTTGTCCTGGGGCGTAGCTCGCTTTCTTTTAAAAAAAATTAAATAAAAAAAAAAAGAAAGAAAAGAAATTTCGCTGGTGCATGGTGTAGTAGATTCTGATGATATTGAGAAATTAAAGTCTTGATCTCACTGCCTATCAAAACTGTACAAATTAATAAAGGTCAAAGAGTAACACAGCTTTTACTTTTACCTTACTATCAGACAAGGACAAACTTGACTTCTCAATCTAAGAGCCACAAAACATTTGGATCTAGTGATCTAGCCTTTTGGGTGCAGGAAATTACAGTTCCAAGGCCTTTAAAAGATCTTTTAATTCAAGAGAATAAAATGCCAGGGCTATTAGACACAGGAACAGACGTCTCTTAACATTGCTGGGAAAGACTGGCCCAGCTCCTGGCCAACACATAATACTGAAAATGAGTTGGTGGGATTAGAGAAAGTGGTATGTGGGGTGGAGATGCTGTACAGGTGGTACATTTAACAATACTTTATATATTGTTATAAATACATAATATAAATGTATTTGCCTAATTACAGTTTGCCTAATTAGGTATGGGTATAAATAAAATATAATAAAGGTATACCTAATTCTATTTATAGATCTATACTTAATTAATTTGTATATAAATTAATATGTATACTATATACACACACACATATATATACTGTATAATTAAATATATATGGCAGTAATATAATGTGTGTGTGGCTGATATTAATTGGTATGGATTGATGTGCTGTGATGATATATGCTCTATATACTGTATAATTATAAATGTGTGACATGTATTATTATAGTATATTGGTTTGTGTTGGTTGGTATTAGCTGTGTATGTGTTGTATTGTTGTAATATATATTAATTAATGTATTAATTATAAAGATTAATTCAAGTATATTGATTTATATATATTATATGTCAATAACTTTATACTTGTTGCCATATATAAATACATATATAAATGCATTTTGCATTTAGGTATATCTGTATACCTGTATACCAAAATGAGATAAGGAGGTTATACATTTATTACTTAAATTTATACAGAGACCTAAACTAAACATTAGACCTAAATTAACATATCCATAGGGAAACAGCTAGACAAATAGTGAAGTTATGTTCCAATTGTAATTAATCACTTAAACGTAAACACACAGGGGCAGACTACAATGATGAGACACTAGATGCCTGAATTACAGGCTACGACTCGGCCCCTGGTCAAGTAAAAAGGCCTCCTTACGGGAGAGTGAAAAAGGCCAGATGTGTTGCTAACTTGTGGGAGAGGGTATGCTTGTATATTTCTACAGAATGCAGATTCTCCGGTTTGGATCTCAGACAAATTCGTCACGTCACATTCCCCAAAGACCAGGTTCGCGGCGCGCGCACTCGCTCGCTCCCCCTCCCCCAGCCAGCTCTCGCCCCCGCGCCACCAGCAGCGCCTCGCACCCACCTCTCTGCACCCCGTGACCTAGAGCAAAGAAGTCTGTGCAGCGAGTGAGGGCCAGAGAGGAAAGCGCGCCCGCGGAGTGCCGTCCAGACCAGCGTGGCCCCACCGGCGAGAGGGGACCGCCCTGAGCCCAAGCGGTGGCGGCTAGCCCTAAACCACGAACCCTGCCCCTCCGCCCACCATAGGCGCCTTGGCCCACAGCCTGCCGCTCGCGTTCTGCCTCCTGATGCTGGGGACACTGCTCCCCCGGGCTGACGCCTACAGCTGCTCCCTGGTTCATCTTGTTTAAACCCTCAATATAATGTTTGCTCCTTTGTAATGCTACAACATCCACCTTATCTTATGATGTAACCACTTATTGAATTATGGTCTTGCTGTATTACAACAACTACAGGATTTAATGCAAACACGACGGTTTGTGGGCTTACTTATCTTGGGAACAGCAGCTTTGATAAGTGCAATCACTTCTGTTACTGTGGCAGCAATATCATTGACTCAACAAGTACATACTGCTCAATATGTTGATTCTATGTCCAAAAATGTTTCTTTAACATTGGCAACACAGGAAGCTATAGAGAGAAAATTAGAAATGAGGGTAGACGCCCTAGAGGAAGCAGTAATACATATTGGGACTGAATTGCAGGCTTTAAAGGTGAAAATGGCATTGTCTTGTCATGCTGACTATCGGTGGATATGTGGAACACCCCTGAAAGTAAATGAGACAGATTTTGAATGGGAAAAGATTAAAAACCATATTTCAGGTATCTGGAACAGCTCTGACATTGGTTGAGACGTAGGGAAACTTCACTATCAAATAGCAACCATGGAGCACTCCCGATTAGATTTTACTGCTGCTGGAACAGCAAATGATTTCTTCCATACTTTCCCTAACTACATCTCAGGAAAGAATATTCTGTCTAATGTCTTTAGCTATGCTGCGGTGGCTGCTTTAATTCTGCTTCTCATAATCATTCTTCCTTGTATTGTCAGGATTCTTCGGCAGAGTATTCAGAGGCTCGCGACTGAGCTACATCTGGCTGTTTTAAGAAATACAAAACGGGGAGATGCCGGGAGCCGGCGAGAGACATTCCACTCGTGACAAAGGTCATGAGGAAGGAGGCTGGGCATACACAAAGGCGGGATCGAGCCTCGGGAGTCCTCCCGGATATTCTTGAGCATCTACCCCCCAAAACCAGAGTCTGCCTACTTTATTGCTTTGTGCTCTCACCTCTGACTTTCCTGGGGGCTGTCCCCCACCACCATCTCACTCTCTCTGTCAAAGAGCTAACTTACAGCTCCAATTAATAAAGTTCCTGGGCAATTAGGAGTGTTTAAATCCAAACACGTCAGATGGCTCTCTAACTCGCCTGACAAGTTTACCCGGTCTCCTACAGCAATGCATACAATTGTTTACAGTCTCCGAGCCTCGAGAGGCACGGGAAGCTTAAGATATTCAAATAGCTTAGAGCCTCTCAGAGAGTTAGAAACTGTCAGAATAAAACTAGTAAAAGATTTCATTGATGAACCAATGCTTGTTGCCAAGTTTCCACATCCCCTGAATTGTATCCTTGAATGTGTATTAATTAATATAGTTGGTATGTAGAAGAAATAAGTAGTGGCCTTGGTGTTACTAACTTTAGACCCTTAAGGTAATAAATTATTTCCTTTGTTGTAAGCCCATTACACATCTGCCCTATAGGAATGCAATTTTATCTTCGAAAGATGGGGCCAAACCTTAAAATAATTACTCTTAGAGAAAATAAGTCTTACGGTTGATAAGTCATTGTCAAGAGTCATAAAATGTTAATAGGTCTTCTGGCTAGAAGATGATGTAAATCACCTAAACCATTTGTATACGATACATTTGCAGGACAGAAACTCTGGTTTTTGATAAGGATCAAAGGCTGCTGTCTTTGCATCCCCATTATCCTCCATGTGTAACTTAAGGTATAAAAACCCCTGTTGAAAATAAAGCTACGGGCCTTGATTGCCAACGCTTAGTCTCCTAATGTCATTCTTCCCCTCAATTTTCAGATGAGTGTCCATCTGGAGCGCGGATATCCTCTGCGACCATTTATTTGCCTGGGCTTCGAAGACCACTTGAGAAGGTGTCTAAGGTGGGGCACTTTTCGCTATTCGAGAGGGAGCCTGCGGCCTCCGTGGTCAGAGCTAACCTGGTGTCACGGGTTATACTGATTTTCCGCATAAACCAAGCTACTCAGCTTCTTTTCTCCACTAAATTTTCCTACTGAGCTATCCTCATTCTATTACTCTTTATATCTTCGATAAATAAATCAATAGGTCGCCTACTCTGTCTCCCCTTCGAAAACCCTGGACCAGCCGAGGCTGGACCTTGTCAGAAGAGGGCCTCATCTCGATTTGAAGCAGGAACCTCAGGGTTGCTCTCCGTTTCTGACTCTGAACACAGAGTCCCTACAGAGTTAGGACAGGAGAGTCAGGCCTCGTCTTGTGTGGAGGAATGGAACTCCACTGGACTCTCGAGTTGTTCACCAGATAACAGGCCACTTGTCGAGCTGTGTGTGGAACCTGCGGTTTTATCCGGACGATGCATGGGGGTGTCAGTTCCCCTTCGTTTTTTGCCTTCATACACAGGGTTGCCTTCGAAGAGGTATCCAGCCTTCAGATTCTTATCAAGAGCAGACCAGGAAATCAGTGTCTTTCGGCATGTGGCACCACCCACAAGCCTACGTCTCGAATTTCTTCTTGAGACGGACCTCAACCTGAGGTGCACCAGGAAGGTCGGTAACCCTTTCAGACAAAGCAAGTGAATCGACCCTCTTGTCCCGATCAGGAGGGGAGAAGGGGCTCAGATGAAGTGGTGCCGGGAACCTCGATGTTCCCCTCGGGTAAAACTGGGATGTCGGGGAACTTTTGGAGTCACATCAAAGGTGCTAAGTACCGTTTCAAACTTCAAGACGGAACGTGAGACTTCTCTTGAGACGCTGTAGCTGGCAAGGGCCTCATCTTGTGGTGACGGGTTAACCACGTCGTTTTTCTCGAGTTGTGGCGGGATTCTCGAGTTAGGTCAGGAAATTCAGGCTTCCTCTTGTGTTGGCCCAGGGAAGTCCAGTCTTCCATTCGAGTTGCGAGGGAGAGCTAGGGATTGCGCTTGAGTTACTGCAGGGCAAAAGAGACCTTATCTAGGCTCGTGTCCAGGACATAATGTTCGTCTCCAGGGGGGACAGGGATCTCGGGGTTGCTTTCCTGATGCACCCGGGGAGTCAGTCCTTGTCTCGAGGGGAAGCGAAGGACTCCACTCTCCTCTCGAGTTGCGACGGGTATCTCTTGGAGCCCACTGAGTGGCCTAAAGGGAGTCAAGCCTCCTGTGGAGTTTGGAGAGAGGACTCGTGATTGCTCTCCAGGCCATGCAGGAAAAGAAGGCCATCATCTCGCGATGAAGGGGGCGTCTCGTGGGTTTTCTCGAGCTGCAGCGCCAGTGTGGGGTTTCTCATGAGGTACTACGGGGAGCTCAGGGAGCCTCTCATGTGGCGCTTGGGAAGTCAGGTCTCCATGCGCATTGCGAGGGGGAGCGCGTCATTGCTCTAGAGTCATGGAAGGTGTATCGGGCCTCAAGAACCGTTAAAGAAGGACTTTCAAGGTGTTTCTTGGGTCACGGCAGTAAACCCTGGGTTCCCTCGACTAGTGCCGGTGGCCTCAGGGAGCTTCTCAGTGTGCCTCTGAGAAGTCAAGGATACCCTGGAGTTGGGAGGGCCCTCTCGGGACTCCACTGGGTTTGGTGCAATAGAAGAGGGCCTCATCTCGAGTGGAGGCAGGAACCTCAGGGTTCGTCTCCATTTCTGACTCTGATCGCAGGGTCCCTGCAGAGTTGGGACAGGAGAGTCAGGCCTCGTCTTGTAAGGAGGAATGGAACTCCGCTTGCCTCTCGAGTTATTCACGGGGTGACAGGCAACTTGTCGAACTGTGTTTGGAATCTGCGGGTTTTTCCGGACGATGCACGAGGGTGTCGGTGCCCCTTCGTGTTGTGGCTTCTTCCACAGGGTTGCCTTTCAAGAGGTGTCCGGGCATCGGGTTCT
The DNA here is from genome assembly GCF_029407905.1 of Bubalus kerabau. Classification (NCBI taxonomy): domain Eukaryota; kingdom Metazoa; phylum Chordata; class Mammalia; order Artiodactyla; family Bovidae; genus Bubalus; species Bubalus kerabau. Next base: position 157,365 of record NW_026577909.1, on the reverse strand, counting down.
TATCAAGAGTGGACCGGGGAATCGGGGTCTTTCAGCATGTGTTACCACCCATGAAGCTACGTCTCAAATATTCTCGTTAGACCGGCCTCATCCTGAGGTGCGCCGGGAAGGTTGGGAACCCCTTCCAGACAAAGCACGGGAGTCGACCCTCCAGTCGCAATCAGGAGGGGAGAAGTGGCTCAGATGAAGTCGTACCGGGAACCTCGGTGTTCCCCTCGAGAGAGACCAGGGTGTCGGGGAACTTTTGGAATCGCATCAAGGGTGCCAAGTTTTCACACTTGAAGTGTGAAAACACTTCAAGAAGAAACCTGGGACTTCTCTTTAGACGCTGTAGCGGGCAAGGGCCTCATCTTGCGATGACAGGGTAACCATGTGGTTTTTCTCGAGTTTCGGCGGGATTCTCGAGTTACGATGGGGAATTCAGGCTTCCTCTTGTGTTGGCCCAGGGAAGTCCAATCTTCCATTGGAGTTGCGAGAGAGAGCTAGGGATTGCTCTCGAGTCACTTCAGGGCAAAAGAGACCTCATCTAAGCTTGTGTCCAGGACCTAATGTTCCTCTCCAGGGGCGACAGAGATCTCGGGGTTGCATTTTAGACGCACCCGAGGAGTCAGACCTCATCTCGAGAGGAAGGAAAGGACTCTGCTCTGCTCTCGAGTCCCGACGGGTATTTCTTGGAGACCACTGAGTGGCCTAAAGGGAGTCAAGCCTCCTGTGGATTTTTTTTTTAATTTTATTTTATTTTTAAACTTTACATAATTGTATTAGTTTTTCCAAATATTAAAATGAATCCGCCTCAGGTATACATGTGCTCCCCATCCTGAACCCTCCTCCCTCCTCCCCCCCATAGCATCCCTCTGGGTCGTCCCAGTGCACTAGCCCCAAGCATCCAGTGTCATGCATCAAACCTGGACTGGCAACTCTTTTCATACATGATATTTTACATGTTTCAATGCCATTCTCCCAAATCTTCCCACCTTCTCCCTCTCCCACGGAGTCCATAAGACTCTTCTATACATCAGTGTCTCTTTTGCTGTCTCGTACTCAGGGTTATTGTTACCGTCTTTCAAAGTTCCATATATATGCGTTAGTATACTGTATTGGTATTTTTCTTTCTGGCTTACTTCACTCTGTATAATAGGCTCCAGTTTCATCCACCTCATTAGAATTGATTCATTCTATTCTTTTTAATGGCGGAGTAATACTCCATTGTGTATATGTACCACAGCTTTCTTATCCATTCATCTGCTGATGGACATCTAGGTTGCTTCCATGTCCTGGCTATTAGAAACAGTGCTGCGATGAACATTGGGGTACACGTGTCTCTTTCCCTTCTGGTTTCCTCAGTGTGTATGCCCAGCAGTGGGATTGCTGGATCATAAGGCAGTTCTATTTCCAGTTTTTTAAGGAATCTCCACACTGTTCTCTATAGTGGCTGTACTAGTTTGCATTCCCACCAACAGTGTAAGAGGGTTCCCTTTTCTCCACACCCTCTCCAGCATTTATTATTTGTAGACTTTTGGATTGCAGCCATTCTGACTGGCGTGAAATGGTACCTCATTGTGGTTTTGATTTGCATTTCTATGATAATGAGTGATTTTGAGCATCTTTTCATGTGTTTGTTAGCCATCTGTATGTCTTCTTTGGAGAAATGTCTATTTAGTTCTTTGGCCCATTTTTTGATTGGGTCATCTATTTTTCTGGAGTTGAGCTGTAGGTGTTGCTTGTATATTTTTGAGATTAGTTGTTTGTCAGTTGCTTCATTTCCTATTATTTTCTCCCATTCCGAAGGCTGTCTTTTCACCTTGCTAATAGTTTGCTTTGATGTGCAGAAGCTTTTAAGGTTAATTAGGTCCCATTTGTTTATTTTTGTTTTTATTTCCAATATTCTGGGAGGTGGGTCATAGAGGATCCTGCTGTGATGTATTTCAGAGACTGTTTTGCCTATGTTCTCCTCTAGGAGTTTTATAGTTTCTGGTCTTACGTTTAGATCTTTAATCCATTTTGAGTTTATTTTTGTGTATTGTGTTAGAAAGTGTTCTAGTTTCATTCTTTTACAAGTGGTTGACCAGATTTCCCAGCACCACTTGTTAAAGAGATTGTCTTTAATCCATTGTATATTTTTGCCTCCTTTGTCAAAGATAAGGTGTCCATATGTGTGTGGATTTATCTCTGGGCTTTCTCTTTCGTTCCACTAATCTATATTTCTGTCTTTGTGCCAGTACCATACTGTCTTGATAACTGTGGCTTTGTAGCGGAGCCTGAAATCAGGTAGGTTGATTCCTCCAGTTCCATTCTTCTTTCTCAAGATCGCTTTGGCTATTCGAGGTTTTTTGTATTTCCATACAAATTGTGAAATTATTTGTTCTAGCTCTGTGAAGAATACTGTTGGTAGCTTGATAGGGATTGCATTGAATCTATAAATTGCCTTGGGTAGTATACTCATTTTCACTATATTGATTCTTCCAATCCATGAACATGGTATATTTCTCCACCTATTAGTGTCCTCTTTGATTTCTTTCACCAGTGTTTTATAGTTTTCTATATATAGGTCTTTAGTTTCTTTAGGTAGGTATATTCCTAAGTATTTTATTCTTTCCGTTGCAATGGTGAATGAAATTCTTTCCTTAATTTCTCTTTCTGTTTTCTCATTATTAGTGTATAGGAATGCAAGGGATTTCTGTGTGTTGATTTTATATCCTGCAACTTTACTATAGTCATTGACTAGTTCTAGTGATTTTCTGGTGGAGTCTTTAGGGTTTTCTATGTAGAGGATCATGTCATCTGCAAACAGTGAGAGTTTTACTTCTTCTTTTCCAATTTGGATTCCTTTTGTTTCTTTTTCTGCTCTGATTGCTGTGGCCAAAACTTCCAAAGCTATGTTGAATAGTAATGGTGAAAGTGGGCACCCTTGTCTAGTTCCTAACTTTAGAGGAAATGCTTTCAATTTTTCACCATTGAGGATAATGTTTGCTGTGGGTTTGTCATATATAGCTTTTATTATGTTGAGGTATGTTCCTTCTGTTCCTGCTTTCTGGAGAGTTTTTATCATAAATGGATGTTGAGTTTTGTCAAAGGCTTTCTCTGCATCTATTGAGACAATCATATGGTTTTTATTTTTCAATTTGTTAAGGTGGTGTATTACATTGATTGATTTGCGGATATTGAAGAATCCTTGCATCCCTGGGATAAAGCCCACTTGGTCATGGTGTATGATATTTTTAATGTGTTGTTGGATTCTGATTGCTAGAATTTTGTTAAGGATTTTTGCATCTATGTCATCAGTGATATTGGCCTGTAGTTTTCTTTTTTTGTGGGATCTTTGTCAGGTTTTGGTATTAGGCTGATGGTGGCCTCATAGAATGAGTTTGGAAGTTTACCTTCCTCTGCAATTTTCTGGAAGAGTTTGAGCAGGATAGGTGTTAGCTCTTCTCTAAATTTTTCGTAGAATTCAGCTGTGAAGCCGTCTGGACCTGGGCTTTTGTTGGCTGGAAGATTTTTGGTTACAGTTTCCATTTCCGTGCTTGTGATGGGTCTGTTAAGATTTTCTATTTCTTCCCTGGTCCAGTTTTGGAAAGTTGTACTTTTCTAAGAATTTGTCCATTTCTTCCACGTTGTCCATTTTATTGGCATATAATTGTTGATAGTAGTCTCTTATGATCCTTTGTATTTCTGTGTTTTCTGTTGTGATCTCTCCATTTTCATTTCTAATTTTATTGATTTGATTTTTCTCCCTTTGTTTCTTGATGAGTCTGGCTAATGGTTTGTCAATTTTATTTATCGTTTCAAAGAACCAGCTTTTGGTTTTGTTGATTTTTGCTATGGTCTCTTTTGTTTCTTTTGCATTTATTTCTGCTCTAATTTTTAAGATTCCTTTCCTTCTACTAACCCTGGGGTTCTTCATTTCTTCCTTTTCTAGTTGCTTTAGGTGTAGAGTTAGTTTATTTATTTGACTTTTTTCTTGTTTCTTGAGGTGTGCCTGTATTGCTATGAACTTTCCCCTTAGGACTGCTTTTACCGTGTCCCACAAGTTTTGGGTTGTTGTGTTTTCATTTTCATCCGTTTCTATGCAAATTTTGATTTCTTTTTTGATTTCTTCTGTGATTTGTTGGTTATTCAGCAGCGTGTTGTTCAGCCTCCATATGTTGGAATTTTTAATAGTTTTTCTCCTGTAATTGAGATCTAATCTTACTGCATTGTGGTCAGAAAAGATGCTTGGAATGATTTCTATTTTTTTGAATTTACCAAGGCTAGCTTTATGGCCCAGGATGTGATCTATCCTGGAGAAGGTTCCATGTGCACTTTAGAAAAAGGTGAAATTCATTGTTTTGGGATGAAATGTCCTATAGATATCAATTAGGTCTAACTGGTCTATTGTATCATTTAAAGTTTGTGTTTCCTTGTTAAATTTCTGTTTAGTTGATCTATCCATAGGTGTGAGTGGGGTATTAAAATCTCCAACTATTATTGTGTTAGTGTTAATTTCTCCTTTCATACTTGTTAGCATTTGTCTTACATACTGTGGTGCTCCCGCGTTGGGTGCATATATATTTATAATTGTTATATCTTCTTCTTGGATTGATCCTTTGATCATTATGTAGTGACCTTCTTTGTCTCTTTTCACAGCCTTTGTTTTAAAGTCTATTTTATCTGATATGAGTATCGCTACTCCTGCTTTCTTTTGGTCCCTATTTGCATGGAAAATCTTTTTCCAGCCCTTCACTTTCAGTCTGTATGTATCCCCTGTTTTGAGGTGGGTCTCTTGTAGACAACATATGTAGGGGTCTTTTTTTTGTATCCATTCAGCCAGTCTTTGTCTTTTGGTTGGAGCATTCAACCCATTTACGTTTAAGGTAATTACTGATAAGTATGATCCCATTGCCATTTACTTTATTGTTTGGGGTTTGAATTTATACACCGTTTTTGTGTTTCCTGTTTAGTATTTGTTGGAGAGCTGGTTTGGTGGTGCAGAATTCTCTCAGCTTCTGCTTGTCTGAAAAGCTTTTGATTTCTCATTCATACTTGAATGAGATCCTTGCTGGGTACAATAATCTGGGCTGTAGGTTATTTTCTTTCATCATTTTAAGTATGTCTTGCCATTCCCTCCTTGCTTGAAGAGTTTCTATTGAAAGATCAGCTGTTATCCTTATGGCAATTCCCTTGTGTGTTATTTGTTGTTTTTCCCTTGCTGCTTTTCATATTTGTTCTTTGTGTTTGATTTTTGTTAATGTGATTAATATGTGTCTTGGGGGGTTTCGCCTTGGCTTTATCCTGTTTGGGACTCTCTGGGTTTCTTGGACTTGAGTGAGTATTTCCTTCCCCATTTTAGGGAAGTTTTCAACTATTATCTCCTCAAGTATTTTCTCACGGTCTTTCTTTTTGTCTTCTTCTTCTGGGACCCCTATGATTCGAATGTTGTAGCGTTTAATATTGTCCTGGAGGTCTCTGAGATTGTGCTCATTTCTTTTAATTCGTTTTTCATGTATCCTCTCTGATTCATTTATTTCTACCATTCTATCTTCGAATTCACTAATCCTATCTTCTGCCTCTGTTATTCTACTATTTGTTGCCTCCAGAGTGTTTTTAATTTCATTTATTGCATTATTCATTATATATTGACTCTTTTTTTATTTCTTCTAGGTCCTTGTTAAACCTTTCTTGCATCTTCTCAATCCTTGTCTCCAGGCTATTTATCTGTGATTCCATTTTAATTTCAAGATTTTAGATCCATTTCACTATCCTTACTCGGAATTCTTTATCAGGTAGATTCCCTATCTCTTCCTCTTTTGTTTGGTTTGGTGGGCATTTATCCTGTTCCTTTATCTGCTGGGTATTCCTCTGTCTCATCTTGTTTAAATTGCTGAGTTTGGGGTGTCCTTTCTGTATTCTGGCAGTTTGTGGAGTTCTTTACTGTGGCATTTCCTCGCTGTGTGTGGGTTTGTACAGGTGTCTTGTCAAGGTTTCCTGGTTAGGGAAGCTTGTGTCCGTGTTCTGGTGGGTGGAGCTGTATTTCTTCTCTCTGGAGTGCAATGAAGTGTCCAGTAATGAGTTATGAGATGTTTGTGGTTTTGGGGTGACTTTGGGCAGCCTGTATCTTGAAGCTCAGGGCTGCGTTCCTTTGTTGCTGGAGAATTTGCTTGGTAAGTCTTGCCCTGGAACTTGTTGGCCCTTGTGTGGTGCTTGATTTCAGTGTCGGTATGGAGGCATTTGATGAGCTCCTGTCAATTAATGTTCCTTGGAGTCAGGAGTTCCCTGGAGGCAGGGTTTGGACTTAAGCCTCCTGCTTCCAGTTATCTGTCTTACTTTTACAGTAGTTTCAAAACTTCTCCTTCTATACCGCACCATTGATAAAACATCTACGTTAAAGAAGAAAAGTTTCTCTACTGTGAGGGCCACTCAGAAAGGTTCACAGCATTACATGGAGAAGAGAAGAGGGAGGAGGGAGTTAGAGGTGACCCAAATGAGATCAGGTGGAATCAATAGTGGAGAGAGTGGGCTGGCCAGTAGTCACTTCCTTATGTGCACTCCACAACTGGACCACTCAGAGATGTTCACAGAGTTATACAGAGATGAGAAGAAGGAGGAAGGAGACAGAGGTGGCCAGAAGGATAAAAGGGGGGAATGAAAAGGAGGGAGACAGATCCAGCCAGTAATCAGTTCCCTAAGTGTTCTCCACCGTCTGGAATACACAGAAATTCACAGAGTTGGGTAGAGTAGAGAGGGGTTAGGGAGGAGACACAGGCGACCTGGTGGAGAAAAAGGAGAGTCCAAAGGGAGACAGAGCAGTCAAGCCAGTAATCTCGCTCCCTAGTGAAAAATGGGTACTGAAGATTGGGTTCTTAAAGGTACAAAATTGGTAACAAATACATAAAAGCAAAAATTAAAAATCTAGAGTAGAGTTTGGACTTTCAAAAATATGATTTTAAAGAAAAGAAGAAGGAAAAGAAAGAGAGAAAAAACGAACAAAGAAAAACAAACAAGGTCGCAAAAATTATCAAGAAAATACAGGTACAAAATTGATAACTAATACCAAAAAGCAAAAATTAAAAATCTAGAGTAGAGTTTGGAATTTCAAAAACACAATGTTAAAAAAAAGGAAGAGGAAAACTAAAGAGAAAACAAACAAACAAAAACAAGCAATGTCGCAAAAATTATAAAGAAACTACAGGTACAAAATTGATATCAAATATCAAAAAGCATAAATTAAAAATCTAGAGTACAGTTTGGAATTTCAAAAATACAATGTTAAAGAAAAGAAGAAAAAAAAACAAAACAAAAAAACACGGTCAAAAAATTATTATATATATATATATATATATATATATATATATACATGAAGTTTGCTGAAGAAGAAAAAAATAGGGTCTTTTTTTTTGCAAAGTAATAGGTTATAAAAGTGAAAATTAAATGAACAATAGAGAACTTAAAATTAAAAAAATTAAAAAAAAGTAAGAATGATCATAAAAATATATCTAGGACTTTCTCTGGTTTTGTTGTGAGTATCGTGGGTTCAGTTCATTTTTGGCTAGTTCCTTGGTCCGACTTATATTTCTCAAGATCTATAGGCGCCTTCCTATGTAGTCCTAGTAACCACAGGGTTTTAATCTATTGCCTGTAGCTTCCAAGGCGTTTCCCTCTGTTATAGCTTCTTTTGTTTGCTGGTCTCTTCAGTGTCTGGTTTACGCCCTGACACAAAGGGGACGGTGGAGGACACTTTTTTTTTTTAGGCTCACTTGTTCATTTGCGCTGTGGGGAGGGAGGGAGGGAGTGATGCTGCAAACATATAACACTGGCGTGCGCTCGCAGTGCCTCAGCCACACTGGGTCTGCCCCCGCTCACGGCACGTGTAGCCTCCCTGCCCACACTGCTCGGGCTCTAGGTTGTTCCACCGGGAACAATCCGAGGCTGGCCCTGGGCTTCATGCACCTCCCAGGTCCAAGCCGCTCAGGTTCAGGCACTTGGGTAGTCCTCAGAGGCACAGACTCGGTTGGGCCTGCGTTTTGTGCTCTTCCCAGGTCCGAGCAGCTCAGGTGATGAGGTGTTTGGCGAGCGCCAATGTTGTGACTTATCGCCTCCCCGCCACTCGGTTATCTGGGTGTAAAACAGGCGCACCTTCTCAAGCAGATGTTGACCGTCCAGATCCCCAAGAAGTTTTAGTTAGCAAAGAAGGCTGCTTACAGTTTTATAGATAATGTCTCTCTGGGGCTGCGATTGCCCCCTTCTGGCTCTGGCTGCCTGTCACCGGAGGGGGAAGGTCTGCAGCCGGCTATCTCTGTTCAGTCCTTTGTTCCGTGCGCGGGCCTGGCGGTGTCTTAGGTTAGGGCTGGCTTTTTGCGTGGTAGATATCCCAGAGTCTGGTTTGCTAGCCCAAGTTATTTCGTTCAGATAGTGCTCAGGGTATTCAGGCCAGATTCTTACTCTAAGCGATGCAGCCCGCGCCGCGCCTCCCTGCCCAGCCCCTGCTTGCTAATGGTGTGAGCAGGCGTCTGCACTGCTTTGCGGCTGGGGGAGTTACCGTAGGGCTTGCAATCTGCGAGTTTTAATTGTTTATTTATTTTTATCCCCCTTATGTTGCCCTTTGTGCTTCCAAAGCTTGGCAAAGATTTGGCAGTGAAAAGCTTTCCTGGTGTTTGGAAACTTTTCTCTTTTTAAGACTATCTTCCCGGGACAGAAATCCCTCCCTCCCTCTTTTGTCTCTTTTTTTGTCTTTTATACTTTTTCCTACCTACTTTCCAAGAGTTGGGTTCTTTTCTGGGTGCCTGATGTCCTCTGGCAGCATTCATAAGTTGTATTGTGGAATTTACTCGACGTTTAAATGCTCTTTTGATGAAATTGTTTGGGGGGGAAAGAGTTCTCCCCATCCTACTCCTCAGCAATCTTGGCACCTCTCTTGTGGAGTTTGGAGAGAGCACGCGGGATTGCTCTCCAGGCCATGCAGGAAAAGAAGGCCCTCATCTCGCGATGTCGGGGGAGTCTCGTGGTTTTTCTGGAGCTGCGGTGCCAGTGTGGGGTTTCTCACAAGGTACGACCGGGAGCTCAGGGAGCCTCTCGTGTGGTGTCAGGGAAGTCAAGTCTCCATACGAGTGGCGAGGGGGCGCACGTCATTGCTCTCGAGTCATGGTAGTGGAATCAGGGCTCAACACAATGAAAAAGGACGCTCGAGGTCTTTCTCGGGTTGCGGCAGGAAACCCTGGGTTCCCTCGACTTGTGCCTGTGACCTCAGGTAGCTTCTCAGGGTGCCTCTGAGAAGTCAGGGATACTATGGAGCTGGGAGAGGCCTCTCGGGACTCCACTGGGTTTGTTGCAATGGAAGAGGGCCTAATCTCGAGATCAGGAAGGAACCTCAGGGTTCCTCTCCATTTCTGACTCAGATTGCAGGGTCCCTGCAGAGTTGGGACAGGAGAGTCAGGCCTCGTCTTGTGTGGAGGAATGGAACTCCGCTTGCCTCTCGAGTTGTTCAAGGAGTGACAGGCCACTTGGCGAGCTGTGTGTGGAACCTGCGGTTTTTTCCAGACAATGCACGGGGGTGTCAGTGCCCCTTCGTGATGTGCTTTCATCCACAGGGTTGCCTTCGAAGTGGTGTGCGGGCATCGGGTTCTTATTAAGAGCAGACCAGGAAATCGGGGTCTTTTGGAATGCGGCACCACACACGAGGCTACGTCTCGAATTTCCTCGTGAGACGGGCCTCATGCTGAGGTGCCCCTGGAAGGTCGGGAAAGCCTTCCAGACAAAGCAGGTTAATCGACCCTCCTGTCGTGATCAGGAGGGGAGAAGGGGCTCAGATGAAGTGGTGCCGGGAACCTCGGTGTTCCCCTTGAGTGAGACCGGTATGTCAGGGAACTTTTGGGGTCTCACGAAGCTTGCCAAATACTGTTTCAAACTTCAAGATGAAACGTGGGACTTCTCTTGAGACGCTGTGGCGGGCAAGGGCCTCATCTTGTGATGAAGGGGAAACCACGTGGTTTTTTTCGAGTTGCGATGGGATTGTTGACTTACGACGGGGAATTCAGGTTTCCTCTTCTGTTGGCCCAGGGAAGTCCATTCTTCCATTCGAGTTGCCAGGGAGAGCTGGGTGGGAATTGCTCTCAATTCACGGCAGGTCAAAATAGACCTCATCTATGCTTGTGTCCAGGACCTAATGTTCCTCTCCAGGGGCGATAGGGATCACGGGGACGCATTCCAGACTCACCCAGTGAGTCAGGCCTCGGCTCGAGGGGAAGCAAAGGATTCTGATATCCTCCTGGGTCGCGATAGGTATCTCTTGGAGCCCACTGAGTGGCCTCCAGGGAGTCAAGCCTCCTGTGGAGTTGGAGAGAGGACTCGGGATTGCTCTCCAGGCCATACAGGAAAGAAGGCCCTCAGCTCGCAATGACGGGGGCGTCTTGTGGGTTTTCTCGAGTTGGAGCGCAAGTATGAGTTTTCTCACGAGGTACGACGGGGAGCTCAGGGAGCCTCTCGTGTGGCGCCAGGAAAGTCAGGTGTCTATGCGTGTGATGAGGAGGAGCCCATAAATGCTCTCGAGTCATGGTAGGGAAATCGGGACGCAAGACGCGTTGAAGAAGGAGTCTCGAGGTCTTTCTCAGGTTGCGGCAGGAAACACTGGGTTCCCTCGACTTGTACCGGTGACCTCAGGGAGCTTCTCAGGGTGCCTCTGAGAAGTCAGGCATACTGTGGACTTGGGAGGCGCTCTCGGAACTCCACTGGGTTTGGTGCAATGGCAAAGGTTCTCATCTCGAGTTGAGGCAGGAACCTAAGGGTTCCTCTCCATTTCAAACTCCGACCACAGGGTCCCTGAAGAGTTGGGACAGGAGAGTCAGGCCTCGTCTTGTGTGGAGGAATGGAACTCCACTTGCCTCTCGAGTTGTTCACAGGATAACAGACCATTTGTCGAGCTGTGAGTGGAACCTTTGGTTTTTTCCGTAAGATGCATGAGGGGGTCAGTGCCCCTTCGTGTTGTGCCTTCATCCACAGGGTTGCCTTCAAAGAGGTGTCCGGACATCGGGTTCTTATCAATAGCAGAGCAGGAAATCGGGGTCTTTCAGAACGTGGCACCATCCATGAGGCTACGTCTCGAATTTCTTCATTAGACTGGTGTCATCCTGAGGTGCGCCATGAAGATCGGGAACCCCTTCCAGACAAAGCAGGGGAATCGACCATCTTGTCACGATCAGGAGGAGTGAAAGGGCTCAGTTGAAGTCGTGCCGGGAACCTCGGTGTTCCCCTCGAGTGGGACCGGTGTGTCGGGAAACTTTTGGGGTCACTTCAAGGGTGCCAAGTACCGTTTTGCACTTCAATACGGACTTGGGGCTTCTCTTGACACGCTGTAGAGGGCAAGGGCCTCATCTTGGGATGACGGGGGAATCACGTGGTTTTTCTCAAGGTGCGGCGGGATTCTCGAGTTACGACGGGGAATTCAGGCTTCCTCTTGTGTTGGCCCAGGGAAGTCCAATCTTCCATTCGAGTTTCGAGGGAGAGCTGGGGTTTGCTCTTGAGTCACTGCAGGGCAAAAGAGACCTCATCTAGGCTTGTGTCCAGGACCTAATATTCCTCTCCAGGGCCGACAGCGATCTCGGGTTTGCATTCCAGACGCATCCTGGGAGTCAGAGCTCGACTCGAGGGGAAGCAAAGGACCCCGCTCTCCTCTCGAGTCACCACAGGTGTCTCTTGGAGCCCACTGAGTGGCCTAAAGGGAGTCAAGCCCCCTGTGGAGTTTGGAGAGAGGACTCAGGATTGCTCTCCAGGCCATGCAGGAAAAGAAGACCCTCATCTCGCGATGACAGGGGCGTCTTGTTGGTTTTCTCGAGCTGCGGTGCCAGTGTGCGGTTTCTGACGAGGTGCGACGGGAAGCTCAGGGAGCCTTTCGTGTGGCACCAGGGAATTCAGGTCTCCATGCGCATGGCAAGGGGGAGCGCGTCATTGCTCTCGAGATATGATACGGGAATCGGGCCTCAAGACACGTTGAAGCAGGACTCTCAAGGTCTTTCTCGGGTTGCGGCAGGAAACCCTGGGTTCCGTCGACTTCTGCCGGTGACCTTAGGGAGCTTCTCAGGGTGCCTCTGAGAAGTCAGGCATACTGTGGATTTGGGACGGGCCTCTCGGGACTCCACTGGTTTTGTGGCAATGGAAAAGGGCCTCATCTTGAGTGGAGGCAGGAACCTCAGGCTTCCTCTCCATTTCTGACTCGGTGCGCAAGGTCCCTAGAGTTGTGACAGGAGAGTCAGGCATCGTCTTGTGTGGAGGAATGGAACTCCGCTTGCTTCTCGAGTTGTTCACGAGGTGACAGACCACTTGTGGAGCTGTGTGAGGAACCTGCGGGTTTTTCCGGAAGATGCACGGGGTGTCAGTGCCCCTACGTGTTGTGCCTTCATCCACAGGCTTGCCTTCGAAGAGGTGTCCAGGAGTCTGGTTTTGATCAAAAGTGGACCATGGAATCGGGGTCTTTCGGCATGTAGTATGGCCCTCGAGGCTACCTCTCGAATTTCCTCGTGAGACCGGCCTCATCCTGAGGTGTGCCGGGAAGGTCGGGAATCCCTTCGAGACAAAGCAGTGGAATCGACCCTCCTATCGCGATCAGGAGAGGAGAAAGGCCTCAGATGAAGTGGTGCCGGAAACTTCAGTGTCCCCTCTAGTGAGATCGGTATATAGGGGAACTTTTGGGGTTGCATCAAGGGTGCCAAGTACTGTTTTGCACTTCAAGACGGAATGTGAGACTTCTCTTGAGACGCTGTAGGGGGCAAGGGCCTCATCTTGCAATACGGGGAACCACGTGATTTTTCTCGAGTTGCGGCGGGTTTCTCAAATTACAACTGGAAATTCAGGCTTCCTCTTGTGTTGGCTCAGAAAGGCCAATCTTCCATTCGAGTTGCAAGGGAAAGCTAGGGGTTGCGCTTGAGTCACTGCAGGGCCAAAGAGACCTCATCTAGGCTTTTGTCCAGGACCTAAGGTTCCTCTCCAGGGGCGACAGGGATCCAGGGTTGCATTCCAGACTCACCCTCGTAGTCAGGCCTCATCTCGAGGGGAAGCAAAGGACACCGCTCTCCTCCTGAGTATCGACGGGTATCTCTTGGAGCCCACTGAGTGACCTAAAGGGAGTCAAGCCTCCTTTGGAGTTTGGAGAGAGGATTCGGGATTGCTCTTCAGGTCATGCAGGAAAGAAGGCCCTCATTTCACCATGACAGGGGCGTCTCGTGGGTTTTCTCGAGCTGCGGCGCCAGTGTGGGGTTTCTCACGAGGTACGATGGGGAGCTCAGGGAGCCTCTCATGTGGTGCCGGGGAAGTCAGATCTTCATGCGCGTGGTGAGGGGGAGCGCGTCATTTTTCTCCAGTCATGGTAGGGGAATCGGGCCTCAAGACGCGTGAAGAAGGACTCGCGAGGTTTTTCTCAGGTTATGGCAGGAAAGCCTGGGTTCCGTCGACTTATGCCCGTGACCTCAGGGAGCTTTTCAGGGTGCCTCTGAGAAGTCAGGGATACTGTGCAGTTGGGAGGGGCCGCTCCGAACTCCACTGGGTTTGGTGCAGTAGAAGAGGGCCTTATCTCGAGTTGAGGCAGGAACCTCATGGTTCCTCTCCATTTCTGAATCGGATCTCAGTGTCCATGCAGAGTTGGGACAGGAGAGTCAGGCCTCGTCTTGTGTGGAGGAATTTAACTCCTCTTGCCTCTCGAGTTGTTCACGGGGTGACAGGCCACTTGTCGATCTGTATGTGGAACTTGCGGGCTTTTCCAACGATGCAGGAGGGTGTCAGACCCCTTCGTTTTGTGCCTTCGTCCACAGGATTGCCTTCGAAGAGGTGTCCTAGCATTGGGTTCTTATCAAGAGCAGACAGGGAAATCGGGGTCTTTCGGCGTGTGGCACCAACCACAAGGCTACGTCTCGAATTTCCTCGTGAGACCGGCCTCATCCTGAGGTGCGCCGGGAAGGTCCGGAACCCCTTCCAGACAAAGCAGGGTAATCGACCCTCCCGTCGCGATCAGGAGGGGATAAGCGGCTCAGAACAAGCGGTGCACCGAACCTTGGTGTTCCCCTCGAGTGAGACCAGGGTGTCGGGGAACTTTTGTGCTAACATCAAGGTTACCAATTATCGTTTTAAACTTCAAGATGGAACGTAGGGCTTCTACTGAGACGCTGTAGCTGGCAAGGGCCTCATCTTGCGATGACGGGGGAACCACGTGGTTTTCCTCGAGTTGCAGCGGGATTTTCAAATTACGACGGGGAATTCAGGTTTCCTCTTGTGTTGTCCCAGGAAAGTCCATTCTTCCATTCGAGGTGCGAGGGAGAGCAGGGGATTGCTCTCGAGTCACTTCAGGGCAAATGAAACCTCATCTATGCTTGTGTCTAGGACCTAATGTTCCTCTCCAGGGGCGACAGGGATCTCGGGGTTGCATTCCAGACTCACCTGAGGAGTCAGGCCTGGTATATAGGGGAAGCAAAGAATTCCGCTCTCCTCTCGAGTCCCAACGGGTATCTCTTGGAGCCCACAGAGTGGCCTAAAGGGAGTCAGGCCTCCTGTGGAGTTTGAAGAGAGGCCTCGAGATTGCTCTCCAGGCCATGCAGGAAAAGAAGGCCTTCATCTCGCGATGACGGAGGCGTCTCGTGGGTTTTCTCGAGCTGGGGAGCCAGTGTGGGATTTCTCACGAGGTATGACGGGGAGCTCAGGGAGCCTCTCGTGTGGCGCCAGGGAAGTCAAGTCTCCATGCGAGTGGCGAGGGGGAACGCGTCATTGCTCTCGAGTCATGGTAGGGGAATCGGGATTCAAGATGCGTTGAAGGAGGATTTTCGAGGTCTTTCTCGGGTTGTGTCAGGAAACCCTGTGTTCCCTCGACTTGTGCCGGTGACCTCAGGGAGCTTCTAAGGGTGCCTCTGAGAAGTCGCGATACTGTGGATTTGGGAGGGGCCTCTCGGGCCTCCACTGTTTTTGGTGTAATGGAAGAGGGCCTCATCTCGAGTGGAGTCAGGAACCTCAGGGTTCCTCTCCATTTCGGACTCCGATCGCAGGGTCCCTTCAGAGTTGGGACCGGAGAGTCAGGCCTCGTCTTGAGTGGAGGAATGGAACTCTGCTTGCCTCTCGAGTTGTTCATGGGATGACAGGCCTCTTGTCGAGCTGTGTGTGGAACCTGCGGCTTTTACCGAATGATGCATGGGAGTGTCAGTGACCCTTCGTTTTGTGCCTTCGTCCACAGGGTTGCCTTCGAAGAGGTGTCCGGGCATCGGGTTCTTCTCAAGAGTGGGCCGGGAAATCGGGGTATTTCGGCATGTGACACCACCCACGACGCTACGTCTCGAATTTCCTCGTGAGACCGGTCTCATCCTGAGGTGCGCCGGGAATGTGGGGAACCCCTTCCAAACAAAGCAGGGGAATAGACCCTCCTGTCTCGAACAGGAGGGGAGAAGGTGCTCAGATGAAGTGGTGCGGGAACCTCGGTGTTCCTGTCGAGTGAGACCGGCGTGTCCGGGAACATTTGGTGTCGCATCAAGGGTGCAAAGTACCGTTTCGCACTTCAAGACGGAACGTGGTTCTTTTCTTGAGACGCCATAGCAGCAAGGGCCTCATCTTGGGATGACGTTGGAAACACGTGGTTTTTCTCGAGTTGCGGCGGGATTCTCGAGTTACGAAGGGGATTTCTGGCTTCCTCTTGTGTTGGCCCAGGGAAGCCCAATCTTCCATTCGAGTTGTGAGGGAGAGCTGGGGGTTGCGCTCGAGTCACTGCAGGGCAAAAGAAACCTCATCCAGGCTTGTGTCTAGGACCTAATGTTCCTCTCAAGGGATGACTGGGATCTTGGGGTTGCATTCTAGACTCACCCAGGAGTCAGGCGTCCTCTCGAGGGGAAACAAAGGACTTCTCTCTCTTCTCGAGTCGCGACGGGTATTTCTTGGAGCCCACTGAGTGGACTAAAGGGAGTCAAGCCTCCTCTGGAGTTTGGAGAGAGGACTCGGGATTGCACTCCAGGACATGCAGGAAAAGAAGGCCCTCATCTCACGATGACGGGGGGGGGGGGTCTCGGTGGTTTTACCAAGCTGCAGCGCCTGTGTTGGTTTCTCAGGAGGTACGACGGGGAGCTCAGGGAGCCTCTTGTGTGGCGCCAGGGAAGTTAGGTCTCGATGCGTGTGGCGAGGGGGAGCGCGTCATTGCTCTCGAGTCATGGTAGGGGAATCAGGCCTCTAGACGCGTTGAAGGACTCTCAAGATGTCTCTCGGGTCTTGGCAAGAATACCTGGGTTCCCTCGACTTGTGCCGGTGACCTCAGGGAGATTCTCCGGGTGCCTCTGAGAAGTCAGGGATACTGTGGAGTTGGGAAAGACCTCTCGGGACTCCACTGGGTTTGGTGAAATGGAAGGGGGCCTCATCTCGAGGGGAGGCAGGAACCTCAGGGTTCCTCTCCATTTCTGATTCCGATCGCAGCCCCCTGCATAGTTGGGAGAGGTGAGTCAGGCCTTGTCTTGTGTGCAGGAATGGACCTCCGCTTGCCTCTCGAGTTGTTCACTGGGTGACAGGCACTTGTTGAGCTGTATGAGTAACCTGCGGTCTTTTCCGGACGATGCACGGGGGTGTCAGTGCCCCTTCGTGTTGTGCCTTCATCCACACTATCTTCGAATAGGTGTCTGGGCATCGCGTTCTTATCAAGAGCGGATCGGGAAATCGCGGTCTTTCGGCATGTGGCACCACCATCGAGGCTACGTCTCGAATTTCCTCGTGAGACAGCCTCATCTGAGGTGCGTGGAGAAGGTCGGGAACCCCTTGCAGACAAAGCAGGGGAATTGACCCTCCTTTCGCGATCAGGAGGGGAGAAGGGGCTCAGATGAAGTGGTGCCAGGAACCTCGGTGTTCCCCTCTAGTGCGACCCGTATGTCGGGGAACTTTTGGGGTAGCATTAAGGGTGCCAAATATCATTTCGCACCTGAAGACAGAACGTGGGACTACTCTTGAGACGCTGGAGCGGGCAAGGGCCTCATCTTGCAATGACGGGGGAACCACGTGGTTTTTCTCAAGTTGAGGCGGAATTCTCGAATTACTCCTGGGAATTCAGGCTTCCTCTTGTGTTGGCCCAGGGAGGTCCAATCTTCCATTCGGGTTGCGAGGGAAACCTGGGGAGTGCTCTCGAGTTACTGCAGGGCAAAAGCGACCTCATCTAGCCTTGTGTTCAGGACCCAATGATCCTCTCCAAGGGCGACAGGGATCTCGGGTTTGCATTACAGACTCACCCGGGGAGTTAGGCCTCGTCTCGAGGGGAAGCAAAGGACTCGGCTCTCCTCTCGAGTTGCGACGCTTATCTCTTGGAGCCCACTGAGTGGTCTAAAGGGAGTCAACCCTCCTCTTCAGTTTGGAGAGAGGACTCGGGATTGCTCTCCAGGCCATGCAGGAAAAGAAGGCCCACATCTCGAGATGATGGGGGCGTCTCGTGGGTTTTCTCGAGCTGTGGCGCCAGTGTGGGGTTTCTCACGAGGTACGACGGGGAGTTCAGGTAGCCTCTCGTGTGGCAACAGGGAAGTCAGGTCTCCATGGGCGGGGCAAGGGGGAGCGCGTCATTGCTCTCAAGTCAGGGTAGGGGAATCGGGCCTCATGACGGGTTGAAAAAGAACTCTCGATGTCTTTCTAGGGTTGCGGCAGGAAACCCTGGGTTCCCTTGACTTGTGCCGGTGACCTCAGGGAGCGTCTCAGGGTGCCTCTGAAAAGTCAGGGATACTGTGGATTTGGGAGAGGCCTCTCGGGACTCCTCTGGGTTTGGTGCAATGGAAGTGGGCCTCATCTCGAGTTGAGGCAGGAACCTCAGGGTTCTGCTCCTGACTTCCTGGAGGCCGGATCTGACTCAGATCGCAGGGTCCCTGTTGAGTTTGCTCAGGAGTGTCAGGTCTCGTGTTCTGCGGAGGAATGGAACTCCGCTTACATCTCAAGTTGTTCAAGGATAACACCACTTTTCGTGATGTGTGGAACCTGCGGGTTTTTCGGAGATGCACGGGGGCGTCAGTGCTCCTTCCTGTTGTGCCTTCATCCACAGGGTTGCCTTCGAAGAGGTGTCCTGGCATCATGTTCTCCTCAAGTGCGGACCGGGAAATTGGGGTCTTTCAGCATGTTGCACCACCCACTAGGCTACGTCTCGAATTTTCTCGTGAGACCGGCCTCATCCTGAGGCGCGCAGGAAAGTTGAGGAACCCTTTCCAAACAAAGCAGGGGAATCGACCCTACTTTCGGGATCAGGAGGAGAGAAAGGGCTCAGATGAAGTAGTGCCGGGAACCTCGGTGCTCTCCTTGAGTGAAAGTCGGGTAACTCTTCTGGTTGCATCAAGGGTGCCAAGTACCGTTTCGCACTTCAAGACGGAACCTGGGACTTCTCTTGAGATGCTGTAGTGGGCAAGGGCCTCATCTAGCGCTGACGGGGGACCCACGTGTTTTTTCTCGAGTTGCGGCAGGATTCTTGAGTTACGATGGGGAATACAGGTTTCCTTTTGTGTTGGCCCAGGGAAGTCCAATCTTCAATTCGAGTTGCAAGTGAGAGCTGGAGATTGCTCTCGAGTCACTGCAGGGCAAAATAGAGCTCATCTAGGTTTGTGTCCAGGACCGAGTTTTTCTCTCCAGGGGCGACAGGGATCTCGGGGTTGCATTCCAGACTCACCCGGGGAGTCAGGCCTCGTCTCGAAGGGAATGAATGGACTCCGCTCTCCTCTCGAGTCACGACGGGTATCCCTTGAAGCCCAAGCGTGGCCTAAATGGAGTTAAGCCTACTGTGGAGTTTGGAGAGAGGACTCGGGATTGCTCTCTAGGCCATGCAGGAAAAGAAGGCCCTCATCTCACGATGACGGGGGCGTCTCGTGGGTTTTCTCAAGGTGCAGTGCCTGGTTGGGGTTTCTCACGAGATAGGACGGGGAGCTCAGGGAGACTCCTGTGGTGCCACGGAAGTCAGGTCTCCATGGACGTGGCGTGGGGGAGCGCCTCATTGCTCTCGAGTCATGGTAGGGGAATCAAGCCTCAAGACGCTTCGAAGAAGAACTCTCGAGGTCTTTCTCGGGTTGTGGCAGGAAACCCTGGGTTCCCTCGACTTGTGCCCATGACCTCAGGGAGCTTAGCGGGGTTCCTCTGAGAAGTCAGGGATACTGTGGAGTTGAGAGGGGCTTCTCGGGACATCACAGGGACTGGTGCAATTGAGGAGGACCTAATCTCGGATTGAGGCAGTAACGTCAGGGTTCCTCTCCATTTCTGACTCGGATAGCAGGGTCCCTGCAGAGCTGGGACAGGAGAGTCAGACCTCGTCTTGTGTGGAGTAATGGAACTCCACTTGCCTCTCGAGTTGTTCATGGGATGACAGGCCACCTGTCGAGTTGTATGTGGAACCTGCGGTTTTGGGGGACGATGCAGAGGGGTGTCAGTGCCCCTTCGTGTTGTGCCTTCATCCACAGGGTTACCTTCGAAGAGGTGACCGGGCATCGGGATCTTATCAATAGCGGACCAGGAAATCGGGGTCTTTCGGCATGTGGCACAACCCACGAGGCTACGTCTCGACTTCCCTCGTGAGACTGGCCTCATCCTGAGGTTCGCCGGGAAGTCTGGGAACCCCTTCCAGACAAAGCAGGGGAATCGACCCTCCTGTCGCCATCAGGAGGGGAGAAGAGGCTCAGCTGAAGCGGTGCTGGGAACCTCCATGTTCTCCTCGAGTGAGACCGGGGTGTCAGGGAAATTTGGGGGTCGCATCAAGGGTGTCAAGTACCGTTTCACACTTCAAGACGGAACATGGGACTTCCCTGGAGACGCTATAGCTGACAGGGGCCTCATATTTCGATGACGGAGGAGCCACGTTGTTTTTCTCCAGTTGCCGCGGGATTCTCGAATTACAATGGGGAATACAGGCTTCCTCTTGTGTTGGCCCAGGGAAGTCCAATCATCCATTCGAGTTGCGAGGGAGAGCTGGGGATTGCACTTGAGTCAATGCAGGACAAAAAAGACCTCATTTAGGCTTGTGTCCAGGACCGAGTTTTCCTCTACAGGGGCAACACGGATCTCGGGATCCCATTCCAGACTCACCCAAGTAGTCAGGCCTCGGCTCGAGGGGAAGCAACGGACTCTGCTCTCCTCTAGAGTAGCGACGTGTATCTCTTGGAGGCTACTGAGTGGCCTAAAGGGAGTCAGGCCTCCAGTGGAGTTTGGAGAGTGGACTCGGGATTGCTCTCTAGGTCATGTAGGAAAAGAAGGCCCTCATCTTACGATGATGGGGGCGTCTCGTGAGTTTTCTCGAGCGGCGGTGCCAGTGTGGGGTTTTCATGAGGTAGGACGGGGAGCGCAGGGAGCCTCTCGTGTGGCGCCAGGGAAGTTAGGTTTCAATGGGCGTGGCGAGGGGAATGCGTCATTGCTCTCCAGTCATGGTAGGGTATCGGGCCTCAAGACGCGGTAAAGAAGGACTCTCAAGGTCTTTCTCAGAATGCAGCAGGAAACCCTGGGTTCACTCGACTTCTGCCAGTGACCGCAGAGAGCTTCTGAGGGTGCCTCTGAGAATCAGGGATACTGTGGAGTTTTAGGGGCCTCTCGGGACTCCACTGGGTATGGCGCAATGGAAGAGGGCCTCATTTCGAGTTGATGCAGGAACGTCAGGTTTCATCTACATTTCTGACTCCGATCGCACGGTCCCTGCAGAGTTGGGAAAGGAGAGTCAGGCCTTCTCTTGTGTGGAGGAACGGAACTCCGCATGCCTCTCTAGTTCTTCAAGGGATGACAGGACACTTGTCGATCTGTGTTTGGAATCTGCGTGTTTTTCCGTACTATGCATGGGGATGTCAGTACCCCTTCGTGTTGTGCATTCATCCACAGGTTTGCTTTCGAAGAGGTGTCCTGGCATCGGGTTCTTATTAAGAGCGGACCGGGAAATCGGGGTCTTTCCTCATGTGGCACCACCCACCAGGCTACGTCTCGAATTTCCTAGTGAGACCGGCCTCATCCTGAGGTGCGCCGGGAAGGTCGGAACCCCTTGCAGACAAAGCAGGGGAATCGACCCTCCTGTCTCGATCAGGAGGGGAGAAGGGGCACAGATGAGGTGATGCCGGGAACCTCGGTGTTCCCCTCCAGTGAGACCAGTGTGTTGGGGAACTTTTGGGGTCGCATCAAAGGTGCCAAGTACCGTATCGCACTTCAAGATGGAACGTAAGATTTCTTTTGAGACGCTGTAGCGGCAATGGCCGCATCTTGCGATGAAGAGGGAACGACGTGGTTTTTCTCGAGTTGTGGCGGGATTCTTGAGTTACAATGGGAAATTCAGGCTTCCTCTTCTGTTGGCCCAGGGAAGTCCAGTCTTCCATTCGAGTTGCGAGGGAGAGTTGGGGATTGCTCTCGAGTCACTGCAGGAAAAAAGAGACCTCATCTAGGCTTGTGTCCAGGACCTAATGTTTCTCTCCAGGGGCGACAGGGATCTCCGGTTCACATATCAGACACACCCGAGGAGTCAGGCCTCTCCTCGAGGGGAAGGAAAAGACTCCGCTCTCCTCTCGAGTCGCGACGGGTATGTCTTGGAGTCCACTGAGTGACCAAAAGGGAGTCAAGCCTACTGTGGAGTTTGGAGAGAGGACTCGGGATTGCTCTCCAGGCCATGCTAGAAAAGAAGGCCGTCATGTCGCGAAAATGGGGGCATCTCGTGGGTTTTCTCTATCTGTGGCGCCAGTGTTTGGTTTCTCACAAGGTATGACGGGGAGCTCAGGGAGCCTCTCGTGTGGCGCCAGGGAAGTCAGGGCTTCATGAGTGTAGCAGAGGGAGCGCGTCATTGCCCTCGAGTCATGGTAGGGGAATCAGGCCTCAAAATGCGTTGAAGAAGGACTCTTGAGTTCTTTCTATGGTGGCGGCAGTAAACCCTGGGCTCACTCGAATTGTGCTGGTGACCTCAGGGAGCTTCTCAGGGTGCCTCTGAGAAGTCAGGGATACTGTGGAGCTGGGACGCGTCTCTCGGGACTCCACTGGGTTTCGTGCAATGGAAGAGGTCCTAATCTCGAGTGGAGGCAGGAACCTCAGCGTTCCTCTCGTGACTTCACTGGCGCTGGTCTGATTCGGATCGCAAAGTCCCTGCAGAGTTGGGACAGGAGAGTCATTCCTCGTCTTGTGTAGAGGAATGAAACCCCACTTGCCTCTCGAGTTCTTCAGGGGTGACAAGCCACTTGTTGAGCTGTATGTGGAACCTGCGGGTTTTTCTGGATGATGCACGAGGGTGTCAGTGCCCCTTTGTGTTGTGCCTTCATCCACAGGGTTGCCTTCGAAGAGGTGTCCAGGCATCGGGTTCTTATCAAGAGCGTACCGGGAAATCATAGTCTTTTGGCATGTGGTACCACCGCGAGCTACGTCTCGAATTTCCTCGTGAGACTGGCCTCATCCTGAAGTGCCCCGTGAAGGTCGGGAACCCCTTACAAACAAAGCAGGGGAAGTGACCCTCCTATCACGAACAGGAGGGGAGAAGGGGCTCAGATAAACTGGTGCCAGGAACCTCGGTGTTCACCTCGAGTGAGACCGATATTTCGGGGAACTTTTGGGGTCACATCAAGGGTGTCAAGTATCGTTTTGCACTTCAAGACGGAACGTGGGACTTTTCTTGAGAAGCTGTAGCGGGCAAGGGCCTCATCTTGTGATGACGAGGGAACCAAGTGCTTTTTCTCGAGTTGCGGCGGGATTCTCGAGTTACGAAGGGGAATTCAGGCTTCCTCTTGTGTTGGCCCAGGGAAGTCCAATCTTCCATTCGAGTTGTCAGGGAGAGCGGGGGATTGCTCTCGAGTTACAGAAGGGCAAAAGAGACCTCATCTAGGCTTGTTTCCAGGACCTAATGTTCCTCTCCAGGGGAGACAGGGATCTCGGGATTGCATTCCAGACCCACCTGGTGAGTCAGGCCTTGTCTCGAGGGGAAGCAAAGGACTCAATTCTCCTCTCGAGTCGCGACGGGTATCTCTTGGAGCCCACTAAGTGGCCTAAAGGGAGTCAAGCCTCTTGTGGAGTTTGGAAAGAGGATTCGGGATTCCTCTCCAGGCCATGAAGGAAAAGAAGGCCCTCATCTCGCGATGACAGGGGCGTATGGTGAGTTTTCTCAAGCTGCGGCGTCAGTGTGGGGTTTCTCACGAGGTACGACAGGGAGCTCAGGGAGCCTCTCTTATGGCGCCAGGGAAGTCAGATCTCCATGCGCGTGGCGAGGGGGAGCGCGTCCTGGCTCTCGAGTCACGGGAGGGGACTAGGGCCTCGAGACGCGTTGAAGAAGGACTCTCGAGGTCTTTGTTGGGGGGCGGCGGGAAACCCTCGTTTCCCTCGCCTTCTGCCGGGGACCTTAGGGAACTTGCCAGGGTGCCTCTGAGAGGCGAGGGATCCTGTGGAGGTGGCGGGGCCCCTCGGGACTCCGCTGGGTCCGGCGCAACGGAAGAGGGCCTCACCTCGAGGGGAGGCAGGAACCTCAGGCTTCCTCTCCGTTTCGGACTCCAACCGCAGGGTCCCTGCAGAGTTGGGACAGGAGAGTCAGGCCTCGTCTTGTCTGAGGAAGGGAACCCCGCTGGCCTCTCGAGTTGCTCAGGTGGTCTCAGGCCCCTCGTCGAGCTGTGTGTGTAACCCGCGGGTCTTTGCGGACGATGCACGGGGGTGGCAGTGCCCCTTCGTGTTGTGCCTTCACCCACAGGGTTGCCTTCGAAGAGGGGTCCGGGCCTCGGGTCCTTCTCAAGGGCGGACCGGGGAATCGGGGGCGTTCGGCATGTGGCCCCACCCACGTGGCTCGTCTCGAATTTCCTCGTGAGACCGGCCTCATCCTGAGGTGTGCCGGGAAGGCCGGGAACCCCTTCCAGACAACGCAGGGGAATCGCCTCTCCTGTCGCGATCAGGAGGGGAGAAGGGGCTCAGAGGAAGCGGTGCCGGGACCCTCGGTGTTCCCCTCGGGGGACCCCGGCGTGTCGGGGGACTTTTGGGGGTCGCAGGAAGGCTGTCAGGGACCGTTTCGCCCTTCAGGGCGGAACAGGGGACTTCCCTTGAGACGCCGTCGCGGGCAAGGGCCTCATCTTGCCAAGAGGTGGGAACCACGTGGTTTTCTCGAGTTGCGGCGGCATTCTCGAGTTACGACGGGGATCTCAGCCTTCCCCTTGGGGTGGCCCTGGGAAGCCCCATCTTCCCCTCGGGTTGCGAGGGAAAGCTGGGGGTTGCGCTCGAGTCACTGCAGGGCCGAAGAGACTTCACCTAGGCCTGTGTTCGGGACCTAATATACCTCTCCAGGGAAGGCAGGGATCTCGGGGTTGCATTCCATGCTCCCCCGGGGAGTCAGGCCTCGTCTCGAGGGGAAGCCAAGGACTCCGCTCTCCTCTCGAGTCGCCACGCGGGTCTCTTGGAGCCCCCTGAGCGGCCTCAAGGGAGTCCAGCCTCCTCTTCCGTTTGGAGAGAGGACCCGGGATTGCTCTCCAGGCCATGCAGGAAAAGAAGGCCCTCAGCTCGCGAGGACGGGGGCGTCTCAGGGGTTTCCTCGAGCTGCGGCGCCCGTGGGGGTTTTCTCCCGAGGCACGACGAGAATCTCAGGGAGCCTCTCGTGCGGCGCCAGGGAAGTCAGGTCTCCATGCGCGTGGCGAGGGGGAGCGCGTCCTGGCTCTCGAGTCACGGGAGGGGACTAGGGCCTCGAGACGCGTTGAAGAAGGCCTCTCGAGGTCTTTCTCGGGGGGCGGCGGGAAACCCTCGTTTCCCTCGCCTTCTGCCGGGGACCTTAGGGAACTTCCCAGGGTGCCTCTGAGAGGCGAGTGATCCTGTGGAGGTGGCGGGGCCCCTCAGGACTCCGCTGGGTCTGGCGCAACGGAAGAGGGCCTCACCTCGAGGGGAGGCAGGAACCTCAGGCTTCCTCTCCGTTTCGGACTCCGACCGCAGGGTCCCTGCAGAGTTATGACAGGAGAGTCAGGCCTCGTCTTGTCTGAGGAAGGGAACCCCGCTGGCCTCTCGAGTTGCTCAGGGGGTCTCAGGCCCCTCGTCGAGCTGTGTGTGGAACCCGCGGGTCTTTGCGGACGATGCACGGGGGTGGCAGTGCCCCTTCGTGTTGTGCCTTCACCCACAGGGTTGCCTTCGAAGAGGGGTCCGGGCCTCGGGTCCTTCTCAAGAGCGGACCGGGGAATCGGGGGCGTTCGGCATGTGGCCCCAGCCACGTGGCTCGTCTCGAGTTTCCTCGTGAGACCGGCCTCATCCTGAGGTGCGCCGGGAAGGCTGGGAACCCCTTCCAGACCACGCAGGGGAATCGCCTCTCCTGTCGCGATCAGGAGGGGAGAAGGGGCTCAGAGGAAGCGGTTCCGGGACCCTCGGTGTTCCCCTCGGGGGACCCCGGCGTGTCGGGGGAATTTTGGGGGTCGCAGGAAGGCTGTCAGGGACCGTTTCGCCCTTCAGGGCGGAACAGGGGTCTTCCCTTGAGATGCCGTCGCGGGCAAGGGCCTCATCTTGCCAAGAGGTGGGAACCACGTGGTTTTTCTCGAGTTGCGGCGGGATTCTCGAGTTACGACGGGGATCTCAGCCTTCCCCTTGGGTTGGCCCTGGGAAGCCCAATCTTCCCCTCGGGTTGCGAGGGAAAGCTGGGGGTTGCGCTCGAGTCACTGCAGGGCCGAAGAGACCTCACCTAGGCGTGTGTCCGGGACCTAATATTCCTCTCCAGGAAGGCAGGGATCTCGGGGTTGCATTCCAGGCTCCCCCGGGGAGTCAGGCCTCGTCTCGAGGGGAAGCCAAGGACTCCGCTCTCCTCTCGAGTCGCGACGCGGGTCTCTTGGAGCCCCCTGAGCGGCCTCAAGGGAGTCCAGCCTCCTCTTCCGTTTGGAGAGAGGACCCGGGATTGCTCTCCAGGCCATGCAGGAAAAGAAGGCCCTCAGCTCGCGAGGACGGGGGCGTCTCAGGGGTTTCCTCGAGCTGTGGCGCCCGTGGGGGTTTTCTCCCGAGGCAGGACGAGGATCTCAGGGAGCCTCTAGTGCGGCGCCAGGGAAGTCAGGTCTCCATGCGCGTGGCGAGGGGGAGCGCGTCCTGGCTCTCGAGTCACGGGAGGGGACTAGGGCCTCGAGACGCGTTGAAGAAGGACTCTCGAGGTCTTTCTCGGGGGGTGGCGGGAAACCCTCGTTTCCCTCGCCTTCTGCCGGGGACCTTAGGGAACTTCCCAGGGTGCCTCTGAGAGGCGAGGGATCCTGTGGAGGTGGCGGGGCCCCTCGGGACTCCGCTGGGTCTGGCGCAACGGAAGAGGGCCTCACCTCGAGGGGAGGCAGGAACCTCACGCTTCCTCTCCGTTTCGGACTCCGACCGCAGGGTCCCTGCAGAGTTGGGACAGGAGAGTCAGGCCTCGTCTTGTCTGGGGAAGGGAACCCCGCTGGCCTCTCGAGTTGCTCAGGGGGTCTCAGGCCCCTCGTCGAGCTGTGTGTGGAACCCGCGGGTCTTTGCGGACGATGCACGGGGGTGGCAGTGCCCCTTCGTGTTGTGCCTTCACCCACAGGGTTGCCTTCGAAGAGGGGTCCGGGCCTCGGGTCCTTCTCAAGAGCGGACCTGGGGAATCGGGGGCGTTCGGCATGTGGCCCCACCCACGTGGCTCGTCTCGAGTTTCCTCGTGAGACCGGCCTCATCCTGAGGTGCGCCGGGAAGGCCGGGAACCCCTTCCAGACCACGCAGGGGAATCGCCTCTCCTGTCGCGTTCAGGAGGGGAGAAGGGGCTCAGAGGAAGCGGTGCCGCGACCCTCGGTGTTCCCCTCGGGGGACCCCAGCGTGTCGGGGGACTTTTGGGGGTCGCAGGAAGGCTGTCAGGGACCGTTTCGCCCTTCAGGGCGGAACAGGGGACTTCCCTTGAGACGCCGTCGCGGGCAAGGGACTCATCTTGCCAAGAGGTGGGAACCACGTGGTTTTTCTCGAGTTGCGGCGGGATTCTCGAGTTACGACGGGGATCTCAGCCTTCCCCTTGGCTTGGCCCTGGGAAGCCCCATCTTCCCCTCGGGTGGCGAGGGAAAGCTGGGGGTTGCGCTCGAGTCACTGCAGGGCCGAAGAGACCTCACCTAGGCGTGTGTCCGGGACCTAATATTCCTCTCCAGGGAAGGCAGGGATCTCGGGGTTGCATTCCAGGCTCCCCCGGGGAGTCAGGCCTCGTCTCGAGGGGAAGCCAAGGACTCCGCTCTCCTCTCGAGTCGCGACGCGGGAGTCTTGGAGCCCCCTGAGCGGCCTCAAGGGAGTCCAGCCTCCTCTTCCGTTTGGAGAGAGGATCCGGGATTGCTCTCCAGGCCATGCAGGAAAAGAAGGCCCTCAGCTCGTGAGGACGGGGGCGTCTCAGGGGTTTCCTCGAGCTGCGGCGCCCATGGGGTGCCGGGGTCCAGCCCCGGCTGATCCAGGGTCTTCGAAGGAGAGACGGCTAGGCGGCCTATTCAAATGTTAATTAGATATAATAAAGAGGAATAGAATGAGGATAGCTCAGTAGGAAAATTCAGTGGAGAAAAGAAGCTGAGTGGCTTGGTTTACGCGGAAAATCAATATAACCCGTGACACCAGGTTAGCTCTGACCACGGAGGCCGCAGGCGCCCTCTCGAATAGCGGAAGGTGCCCCACCTTAGACACCTTCTCGAGTGGGTCTTAGAAGCCCAGGCAAATAAATGGTCGCAGAGGACATCCACGCTCCAGATGGACACTCAGCTAGAAGTTAAAGGGAAGAATGACATGGGGAGACCAAGCGTTGGTGAGCAAGGCCCATAGCTTTATTTTCAACAGGAGCTTTTATACCCTAAGTTACACATGGAGGACAATAGGGGATGCAAAATCAGCAGTCTTTGATGCTTATCAAAAACCAGGGTTTCTTTCCTGCAGATTTATCGTATACAAATGGTTTAGGTGATTTACATCATCTTCTGGGAGAGGCCTATTAACATTTTATGACTCTTGACAAGGACTTATCAACAAAGACTTATTTTCTCTAAGAGTAATTATTCTAAGGTTTGGCGCCATCTTCCGAAGATAAGATTACGTTCCTATAGGGTGGATGTGTAATGGGTTTACAAAGGAAAGAATTTACTACCTTAAGGGTCTAAAGTTACTAACACCAGGCCACTACTTATTTTTTCTACATACCAACTATATTAATTAATGCACATTCAAGGATACAATTCAAGGGATGTGAAAACTTGGCAACAAACATTGGCTCATCAATGAAATCTTTTACTAGCTTTATTCTGACAGTTTCTAATTCTCTGAGAGGCTCAAAGCTATTTGAATATCTTAAGCTTCCTGTGCCTCTGGAGGCTGGGAGACTGTAAACAATCGTATGCATAACTGTAGGTGTCCGGGTAAACTTGTCAGGCGAGTTAGAGAGCCATCTGAGGGGTTTGGATTTAAACACTCCTAATTGCCCAGGAACTTTATTAATTGGAGCTGTAAGTTAACTCTTTGACAGAGAGAGTGAGATGGTGGTGGGGGACAGCCCCCAGTAAAGTCAGAGGTGAGAGCACAAAGCAATAAAGTAGGCAGACTCTGGTTTTTGGGGGGTAGATGCTCGAGAATATCCGGGGGCACTCCCGAGGTTCGATCCCGCCTTTGCGTATGCCGAGCCCCCTTCCTCATGACCTTTGTCAAGAGGGGAATGTCTCTCGCCGGCTCCCGGCAGTGGGGGTTTTCTCCCGAGGCACGACGAGGATCTCAGGGAGCCTCTAGTGCGGCGCCAGGGAAGTCAGGTCTCCATGCGCGTGGCGAGGGGGAGCGCGTCCTGGCTCTCGAGTCACGGGAGGGGACTAGGGCCTCGAGACGCGTTGAAGAAGGCCTCTCGAGGTCTTTCTCGGGGGGCGGCGGGAAACCCTCGTTTCCCTCGCCTTATGCCGGGGACCTTAGGGAACTTCCCAGGATGCCTCTGAGAGGCGAGGGATCCTGTGGAGGTGGCGGGGCCCCTCGGGACTCCGCTGGGTCTGGCGCAACGGAAGAGGGCCTCACCTCGAGGGGAGGCAGGAACCTCACGCTTCCTCTCCGTTTCGGACTCCGACCGCAGGGTCCCTGCAGAGTTGGGACAGGAGAGTCAGGCCTCGTCTTGTCTGAGGAAGGGAACCCCGCTGGCCTCTCGAGTTGCTCAGGGGGTCTCAGGCCCCTCTTCGAGCTGTGTGTGGAACCCGCGGGTCTTTGCGGACGATGCACGGGGGTGGCAGTGCCCCTTCGTGTTGTGCCTTCACCCACAGGGTTGCCTTCGAAGAGGGGTCCGGGCCTCGGGTCCTTCTCAAGAGCGGACCTGGGGAATCGGGGGCGTTCGGCATGTGGCCCCAGCCACGTGGCTCGTCTCAAATTTCCTCGTGAGACCGGCCTCATCCTGAGGTGCGCCGGGAAGGCCGGGAACCCCTTCCAGACCACGCAGGGGAATCGCCTCTCCTGTCGCGATCAGGAGGGGAGAAGGGGCTCAGAGGAAGCGGTGCCGGGACCCTCGGTGTTCCCCTCGGGGGACCCCGGCGTGTCGGGGGACTTTTGGGGGTCGCAGGAAGGCTGTCAGGGACCGTTTCGCCCTTCAGGGCGGAACAGGGGACTTCCCTTGAGACGCCGTCGCGGGCAAGGGCCTCATCTTGCCAAGAGGTGGGAACCACGTCGTTTTTCTCGAGTCGCGGCGACATTCTCGAGTTACGACGGGGATCTCAGCCTTCCCCTTGGGTTGGCCCTGGGAAGCCCCATCTTCCCCTCGGGTTGCGAGGGAAAGCTGGGGGTTGCGCTCGAGTCACTGCAGGGCCGAAGAGACCTCACCTGAGCGTGTGTACGGGACCTAATATACCTCTGCAGGAAAGGCAGGGATCTCGGGGTTGCATGCCAGGCTCCCCCGGGGAGTCAGGCCTCGTCTCGAGGGGAAGCCAAGGACTCCGCTCTCCTCTCGAGTCTCCACGCGGGTATCTTGGAGCCCCCTGAGCGGCCTCAAGGGAGTCCAGCCTCCTCTTCCGTTTGGAGAGAGGACCCGGGATTGCTCTCCAGGCCATGCAGGAAAAGAAGGCCCACAGCTCGCGAGGACGGGGGTGTCTCAGGGGTTTCCTCGAGCTGCGGCGCCCGTGGGGGTTTTCTCCCGAGGCACGACGAGGATCTCAGGGATCCTCTCGTGCGGCGCCAGGAAAGTCAGGTCTCCATGCGCGTGGCGAGGGGGAGCGCGTCCTGGCTCTCGAGTCACGGGAGGGGACTAGGGCCTCGAGACGCGTTGAAGAAGGCCTCTCGAGGTCTTTCTCGGGGGGCGGCGGGAAACCCTCGTTTCCCTGGCCTTCTGCCGGGGACCTTAGGGAACTTCCCAGGGTGCCTCTGAGAGGCGAGGGATCCTGTGGAGGTGGCGGGGCCCCTCGGGATTCCGCTGGGTCTGGCGCAACCGAAGAGGGCCTCACCTCGAGGGGAGGCAGGAACCTCAGGCTTCCTCTCCGTTTCGGACTCCGACCGCAGGGTCCCTGCAGAGTTGGGACAGGAGAGTCAGGCCTCGTCTTGTCTGAGGAAGGGAACCCCGCTGGCCTCTCGAGTTGCTCAGGGGGTCTCAGGCCCCTCGTCGAGCTGTGTGTGGAACCCGCGGGTCTTTGCGGACGATGCACGGGGGTGGCAGTGCCCCTTCGTGTTGTGCCTTCACCCACAGGGTTGCCTTCGAAGTGGGGTCCGGGCCTCGGGTCCTTCTCAAGAGCGGACCTGGGGAATCGGGGGGGTTCGGCATGTGGCCCCAGCCACGTGGCTCGTCTCGAATTTCCTCGTGAGACCGGCCTCATCCTGAGGTGCGCCGGGAAGGCCGGGAACCCCTTCCAGACCACGCAGGGGAATCGCCTCTCCTGTCGCGATCAGGAGGGGAGAAGGGGCTCAGAGGAAGTGGTGCCGGGACCCTCGGTGTTCCCCTCGGGGGACCCCGGCGTGTCGGGGGACTTTTGGGGGTCGCAGGAAGGCTGTCAGGGACCGTTTCGCCCTTCAGGGCGGAACAGGGGACTTCCCTTGAGACGCCGTCGCGGGCAAGGGCCTCATCTTGCCAAGAGGTGGGAACCACGTCGTTTTTCTCGAGTCCCGGCGGCATTCTCGAGTTACGACGGGGATCTCAGCCTTCCCCTTGGGTTGGCCCTGGGAAGCCCAATCTTCCCCTCGGGTTGCGAGGGAAAGCTGGGGGTTGCGCTCGACTCACTGCAGGGCCGAAGAGACCTCACCTAGGCGTGTGTCCGGGACCTAATATTCCTCTGCAGGGAAGGCAGGGATCTCGGGGTTGCATTCCAGGCTCCCCCGGGGAGTCAGGCCTCGTCTCGAGGGGAAGCCAAGGACTCCGCTCTCCTCTCGAGTCGCTACGCGGTTCTCTTGGAGCCCCCTGAGCGGCCTCAAGGGAGTCCAGCCTCCTCTTCCGTTTGGAGAGAGGACCCGGGATTGCTCTCCAGGCCATGTAGGAAAAGAAGGCCCTCAGCTTGCGAGGACGGGGGCGTCTCAGGGGTTTCCTCGAGCTGCGGCGCCCGTGGGGGTTTTCTCCCGAGGCACAACCAGGATCTCAGGGAGCCTCTCGTGCGGCGCCAGGGATGTCAGGTCTCCATGCGCGTGGCGAGGGGGAGCGCGTCCTGGCTCTCGAGTCACGGGAGGGGACTAGGGCCTCGAGACGCGTTGAAGAAGGACTCTCGAGGTCTTTCTCGGAGGGCGGCGGGAAACCCTCGTTTCCCTCGCCTTCTGCCGGGGACCTTAGGGAACTTCCCAGGGTGCCTCTGAGAGGCGAGGGATCCTGTGGAGGTGGCGGGGCCCCTCGGGACTCCGCTGGGTCTGGCGCAACGGAAGAGGGCCTCACCTCGAGGGGAGGCAGGAACCTCAGGCTTCCTCTCCGTTTCGGACTCCGACCGCAGGGTCCCTGCAGAGTTGGGACAGGAGAGTCAGGCCTCGTCTTGTCTGAGGAAGGGAACCCCGCTGGCCTCTCGAGTTGCTCAGGGGGTCTCAGGCCCCTCTTCGAGCTGTGTGTGGAACCCGCGGGTCTTTGCGGACGATGCACGGGGGTGACAGTGCCCCTTCGTGTTGTGCCTTCACCCACAGGGTTGCCTTCGAAGAGGGGTCCGGGTCTCGGGTCCTTCTCAAGAGCGGACCTTGGGAATCGGGGGCGTTCGGCATGTGGCCCCACCCACGTGGCTCGTCTCGAGTTTCCTCGTGAGACCGGCCTCACCCTGAGGTGCGCCGGGAAGGCCGGGAACCCCTTCCAGACCACGCAGGGGAATCGCCTCTCCTGTCGCGATCAGGAGGGGAGAAGGGGCTCAGAGGAAGCGGTGCCGGGACCCTCGGTGTTCCCCTCGGGGGACCCCGGCGTGTCGGGGGACTTTTGGGGGTCGCAGGAAGGCTGTCAGGGACCCTTTCGCCCTTCAGGGCGGAACAGGGGACTTCCCTTGAGACGCCGTCGCGGGCAAGGGCCTCATCTTGCCAAGAGGTGGGAACCACGTGGTTTTTCTCGAGTTGCGGCGGGATTCTCGAGTTACGACGGGGATCTCAGCCTTCCCCTTGGGTTGGCCCTGGGAAGCCCAATCTTCCCCTCGGGTTGCGAGGGAAACCTGGGGGTTGCGCTCGAGTCACTGCAGGGCGGAAGAGACCTCACCTAGGCGTGTGTCCGGGACCTAATATTCCTCTCCAGGGAAGGCAGGGATCTCGGGGTTGCATTCCAGGCTACTCCGTGGAGTCAGGCCTCGTCTCGAGGGGAAGCCAAGGACTCCGCTCTCCTCTCGAGTCGCGACGCGGGTCTCTTGGAGCCCCCTGAGCGGCCTCAAGGGAGTCCAGCCTCCTCTTCCGTTTGGAGAGAGGACACGGGATTGCTCTCCAGGCCATGCAGGAAAAGAAGGCCCTCAGCTCGCGAGGACGGGGGCGTCTCCGGGGTTTCCTCGAGCTGCGGCGCCCGTGGGGGTTTTCTCCCGAGGCACGACGAGGATCTCAGGGAGCCCCTCGTGCGGCGCCGGGGAAGTCAGGTCTCCATGCGCGTGGCGAGGGGGAGCGCGTCCTGGCTCTCGAGTCACGGGAGGGGACTAGGGCCTCGAGATGCGTTGAAGAAGGACTCTCGAGGTCTTTATCGGGGGGTGGCGGGAAACCCTCGTTTCCCTCGCCTTCTGCCGGGGACCTTAGGGAACTTGCCAGGGTGCCTCTGAGAGGCGAGGGATCCTGTAGAGGTGGCAGGGCCCCTCGGGACTCCGCTGGGTCTGGCGCAACGGAAGAGGGCCTCACCTCGAGGGGAGGCAGGAACGTCAGGCTTCCTCTCCGTTTCGGACTCCGACCGCAGGGTCCCTGCAGAGTTGGGACAGGAGAGTCAGGCCTCGTCTTGTCTGAGGAAGGGAACCCCGCTGGCCTCTCGAGTTGCTCAGGGGGTCTCAGGCCCCTCGTCGAGCTGTGTGTGGAACCCGCGGGTCTTTGCGGGCGATGCACGGGGGTGGCAGTGCCCCTTCGTGTTGTGCCTTCCCCCACAGGGGTGCCTTCGAAGAGGGGTCCGGGCCTCGGTTCCTTCTCAAGGGCGACCGGGGAATCGGGGGCGTTCGGCATGTGGCCCCACCCACGTGGCTCGTCTCGAATTTCCTCGTGAGACCGGCCTCCTCCTGAGGTGCGCCGGGAAGGCCGGAAACCCCTTCCAGACCACGCAGGGGAATCGCCTCTCCTGTCGCGATCAGGAGGGGAGAAGGGGCTCAGAGGAAGCGGTGCCGGGACCCTCGGTGTTCCCCTCGGGGGAACCCGGCGTGTCGGGGGACTTTTGGGGGTCGCAGGAAGGCTGTCAGGGACCGTTTCGCCCTTCAGGGCAGAACAGATGACATCCCTTGAGACGCCGTCGCGGGCAAGGGCCTCATCTTGCCAAGAGGTGGGAACCACGTGGTTTTTCTCGAGTTGCGGCGGGATTCTCGAGTTACGACGGGGATCTCAGCCTTCCCCTTGGGTTGGCCCTGGGAAGCCCAATCTTCCCCTCGGGTTGCGAGGGAAAGATGGGGGTTGTGCTCTAGTCACTGCAGGGCGGAAGAGACCTCACCTAGGCGTGTTTTTCGGGACCTAATATTCCTCTCCAGGGAAGGCAGGGATCTCGGGGTTTCATCCCATGCTCCCCTGGGGAGTCAGGCCTGGCCTCGAGGGGAAACAAAGGACTCCGCTCTCCTCCCGAGTCGAGACGCTGATATCTTGGTGCCCCCTGAGTGGCCTCAAGGGAGTCCAGCCTCCTCTTCACTTTTGAGAGAGGACTCGTGATTGCGCTCCAGGCCAGGCAGGAAAAGAAGGCCCTCTGCTCGCGAGGACGGGGCCATCTCAGCGGTTTCCTCGATCTGCCCCACCCGTGGGGGTTTTCTCCCGAGGCACGACGAGGATCTCAGGGAGCCTCTCGTGCGGCGCCAGGGAAGTCATGTCTCCTTGCACGTGGCGAGAAGGAGCGCGTCATTGTTCTCGAGTCATGGGAGGGGACTAGGGCCTCAAGACGCGTTGAAGAAGGACTCTCGATGTCTTTCTTGGGTTGCAGCGGGAAACCCTCATTTCCCCCGACTTCTTCCGGGGCCTGAGGGAACTTCCCAGGGTGCCTCAGAGAAGTGAGAATCGCTGTGGAGTTGGTGGGACCTCTAGGGACTCCACTGGGTTTGTCGCAATGGAAGAGGGCCTCATCTCGAGTGGAGGCAGGAACCTCAGGCTTCCTCTCCGTTTCGGACTCCGACCGCAGGGTCCCTGCAGAGTTGGGACAGGAGAGTCAGGAATCGTCTTGTCTGAGGAAGGGAACTCCGCTTGCCTCTCGAGGTGCTCAGGGGGTCTCAGGCCCCTTGTTGAGCTGTGTGTGGAACCTGCGGGTGTTTCCGGAAATGCACGACGGTGACAGTGCCCCTTCGTGTTGTGCCTTCACCCACTGGGTTGCCTTCGAAGAGGTGTCCGGGCCTCGGGTTCTTTTCAAGAGCGGACAGGGATATCGGGGTCTTTCGGCATGAGGGACCACCCACGGGGCTAGTCTCAAATTTCCTAGTGAGGCCGGCTTCATCCTGAGTTGTGCTGGGAAGGCCGGGGACCCTTCCAGACAATGCAGGGGGATCGACTCTCCTGTCGCCATCAGGAGGGGAGAAGGGGCTCAGATGAAGTGGGGATGGAACCCTCGGTGTTACCCTCGAGGGAAACCGGCGTGTGGGGGACTTTTGGGGGTTGCATGAAAGGAGTCAGGTACCGTTTCGCACTTCAGGACAGAACCTGGGACTTCCCTTGAGACGCCGTAGCGGGCAAGGGCCTCATCTTGCGAAGACGTTGGGACCATGTGGATTTTCTCGAGTTGCGGCGGGATTCTAGAGTTACGAAGTGGATTTCAGGCTTCCTCTTGTGTTGGCCCCGGGAAGCCTAATCTTCCATTCGAGTTGTGAGGGAAAGCTGAGGGTTGCACTCGAGTCACTGCAGGGCCAAAGAGACCTCATCTAGGCCTGTGTCCGGGATTTAACGTTCCTCTCAAGGGAAGACAGGGATCTCAGGGTGGCGTTCCAGACTCCCCCGGGGAGTCAGGCCTCGCCTCGAGGGCAAGCCAAGGATGCCGCTCTCCTCTCAAGTCGCGACGCAGATCTCTTGGAGCCCACTGAGTGGCCTCAAGGGAGTCAGGCCTTCTCTTCAGTTTGGAGAGAGGACTCGGGATTGTGCTCTGGGTCAGGCAGGAAAAGAAGGCCCTCACCTCGCGAGGATGGGGGCTTCTCAGGGGTTTCCTCGAGCTGCGGCGCCCGTGGGGGTTTTCTCACGAGGCAAGACGAGGATCTCAGGGAGCCTCTCGTGCGGTGCCAGGGAAGTCAGGTCTCTGTGCACGTGGCGAAGGGGAGCGCGTCATGGCTCTCCAGTCATGGGAGAGGACTAGAGCCTCCTGAGGCGTTGAAGAAGGACACTCGAGGTCTTTCTGTGGTTGCGGCGGGAAAGCCTCGTTTCCCTCGACTTCTGCCGGGGACCTGAGGGAACTTCCCATGGTGCCTCTGATAGGTGAGGGATGCTGTGGAGTTGGCGGGGCCTCTTGGGACTCCGCTGGGCTTGGCGCAATGGAAGAGGGCCTCATCTCGAGGGGAGACAGGAAACTTAGGCTTCCTCTCCTTTTCGGACTCCAACCACAGGGTCCCTGCAGAGTTGGGACAGGAGAGTCAGGCCTCGTCTTGTCTGAGGAAGGGAACTCTGCTTGCCTCTCGAATTGCTCAGGGTGTCTCACGCACCTCGTCAAGCTGTGTGTGGAAACCACGGGTTTTTCCGGACGACGCACGGGGGTGTCAGTGCCCCTTCGAATGGTAACTTCACCCACAGGGTTGCCTTCGAAGAGGTGTCCGGGCATCGGGTTCTTATCCAGAGCGGACTGGGAAATCGGGGTCGTTCGGCATGTGGCACAACCCACGGGGCTCGTCTCGAATTTCCTCGGGAGGCCGGCCTCATCCTGAGGTGTGCCGGGAAAGCCGGGAACCCCTTCCAGAATACGCAGGGGAATCGACTCTCCTGTCGTGATGAGGAGGGGAGAAGGGGCTCAGATGAAGGGGTGCCAGGACCCTCGGTGTTCCCCTCGAGGGAACCCGGCGTGTCTGGGAAATTTTGGAGGTCGCATGAAGGGTGTCAGGTACCGTTTCGCTACTCAGGACGGAACGTGAGACTTCCCTTGAGACGCCGTAGGGGGCAAGGGCCCCATCTTGCTAAGACGTTGGGACCACGTGGTTTTTCTCGAGTTGCGGCGGGATTCTCGAGTTACGACGGGGATTTCAGGCTTCCTCTTGGGTTGGCCCT
The DNA here is from genome assembly GCF_029407905.1 of Bubalus kerabau. NCBI lineage: Eukaryota > Metazoa > Chordata > Mammalia > Artiodactyla > Bovidae > Bubalus > Bubalus kerabau. The sequence continues at coordinate 120,756 of NW_026577909.1, read as the reverse complement.
GGGAAGCCCCATCTTCCATTCGAGTTGCTAGGGAAAGCTGGGGGTTGCGCTCGAGTCACTGCAGGGCCCAAGAGACCTCATCTAGGCGTGTGTCCAGGACCTAGTAGTACTCTCAAGGGAAGACAGGGATCCCGGGGTTGCACTCCAGAGTCCCCCGTGGAGTCAGGCCTCGCCTCGAGGGGAAGCAAAGGACTCCGCTCTTCTCTTGAGCCATGACGCGGATCTCTTGGAGCCCTCTGAGTGGCCTCAAGGGAGTCAAGCCTAACCTTCAGTTTGGAGAGAGGACTCGGGATTGCTCTCCAGGAATGGCAGGAAAAGAAGGCCCTCACCTCGCGAGGACGGGGGCTTCTCAGGGGTTTCCTCGAGCTGCGGCGTCCGTGGGGCTTTTCTCACGAGGCACGACGAGGTTCTCAGGGAGCCTCTCGTGCGGCACCAGGGAGGTCAGGTGTCCATGAGCGTGGCGAGGGGGAGCGCGTCATTGTTCTCGAGTCCTGGGAGGGGACTAGGGCATCAAGGCGTGTAGAAGAAGGTCTCTCGAGGTCTTTCTCGGCTTGCAGCGGGAAACCCTCGTTTCCCTCGACTTCTCCCGGTGACCTGAGGGAACTTCCCAGGGTTCCACTTAGAGGTGAGGGATGCTGTGGAGTTGGTGGGCCATCTCGGGACTCCTCTGGGTTTGGCGCAATCGAAGAGGGCCTCATCTCGAGGGGAGACAGGACCTCAGGCTTCCTCTCTGTTTCGTATTCCGACAGCAGTGTCCCTGCAGCGTTGGGGCAGTAGAGTCAGGCCTCGTCTTGTCTGAGGAAGGGAACCCTGCTGGCCTCTCGAGTTGCTCAGGGGGTCTCAGGCCCCTCGTCGAGCTGCGTGTGGAACCCGCGGGTCTTTGCGGACGATGCACGGGGGTGGCAGTGCCCCTTCGTGTTGTGCCTTCACCCACAGGGTTGACTTCGAAGAGGGGTCTGGGCCTCGGGTCCTTCTCAAGGGCGGACCGGGGAATCGGGGGCGTTCGGCATGTGGCCCCACCCACGTGGCTCGTCTCGAATTTCCTCGTGAGACCGGCCTCATCCTGAGGTGCGCCGGGAAGGCCGGGAACCCCTTCCAGACCACGCAGGGGAATCGCCTCTCCTGTCGCGATCCGGAGGGGAGAAGGGGCTCAGAGGAAGCGGTGCCGGGACCCTCGGTGTTCCCCTCGAGGGAACCCGGCGTGTCGGGGGACTTTTGGGGGTCGCAGCAAGGCTGTCAGGGACCGTTTCGCCCTTCAGGGCGGAACAGGGGACTTCCCTTGAGACGCCGTGGCGGGCAAGGGCCTCATCTTGCCAAGAGGTGGGAACCACGTGGTTTTTCTCGAGTTGCGGCGGGATTCTCGAGTTACGATGGGGATCTCAGCCTTCCTCTTGGGTTGGCCCTGGGAAGCCCAATCTTCCCCTCGGGTTGCGAGGGAAAGCTGGGGGTTGCGCTCGAGTCACTGCAGGGCCGAAGAGACCTCACCTAGGCGTGTGTCCGGGACCTAATATTCCTCTCCAGGGAAGGCAGGGATCTCGGGGTTGCATTCCAGGCTCCCCCGGGGAGTCAGGCCTCGTCTCGAGGGGAAGCCAAGGACTCCGCTCTCCTCTCGAGTCGCGACGCGGGTCTCTTGGAGCCCCCTGAGCGGCCTCAAGGGAGTCCAGCCTCCTCTTCCGTTTGGAGAGAGGACCCGGGATTGCTCTCCAGGCCATGCAGGAAAAGAAGGCCCTCAGCTCGCGAGGACGGGGGCGTCTCAGGGGTTTCCTCGAGCTGCGGCGCCCGTGGGGGTTTTCTCCCGAGGCACGACGAGGATCTCAGGGAGCCTCTCGTGCAGCGCCAGGGAAGTCAGGTCTCCATGCGCGTGGCGAGGGGGAGCGCGTCCTGGCTCTCGAGTCACGGGAGGGGACTAGGGCCTCGAGACGCGTTGAAGAAGGACTCTCGAGGTCTTTGTCGGGGGGCGGCGGGAAACCCTCGTTTCCCTCGCCTTCTGCCGGGGACCTTAGGGAACTTCCCAGGGTGCCTCTGAGAGGCGAGGGATCCTGTGGAGGTGGCGGGGCCCCTCGGGACTCCGCTGGGTCTGGCGCAACGGAAGAGGGCCTCACCTCGAGGGGAGGCAGGAACCTCAGGCTTCCTCTCCGTTTCGGACTCCGACCGCAGGGTCCCTGCAGAGTTGGGACAGGAAAGTCAGGCCTCGTCTTGTCTGGGGAAGGGAAACCCGCTGGCCTCTCGAGTTGCTCAGGGGGTCTCAGGCCCCTCGTCGAGCTGTGTGTGGAACCCGTGGGTCTTTGCGGACGATGCACGGGGGTGGCAGTGCGCCTTCGTGTTGTGCCTTCACCCACAGGGTTGCCTTAGGAGAGGGGTCCGGGCCTCGGGTCTTTCTCAAGAGCTGACCAGGGAATCAGGGGCTTTCGGCATGTGGCACCACCCACGTGGCTCGTCTCGAATTTCCTCGTGAGACCGGCCTCATCCTGAGGTGCGCCGGGAAGGCCGGGAACCCCTTCCAGACCACGCAGGGGAATCGACTCTCCTGTCGCGATCAGGAGGGGAGAAGGGGCTCAGATGAAGCGGTGCCGGGACCCTCGGTGTTCCCCTCGAGGGAACCCGGCGTGTCGGGGATCTTTTGGGGGTCGCATGTAGGCTGTCAGGGACCGTTTCGCCCTTCAGGGCGGAACAGGGGACTTCCCTTGAGACGCCGTGGCGGGCAAGGGCCTCATCTTGCCAAGAGGTGGGAACCACATGGTTTTTCTCGAGTTGCGGCGGGATTCTCGAGTTACGATGGGGATATCAGGCTTCCTCTTTGGTTGGCCCTGGGAAGCCCAATCTTCCCCTCGAGTTGCGAGGGAAAGTTGGGGGTTGCACTCGAGTCACTGCAGTGCCCAAGAGACCTCACCTAGGCGTGTGTCCGGGACCTAATATTCCTCTCCAGGGAAGGCAGGGATCTCGGGATTGCATTCCAGCCTCCCCTGGGGAGTCAGGCCTTGTCTCGAGGGGAAGCCAATGACTCCACTCTCTTCTCGAGTCGCGATGCGGATCTCTTGGAGCCCCCTGAGCGGCCTCAAGGGAGTGCAGCCTCCTCTTCCGTTTGGAGAGAGGACCCGGGATTGCTCTCCAGGCCATGCAGGAAAAGAGGCCCTCAGCTCGCAAGGACGGAGGTGTCTCAGATGTTTCCTCGAGCTGCGGCGCCCGTGGGGGTTTTCTCCCGAGGCACGATGAGGATCTCAGGGAGCCTCTCGTGCGGTGCCAGGGAAGTCAGGTCTCCATGCGCGTGGCGAGGGGGAGCGCGTCATGGCTCTCGAGTCACGGGAGGGGACTAGGGCCTCGAGACGCGTTGAAGACGCACTCTCGAGGTCTTTCTCGGGGGCGGCGGGAAACCCTCTTTTCCCTCGCCTTCTTCCGGGGACATTAGGGAACTTCCCTGGGTGTCTCTCAGTGTTGAGGGATACTGTGGATTTGGCGGGGCCTCTCGGGACTGTGCTGGGTTTGGCGCAATGGAAGAGGGCCTCATCTCGAGGGGAGGCAGGAACCTCAGACTTCCTCTCTGTTTTGGACTCCGACATCAGGGTCCCTGCAGAGTTGGGACAGGAGAGTCAGGCTACGTCTTTTCTGAGGAATGGAACTCCGCTTGCCTCTCGAGTTGTTCATGGGATTTCAGGCCCCTTGTCAAAATGTGTGTGGAATCTGCAGGTTTTTCCAGACGATGCACGGGGTTGTCAGTGACCCTTCGTTTTTTGTCTTCATCCACAGGGTTGCCTTCGAAGAGGTGTCTGGGCATCGGGTTCTTATGAAGAGCGGACTGGGAAATCGGGGTCGTTCAACATTTGGCACCACCCACCTGGGTAGTCTCGAATTTCCTCATGAAACTGGCCTCATCCTGAGGTGTGCCGCGAAGGTCATGAAACTCTTCCAGACAAAGCAGAGGAATCGACCCTCCTGTGGCGATCAGGAGGGGAGAAGTGGCTCAGATGAAGTGCTGCTGGGAACCTCGGTGTTTCCCTCAAGTGAGACAGGTATGTCGGGTAACTTTTGGGGTCGCATAAAGCGTTCCAAGTACCGTTTCGCTCTTCAAAATGGAAAGTTGGACTTCTCTTGGGGTGCTCCAGCGGGCAAGGGCCTCATCTTGGAATGACTGAGGAACCACTTGGTTTTTCTCGAGTTGCGGTGGGATATTTGAGTTACCACAGGGAATTCATGCTTCCTCTTGTGTTGGCCCACAAAAGTCTTATCTTCCATTCGAGATTCGAGGAATAGCTGGATGTGCGCTCTAGTCACTGAAGGCAAAAGAGACCCCTCCAAGGCTTGTGTGCAGGACCTAATGTTCATGTCAAGGCTCGACAGAAATCTCGGGGTTGCATTCCAGACTCACCTTGGAGTCAGGCCTCGTCTCGAGGGGAAGCAAAGGACTCTGCTCTCCTCTCGAGTCGGACGGGTATGTCTTGGAGCCCACTGAGTGGCTTAAAGGGAGTCAAACCTCCTCTGGTGTTTGGAGGGAGGACACGGGATTGCTCTCCAGGCAATGCAGGAAATGAAGGCCCTCATCTCCCGATGACTGGGGCGTCTCGTAGGTTTTCTCGAGCTGTGGCGCTAGTGTGGGGTTTCTCACGAAGTAAGACTGGGAGCTCAGTGAGCCTCTCATGTGGTGCCAGGGCAGTCAGGTCTCTATGCACGTGGTGAGAGGGAGCCCGTCATTGTTCTCGGGTCATGGTAGGGGAATTGGGCCTGAAGACGTGTTAAAGAAGGACTCTCGAGGTCTTTCTTGGGTTGCAGCAGGAAACCCTGGGTTCCATCGACTTGTGCCAGTGACCTCAGGAAGCTTCTCAGCGTGCCTCTGAGAAGTCAGGGTCACTGTGGAGTTGGGAGGGGCCTCTCGGAACTCCACTGGGTTTGCTGCAATGGAAGAGGGCCTCATGACAAGTTGAGGCAGGAACCTCAGGGTTCCTCTCCTGGCTTCGAATGCGCCGGATCTGACATGGATCGCAGAGTCCCTGCAGAGTTTGGACAGGAGAGTCAGGCCTCGTCTTGTGTGGAGGAATGGAACTCCGCTTGACTCTCGCGTTGTTCATGGGGTGACAGGCCACTTGTCGATTTGTATGTGGAACTTGCGGGTTTTTCTGGATGATGCACCGGGGTGTCACTGCCCCTTCGTGTTGTGCCTTGATCCACAGGATTGCCTTCGAGTTGGGTTCTGCCATCGGGTTCTTATCAAGAGCGGACCAGGGAATCGGGGTCTTTTGGCATGCTGCACCACACACGAGGCTATGTCTCGAATTTCCTCGTGAGACTGCCCTCATCTTGATGTGCGCCAGGAAGGTCTGGAACGCCTTCCAGACAAAGCAGGGGATTCGAACCTCCTGTCACGATCAAGAGGGGAGAAGAGTCTCAGATGAAGTGGTGCCGGGAACCTCGGTGTTCTCCTCAAGTGAGACTGGTATGTCGGGGAACTTTTGGGGTCGCATCAAGGGTTCCAAGTAACTTTTCGCTCTTCAATACGGAACGTGGGACTTCTCTTGAGACGCTGTAGCGGGCAAGGGCCTCATCTTTCGATGACGGGGGAACCACGTGGTTTTTCTTGAGTTGCGGCGGGATTCTCGAGCTACGACGGGGAATTCAGGCTTCCTCTTCAACTGGCCCAGGGAAGTCCAGTTTTCATTCGAATTGTGAGTTAGAACTGGGGATTGCTCTCGAGACACTGCAGGGCCAAATAGACCTCATCTAGGCTTGTGTCCAGGACCTAATGTTCCTCTGCTAGGGCGACAGCGATCTCGGCATTGCATTCTCGACTCACCCGGGGAATCAGGCCTCGTCTCGAGGGGAAGCCAAGGACACCGCTCTCCTGTCAAGTCGCGACGGGTATATCTTGGAGCTCACTGTGTTGCCTAAAATGAGTCAAGCCTCCTGTGGAGTTTGGAGAGAGGACTCAGGATTGCTCTCCAGGCAATACAGCAAAAGAAGGCCCTCATCTCGTGAGGACTGGGGCGTCTCGTGGGTATTCTCGAGCTGCAGCTCCAGTGTGGTGTTGCTCAGGAGGTATAATGGGGAGCTCAGGGAGCCTCTCATGTGGCGCCAGGGAAGTCAGGTTTCTATGCGCGTGGCTAGGGGGAGCGCGTCATTGCTCTCGAGTCATGGTAGGGGAATCGCACCTCAAGAAGCGTTGAAGAAGGACTCTCGAGGTCTTTTACGGGTTGGGGCAGGAAACCCTTGGTTCCCTCGACTTGTGCCGGTGATCTCAGGAAGGTCTAAGGGTGCCTCTGAGAAGTCAGGGATACTGTGCAGTTGGGAGGGGCCTCTCGGGACTCCACTGGGTTCGGTGCAATGGAAGAGGGCCTCATCTCGAGTGGAGGCAGGAAACTCATGTTTCCTCTCCTGACTTCCCCTGGGCCAGATCTGACTCGGATCGCAGTTTCGCTGCAGAGTTCGAACAGGAGAGTCAGGCCTCGTCTTGTGTGGAGGAATGGAACTCTGCTTGCCTCTCCAGTTGTTCACGGGGTGACAGGTCACTTCTCGAGCTGTGTGTGGTACCTGCAGGTTTCTCCGGACGATACCCGGGGGTGTCAGTGCCCCTTCGAGTTGTGCCTTCATCAAAAGGGTTATCTTCAAAGAGGTGTCGGGGCATTGGGATCTTATCAAGAGCGAACCGGGAAATTGGGGTCTTTCGGCATGTGTCACCATCCAAGAGGCTATGTCTCGAATATCCTCGTGAGACCGGCCTCATCCTGAGATGCACCGGGAAAGGCGGGAACCCCTTCAAGACAAAACAGGGGAATCGACCCTCCTGTCGCGATCAGGAGGGGAGAAGGGGCCCAGATGTAGTGGTGCTGGGAACCTCGGTGTTCTCCTCAAGTCAGACCGGTGTGTCGAGGAACTTTTGAGGTTGCATCAAGGGTGCCAATGCCGTTTCGCACTTCAAGACTGAACGTGGGAATTCTCTTGAGACGCTGTAGGGGGCAAGGGCCTCATCTTGCGATGACGGGGGAACCACGTGGCGTTTCTCGAGTTGTGGCGGGATTCTCGAGTTTCGACGGGGAATACAGTCTTACTCATGTGTTGGGCCAGGGAAGTCCTATCTTCCATTCGAGTTTCAAGGGAGAGCTGGGGATTGCCCTCGAGTCACTGCAGGGCAAAATAGACCTCATCTAGGCTTGTGTCCAGGACTTAATGTTCATCCCTAGGGGCGACAGGGATCTCGGGCTTGCATACCAGACTCACCCGGGGAATCAGGCCTCGTCTCGAGGGGAAGCAAAGAGCTCCGCTGTCCTTTTGAGTCGAGATGGGTATCTCTTGGAGCCCACTGTGTGCCCTAAAGGGAGTCAAGCCTCATGTGCTGTTTGGATAGAGGACTCGGGATTCCTCTCCAGGCCATGCAGGAAAAGAAGGCCCTCATCTCGCGATGATGGCGGCGTCTCGTGGGTTTTCTAGACTGCCGCGCTAGTTCCGGGTTTCTGACGAGGTACGAGAGGGAGCTCAGGGAGCCTCTCGTGTGGCGCCAGGGAAGTCAGGTCCCCATGAGATGGCTAGGGGGAGCTCGTCATTGCTCTCGAGTCATGGTAGGGTAATCGGGCCTCAAGACGGGTTGAAGAAGGACTCTCGAGGTCTTTCTCGGGTCACTGCATAAAACCCAGGGTTCCCTTGACTTGTGCCTGCCACCTCAGGGAGCTTCTCAGAGTGCCTCTGAGAAGTCAGGGATACTGTGCAGTTTGGAGGGGCCTCTCGAGACTCCACCGCATTTGGTGGAATGTAAGAGGGACTCATCTCGAGTTGAAGCAGGAACCTCAGTGTTCCTCTCCATTTCTGACTCAGATCGCAAGGTCCCTGCATGTTGGTACAGGAGAGTCAGGCCTCGTCTTTTCTGGAGGATGGGACTCCTCTTGCCTCTCGAGTTGTTCTCGAGGTGACAGGCCACTTGTCGAGCTGTGTGTGTAACCTGCCCGTTTTTCCGGATGATGCAGAGGTGTGTTAGTGCCCCTTCGTGTTGTACCTTCATACTCAAGGCTGCCTTCCAAGAGGTGTCCGAGCATCGGATTCTTATCAAGAGCGGACCGGGAAATTGGAGTCTTTCGGCAAGTGGCACCACCCACAAAGCTACGTATCGAATTTCCCCATGAGACCGGCCTCATCCTGAGTTGTGCAGGGAAGGTCGGGCCCCCTTGCAGACAAAGCAGGGGAATCGACCCACCGGTCACGATCAGGAGGGGAGAAGGGGCTTAAATGAAGTGGTGCCGGGAACCTCGGTGTTCCCCTTGAGTGAGACCGGCGTGTTGGGGGACTTTTGGGGTTGCATCAAGGGTGCCAAGTACCGTTTCGCATTTCAAAACGGAACCTGGGACATCTTTTGAAACGCTGTAGCGGGCAAGGGCCTCATCTTGCGATGACGGGAGAACCACGTGGTTTTGCTCGAGTTGCGGCGGGATTCTCGAGTTATGACCGGGAATTTAGGCTTCCTCTTGTTGGCCTTGAAATCCAATCTTCCATTCGGGTTGCGAGGGGGAGCTGGGGATTGCGCTAGAGTCACTGCAGGGCAAAAGAGACCTAATCTAGGCTTGTGTCCAGGATCTAATGTTGCTCTCCAGGGGCGACAGGGATCTCGGGTTTGCATTCCAGACTCATCCGGGGAGTCAGTTCTCACCTCGAGGGTAAGCAAAGAATTCCGCTCTCGTCTCGAGTCGCGATGGGTATCTCTTGGAGCCCAATGTGTGTACTAAAGGGAGTCAAGCCTCCTGTGGAGTTTGGAGAGAGGACTCGGTATTGGATTCCAGGCCATGCAGGAAAAGAAGGCCCTCATCTCGAGATGACGGTGGCGTCTCGTGGGTTTTCTAGAGCTGCGGCGCCAGTGTGGGGTGTCTCGTGAAATACCACGGGGATCGCAGGGAGCCTCTTGTATGGCGCCAGGAAAATCCAGTATTCCATTCGAGTTGCAAGTTAGAACTGGGGATTGCTCTCCAGTCACTGCAGGGCAAAATAGACATCATCTACGCTTGTGTCCAGGACCTAGTGTTCCACTACTGGGCCGACAGGGATCTCAGGGTTGCATTCTCGACTCACCCGGAGAGTCAGGCCTCGTCTTGAGGGGAAATAAAGGACTCCGCTCTCCTGTCGAGTCGCGACGGGTATCTCTTGGAGCCCACTGCATGGCGTAAAGGGAGTGAAGCCTCCTATGGAGTTTGGAGAGATGACTCGGGATTGTTTTCCTGGCCATGCAGGAAAAAAGGCCCTCATCTCGCGATGACGGGGGCGTCTCGTGGGTTTTCTCCAGCTGCGGCGCCAGTATCAGATTTCTCACGAGGTACGACAGGGAGCTCAGAGAGCCTCTCGTGTGGTGCTAGGGACGTCAGGTCTCCGTGCGTGTGGTGAAGTGGAGTGCGTGATTGCTCTCGAGTCATAGTAGGCGAATCTGGCCTCAAGACGCATTGAAGAAGGACTCTCGAGGTCTTTCTCGGGTTGCGGCAGGGAACCCTGGGTTCCCTCGACTTGTGTCGGTGACCTCAGGCAACTTCTCAGGGTGCCTCTGAGAATTCAGGGACACTGTGGATTTGGGAGGGGCCTTTCGTTACTCAACTGGGTTTGGTGCAATCGAAGAGGGCCTCATCTCGAATGGAGGCAGGAACCTCAGGGGTCCTCTCCATTTCTGACTCGGGTCGCAGGCTACCCGCCGAGTATGGACAAGAGAGTCACGCCTCGTCTTCTGTGGAGGAATGGATCTCCGCTTGCCTTTCGAGTTGTTCACAGAGTGACAGGCCACTTGTTGAGCTGTGCGTGGAACCTGCGGGTTGTTCCGTACGATGCACAGGGGTGTCACTGCCCCTTCATGTTGTGCCTTCATCCACAGGGTTGCCTTCAAAGAGGTGTCCGGGCATCGGGTTCTTTTCAAGAGCGTACCGGAAAATTGGGGTCTTTCAGCATGTGGTACCACCCACGAGGCTACGTCTCGAATTTCCTCGGGAGACCGGCCTCATCCTGAGGTTCGCCGTGAAGGTCGGGAACCCCTTGCAGACAAAGCAGGTGAATCGACCCACCGCTCGCGATCAGAAGGGGAGAAGGGGCTCAGATGAAGTGGTGCCGGGAACCTCGGTGGTCCCCTCGAGTGAGACCGGTATGTACGGCACTTTTGAGGTCCCATCAAGGGTGCCAAGTACAGTTTCGCACTTCAAGATGGAACGTGGGAATTCTCTGGAGATGCTCTAGCGGGCAAGGGCCTCATATTGCGATGACGAGGGAAACACGTGGTTTTTCTCGAGTTGAGGAGGGATTCTCGAGTTACGACGGGGAATTCAGGCTTCCTCTTGTGTTGGCCCAGGAAGTCCAATCTTCCATTCAACTTGTCAGAGAGAGCTGTGGGTTGCTCTCGAGTCACTTCAGGGCAAAGAGTCCTCATCTAGGCTTGTGTCCAGGACGTAGTGTTCCTCTCCAGGGGCAACAGGGATATCGGGGTCGCATTCCAGTCTCACCCGGTGGGTCACGCCTCGTCTCGAGTGGAAGCAAAGGACTCCACTATCCTCTCAAGACGCGACGTGTAACTCTTGGAGCCCAATGAGTGGCCTAAAGGGAGTCAAGCGTCCTGTGTAGCTTGGACAGAAGGTTCACGCTTGATCTGCATACCATGCAGTTTAAGATGGCCCTCCTCTCGTGATGACGGGAGCGTCTCATGGGTTTTTCTCGAGCTGCGGCGCCAGTGTGGGGTTTCTCACGAGATATGATGGGGAACTCAGGGAGCCTCTCATGCGGCGCCAGAGAAGTCAGGCCTCCATGAGTGTAGCCAGGCAGATCGCGTCATTGCTCTGGAGTCATGGGAGGGACTAGGGCCTCAAGACGCATTTAAGAAGGACTCTGGAGGCCTTTCTTGGGTTGGGGCGGGAAACACTCGTTTCCCTCGACCTCTACCGGGGACCTTAGGGAACTTCCCATGTGCCTCTGAGAGGTGAGGGATACTGAGGAGTTAGAGGGGCCTCTCGGGACTCCACTAGGTTTGTCGAAATGAAAGAGGGCCTCATCTTGATTGGAGGCAGGAACTTCAGGCTTCCTCTCCATTTCTGACTCCGACCGCAGGGTCCCTGCAGGGTTGGGACAGGAGAGTCAGGCCTCGTCTTGTCTGAGTAATGGAAATCTGCTTGCCTCTCGAATCGTTCAGTGGGTCTCAGGCCCCTTGTCGAGCTGTGTGTGGAACCTGCGGGTGTTTCCAGAAGATGCACGGGGGTTTCATTGCCCCTTCATTTTGTGCCTTCCCCCACAGGGTTGCCTTCAAAGAGGTGTCCGGGCATCGGGTTCATTTCAAGAGTGGACCGGGAAATCGGGGTCGTTCGGCATGTGGCACCACCCACGTGGCTCATCTCGAATTTCCTCGTGAGACCAGCATCATCCTGAGGTGCGCCAGGAAGGCCGGGAACACCTTCCACACAAAGCAGGGGAATCGACTCTCCTGTCGCGATCAGGAGGGGAGATGGGGCTCAGATGAAGTGGGGCCGGGACTCTACGTGTTCCACTCGAGGGAACCCGGCGTTTCAGGGAACTTTAGGGGTCGCATCAAGGGAGCCAAGTACCGTTTCCCACTTCAGGACGGAACATGGGACTTCCCTGGAGACGCTGTAGCGGGCAAGGGCCTCATCCTGTGAAGACATTGGAACCACGTCGTTTTTCTCGAGTTGCGTCTGGATTCTCGAAAACGACGGGGATTTCAGGCTTCCTCTTGGGTGGGCCCTGGGAAGCCCAATCTTCCCCTGGAGTTGCGAGGGAAAGCTGGGGGTTCTGCTCGAGTCACTACAGGGCCAAAGAGACCTCATCGAGGCGTGTGTCCAGGACGTAATATTCCTCTCAAGGGAAGACAGGGATCTCGGGTTTGCATTCCAGACTCCCCCGGGGAGTCAGGCCTCGCCTCGAGGGGAAGAAGAGGACTCCGCTTTCCTCTCAAGTCGCGACACGGATCTGTTGGAGCCCAATGAGTGGACTCAAGGGTGTCGAGCCTCCTCTTCAGTTTGGAGAGAGGACTCGGGATTGCTCTCCAGGCCAGGCAGGAAAAGAAGGCCCTCATCTCGCGATGACGGGGGCGTCTCATGGGTTTCCTCAGGCTGTGGCGCCCGTGGGGGTTTTCTCACGAGCCACGACGAGGACCTCAGGGAGCCTCTCGTGCGGCGCCAGGGAACTCATGTCTCCATGCGCATGGCGAGGGGGAGCTGGTCATCACTCTCGAGCCATGGGAAGTGACTAGGGCCTCAAGACGCGTTGAAGAAGGACTCTCGAGGTCTTTCTCGGGTGGTGGCGGGAAACCCTCGTTTCCCTCGACTTCTGCAGGGGACTATAGGGAACTTCTCAGGGTGCCTCTGAGAGGTGACGGATGCTGTGGAGTTGGCAGGGACTCTCGGGACTCTGCTGGGTTCGGCGCAATGGAAGAGGGCCTCATCTCGAGGGGAGGCAGGAACCTCAGGCTTCCTCTCCGATTCTGACTCCGACTGCACGGTCCCTGCAGTGTTGGGACAGGAGAGTCATGCCTCGTCTTGTCTGAGGAATGGAATTCTGGTTGCCTCTCGAGTTGTTCCGGGAGTCTCAGGCCCCTTGTCGAGCTGTGTGTAGACCCTGCGTGTTTTTCCGGATGATGCACGGGGGTGTCAGTGCCCCTTCGTGTTGTGCCTTCACTCACAGGGTTGCCTTCGAAGAGGTGTCTGGGCATCGGGTTCTTATCAAGAGCGGACCAGAAAATCAGGGTCGTTCAGCACGTGGCACCTCACACATGGCTAGTCAAGAATTTCCTCCTGAGACCGGCCTCATCCTGAGGTGCACCAGGAAGGCCGGGAACCCCTTCCAGAGAAAGCAGGGGAATCGACTCTCCTGTCGCGATCAGGAGGGGAGAAGGGGCTCAGATGAAGTGGTGCCGGGACCCTCGGTGTTCCCCTCGAGGGAACCCAGCGTGTCGGGGAACTTTTGCGGTCACATCAAGGGTGTCAAGTACCGTTTCGCACTTAAGGACGGAACATGGGACTTCCCTGGAGACGCCGGGAACTTCGGTGTTCCCCTGGAGTGAGACCGGTATGTTGGGGAACTTTGGGGTCGCATCAAGGGTGCCAAGTAGCATTTCGAACTTTAAGATGGAACGTGGGACTTCTCTTGAGACTCTAGCTGGCAAGGGCCTCATATTGCAATGAAGGGGGAACCACATGGTTTTTAAGACTTGAGGCTGAATTCTCGAATTACGATGGGAAATTCAGACTTCCTCTTGTGTTGACCGTGGGAAGACCAATCTTCCATTCAAATTGTGAGGGAGAGATGGAGGTTGCTCTCGATCACTGTAGGGCAAAATAGACCTCATCTAGGCTTGTGTCTAGGACATAATGTTCCACTCCAGGGGCGACAGGGATCTCGGGGTTGCATTCCAAACTCACCCGGGGAGTCAGGCCTCGTCTCCAGGGAAGCAAAGGACTCCGCTCTCCTCTCGAGTCGCACCGGGTATTTCTTGGACCCAACTGAGTGGCCTAAAGGGAGTCAATCCTCCTGTGAAGTTTGGAGAGAGGACCAGGGATTGCTCTCCAGGTCAGGCAGGAAAAGAAGGCCCCCATCTCTCCTTGACGGGGGCATCTTGTGGTTTTTCTCGAACTGCGGCACCACTGTGGGTTTTCTCACGAGGTACGATGGGGTACTCAGGGAGCCTCTTGTGTGGTACTAGGGAAGTCAGTTTTCCTGCTTGTGGCGAGGGGAGCGCGTCCTTGCTCTGGAGTCATGGTAGGGGAATCGGGCATCAAGAGACGTTGAAAAAGGACTCTCCAAGTCTTTCTCGGGTTACTTCAGGAAACTCTGGGTTCCCTCGACTTGTGCCAGTGACCTCAGGTAGCTTCTCAGGGAGCCTCTGAGAATTCAGGGATACTGTGGTGTTGGGAGGGGCCTCTCGGGACACCACTGAGTTTGGTTCAATGGAAGAGGGCCTCCTCTCTAGTTGAGGCAGGAACCACAGTGTTCCTCTCCATTTCTGACTCCGATCGCAGGGTCCCTGAAGAGTTGGGCCAGGAGAGTAAGGCCTCGTCTTGTGTGAAGGAATGCAACTTCACTTGCCTCTCGAGTTGTTCACGAGGTGACAGTCCACATTTGGAGCTGTGAGTGGAATCTGCGGGTTTTTCCAGACGATGCATGGGGATGTCAGTGTCCCTTCGTGTTGTGCCTTCATCCACAGGGTTGCCTTCGAAGAGATGTCCGGGCGTCAGGTTCTTATCTAGAGTGGACCGGGAATTCGGGATCTTTCAGCATGTGGCACCAACCATGAGGCTACTTTTCGAATTTCCTCATGAGACCGGCCTCATCCGGAGGTTCACGGGGAACGTCGGGAACCCTTGCAGAAAAAGCATGGGAATCGATCCTCCTGTCGCGATCAGGAGGGGTGAAGGGGCTCACAGGAAGTGGTGCCGTGAACTTGGTGTTTCCCTCGAGTGAGACCGGTATGTCAGGGAACTTTGGGGGTCGCATCAAGGGTGCCAAGTACCGTTTTGTACTTCAGGATGGAACGTGGGACTTCTCTTGATACGCTGTAGTGGCCAAGGGCCTCATCTTGCGATGACGGGGGAGCCACGTGGTTTTTCTCGAGCTGCGGTGGGATTCTCGAGTTACGACGGGGATTTCAGGCTTCCTCTTGTGTTGGGCCAGGGAAGTCCAATCATCCATTCGAGTTGCGAGGGAGACCTGGGGGTTGCGCTCGAGTCACTGCAGGGCAAAGGAGACCTCATCTAGGCTTGTGTCCAGGACCTAATGTTCCTCTCCATGGGCCACAGGGATCTCAGGTTTGCATTCCAGACTCACCCAGGGAGTCAGGCCTCGTGTCGAAGGGAAGCAAAGGACTCCGCTCTCCTTTCGAGTCGCAACGGGCACCTCCTGGAGCCCACTTTGTGGCCTAAAGGGAGTCAAGCCTCCTGTGAAGTTTGGAGAGAGGACTTGGGACTGCTCTCCAGGCCATGAAGGAAAAGATGGCCCTCATCTCGCGATGAAGGAGGGGTCTTGTGGGTTTTCTCGAGCTGTGGCGCCAGTGTGGGGTTTCACACGAGGCACGACAGGGAGCTCAGGGAGCCTCTCATGTGGCGCCAGGGAAGTCAGGTCTCCATGTGCGTGGTGAGGGGGAGCGGGTTATTGCTCTCGAGCCATGGTAGGGGAATCTGACCTCAAGACGCATTGAAGAAGGACTCTCGAGGTCTTTCTTCAGTTGTGGCAGGAAACCCTTATTTCCCTCGACGTTTGCCGGTGGCCTCAAGGAGCTTCTCAGAATGCCTATGAGAAGTCAGGGATACTGTGGAGATGGGAGGGGCCTCTCGGGACTCCACTGGGTTTGTTTTAATGGAAGAGGGCCTCATCTCGGGTTGAGGCAGGAACCTCAGGTTTCCTCTCCATTTCTGACTCAGATCGAAGCGTGCCTGCAGAGTTGGGATTGGATACTCAGGCCTCATCTTGTCTGAGGAAGGGAACTCCGCTTGCTCTCTCGTTGTTTAAGGGGTGACAGGCCAGTTGTGGAGCTGTATGTGGATCCTGTGGGATTTTCCGGACGATGAACAGGGTTGCCAGTGCCCCCTCGTGTAGTGCCTTCATCCACAGGGTTGCCTTAGCAGAGGTCTGGGCATCGGGTTCTTATCAAGAGCAAGACTGAGAAATCGGGGTCTTTCGGCACGTGGCACCAACACGAGGCTACGTCTCGAATTTCTTCGTGAGACTGGCCTCATCCTGAGGTGCGCCATGAAGGTCGGGAACCCCTTCTAGACAAAGCAGGGGAATAGACCTTCCTGCCGTGATCAGGAGGGGAGAAGGGGCTCAAATGAAGTGGTGCCAGGACCTTCGGTGTTCCCTTGGAGTGAGACCGGTATATTGGGGAACTTTTGGGGTCGCATCAAGGGTGCCAAGTAGCATTTCGAACTTTATGACGAAACATGGGACTCTCTTGAGAGTCTGTAGTGGGCAAAGTCCTCATATTGCGATGAATGGGGAACCACGTGGTTTTTAAGAGTTGCGGAGGGATTCTCGAGTTACAACGGGAAATTCAGACTTCCTCTTGTGTTGGCCCAGTGAAGACCAATCTTCCATTCGAATTGCGAGGGAGAGATGGGTGTTGCTCTCGAGTCACTGTAGGGCAAAATAGACCTCATCTAGGCTTTTGTCCAGGACATAATGTTCCTCTCCAGGGGCAACAGGGATCTCGGGGTTGCATTCCAGACTCACCCGAGGTAAGGCCTCATCTCGAGGGGAAACAAAGTACTCTGCTCTCCTCTCACGTCGCGACAGGTATCTCTTGGAGCCCATTGAGTGGCCTAAAGGGAGTAAAGCCTCCTGTGAAGTTTGGAGAAAGGACCAGGGATTGCTCTCCAGGTCAGGCAGGAAAAGAAGTCCCCAATCTCGAGATGACGGTGGGTTTTCCCGAGCTGTGGCACCAGTGTGGGGTTTCTCACGAGGTATGACGGGGAGCTCAGGGAGCCTCTCATGTGGCGCCAGGGAAGTCAGGTGTCCATGCGCATGGCGAGGGGGAGCGTGTCATTGCTCTCGAGTCATGGTAGGGGAAATCCGTCCTCAAGACGCGTTGAAGACGGACTCTTGAGGTCTTTCTCGGGTTGCGGCAGGATACCCTGTGTTCCCTCGACTTGTGCCCGTGACCTCAGGGAGTTGCTCAGGGTGCCTCTGAGAAGACACTGATACTGTGGAGTTGGGAGGGGCCTCTCGGGACTCCACTGGGTGTGGTATAATACAAGAGGGCCTCATCTCGTGTTGAGGAAGGAACCTCAGGGTTCCTCTCCATTTCAGACTCCGATCTCAGGATTCCTGCAGAGTTGGGACAGGAGAGTCAGGCCTCGTGTTCTGTGGAGAAATGAAACTTAGCTTGCCTCTCGAGTTGTTCACGAGGTAACAGGTCACTTGTCGAGCTGTATGTGGAACCTGCAGAATCTTCCAAAAGATGCACGGGTGTTCAGGGTCCCTCCTTGTTGTGCCTTCATCCTACGGGATGCATTCCAAGACGTGTACGGGCATCGGGTTCTTATTAATAGCTGACCGGGAAATGGGGTCTTTCCGCATGTGGCACCACCCGCGAGGCTACATCTCCAATTTCCTCGTGAGACAGGCCTCATCCTGATGTGCGCTGGGAAGATCGGTAACCCCTTCCACACAAAGCAGGAGAAAAGACACTCCTGTTGCAATCAGGAGGGGAGAAGGGGCTCAAATGATGTGGTGCGGGGAACATGGGTGTTACCCTCGAGTGAGGCCTGTATGTTGGGGAACTTTGGGGGTGCCATCATGGGTGCCAAGTACCGTTTTGCACTTCAGAAGGAACGTGGGACTTCTTTTGAGACGCTGTGGCGGGCAAGGGCCTCATGCTGCGAAGACGATGGAACCACGTGGTTTTTCTCGAGTTGCGGCGGGATTCTCGAGTTACGACGTGGATTTCAGGCTTCCTTTGTGTTGGCCCTGGGAAGCCCAAACTTCCCTTCGAGTTGCGAGGGAAAGCTGGATGTTGTGCTCGAACCACTGCAAGGCCAAAGAGACCTCATCTAGGCGTGTGTCCAGGACCTAAAAGTCCTCTCAAGGGAAGACAAGGATCTCGGGATTGCACTCCAGACTCCCCCGGGGAGTCAGGCCTCGCCTCGAGGGGAAGCAAAGGACTGCGCTCTCCTCTAGAGCCCCGACGCGGATCTCTTGGAGCCCACTGAGTCGCCTCAAGGGAATCCATCCTACTCTTCAGTTTGGAGAGAGGACTCGGGATTGCTCTCCAGGCCAGGCAGGAAAAGAAGGCCCTCAGCTCGCGAGGACGGGGGTGTCTCAGGGGTTTCCTCGAGCTGCGGCGCCCATGGGGGTTTTCTCCCGAGGCACGACGAGGATCTCAGGGAGCCTCTAGTGCGGCGCCAGGGAAGCCAGGTCTGCATGCGCGAGGCAGCGGGAGCGCATCATTGCTCTCTAGTCCAGAGAGGGGACAAGGGCCTCAAGACACTTTGAAGAAGGACTATCGAGGTCTTTCTCGAGTGGCGGAAGGAAACCCTTATTTCCCTCGACTTCTGCCGGGGACCTGAGGGAACTTCCCAGGGTGCCTCTGAGAGGTGAGGGATGCTGTGGAGTTAGCGGGGTCTCTCGGGACTCCGCTGGGGTTGGCGCAATGGAAGAGGGCCTCATCTCGAGGGGAGGCAGGAACATCAGGCTTCCTCTCTGTTTCTGACTCCGACCCTCCGACCTCAGGGTCCCTGCAGAGTTGGGAGCGGAGAGTCAGGCCTCGTCTTGTCTGAGGAAGGGAACCCCGCTGGCCTCTCGAGTTGCTCAGGGTGTCTCAGGGCCCTCTTCGAGCTGTGTGTGGAACCCGCGGGTCTTTGCGGACGATGCACGGGGGTGGCAGTGCCCCTTCGTTTTGTGCCTTCACCCACAGGGTTGCCTTCGAAGAGGGGTCCGGGCCTCGGGTCCTTCTCAAGGGCGGACCGGGGAATCGGGGGCGTTCGCCATGTGGCGCCACCCACGTGGCTCGTCTCGAATTTCCTCGTGAGACCGGCCTTATCCTGAGGTGCGCCGGGAAGGCCGGGAACCCCTTCCAGACCACGCAGGGGAATCGCCTCTTCTTTCGCGATCAGGAGGGGAGAAGGGGCTCAGAGGAAGCGGAGCCGGGACCCTCGGTGTTCCCCTCGGGGGAACCCGGCGTGTCGGGGGACTTTTGGGGGTCGCAGGAAGGCTGTCAGGGACCGTTTCGCACTTCAGGGTGGAACAGGGGACTTCCCTTGAGACGCCGTGGCGGGCAAGGGCCTCCTCTTGCCAAGAGGTGGGAACCACGTGGTTTTTCTCGAGTTGCGGCGGGATTCTCAAGTTACGACGGGGATCTCAGCCTTCCACTTGGGTTGGCCCTGGGAAGCCCAAACTTCCCGTCGGGTTGCGAGGGAAAGCTGGGGGTTGCGCTCGACTCACTGCAGGGCCGAAGAGACCTCACCTAGGCGTGTGTCCGGGACCTAATGTTCCTCTCCAGGGAAGGCAGGGATCTCGGGGTTGCATTCCAGGCTCCCCCGGGGAGTCAGGCCTCGTCTCGAGGGGAAGCCAAGGACTCCGCTCTCCTCTCGAGTCACGACGCGGGTCTCTTGGAGCCCCCTGAGCGGCCTCAAGGGAGTCCAGCCTCCTCTTCCGTTTGGAGAGAGGACCCGGGATTGCTCTCCAGGCCATGCAGGAAAAGAAGGCCCTTAGCTCGAGGACAGGGGCGTCTCAGTGGTTTCCTCGAGCGGCGGTGCCCGTGGGGGTTTTCTCCTGAGGCACGACGAGGATCTCAGGGAGCCTCTCGTGCGGCGCCAGGGAAGACAGGTCTCCATGCGCGTGGCGAGGAGGAGCGCGTCCTGGCTCTCGAGTCACGAGAGGGGACTAGGGCCTCGAGACGCGTTGAAGAAGGACTCTCGAGGTCTTTCTCGGGGGGCGGCGGGAAACCCTCGTTTCCCTCGCCTTCTGCCGGGGACCTTAGGGAACTTCCCAGGGTGCCTCTGAGAGGCGAGGGATCCTGTGGAGGTGGCGGGGCCCCTCGCGACTCCGCTGGGTCTGTCGCAACGGAAGAGGGCCTCACCTCGAGGGGAGGCAGGAACCTCGGGCTTCCTCTCCGTTTCGGACTCCGACCGCAGGGTCCCTGCAGAGTTGGGACAGGAGAGTCAGGCCTCGTCTTGTCTGAGGAAGGGAACCCCGCTGGCCTCTCGAGTTGCTCAGGGGGTCTCAGGCCCCTCGTCGAGCTGTGTGTGGAACCCGCGGGTCTTTGCGGACGATGCACGGGGGTGGCAGTGCCCCTTCGTGTTGTGCCTTCCCCCTTAGGGT
Source organism: Bubalus kerabau (assembly GCF_029407905.1). Lineage (NCBI taxonomy): Eukaryota > Metazoa > Chordata > Mammalia > Artiodactyla > Bovidae > Bubalus > Bubalus kerabau. The sequence continues at coordinate 101,004 of NW_026577909.1, read as the reverse complement.
TGCGTTCGAAGAGGGGTCCGGGCCTCGGGTCCTTCTCAAGGGCGGACCGGGGAATCGGGGGCGTTCGGCATGTGGCCCCACCCACGTGGCTCGTCTCGAATTTCCTCGTGAGACCGGCCTCATCCTGAGGTGCGCCGGGAAGGCCGGGAACCCCTTCCAGACCACGCAGGGGAATCGCCTCTCCTGTCGCGATCAGGAGGGGAGAAGGGGCTCAGAGGAAGCGCTGCCGGGACCCTCGGTGTTCCCCTCGGGGGAACCCGGCGTGTCGGGGGACTTTTGGGGGTCGCAGAAAGGCTGTCAGGGACCGTTTCGCCCTTCAGGGCGGAACAGGGGACTTCCCTTGAGACGCCGTGGCGGGCAAGGGCCTCATCTTACCAAGAGCGGGGAACCACGTGGTTTTTCTCGAGTTGCGTCGGGATTCTCGAGTTACGACGGGGATCTCAGCCTTCCCCTTGGGTTTGCCCTGGGAAGCCCAATCTTCCCCTCGGGTTGCGAAGGAAAGCTGGGGGTTGCGCTCGAGTCACTGCAGGGCGGAAGAGACCTCACCTTGGCATGTGTCCGGGACCAAATATTCCTCTCCAGGTTAGGCAGGGATCTCGGGGTTGCATTCCAGGCTCCCCCGGGGAGTCAGGCCTCGTCTCGAGGGGAAGCCAAGGACTCCGCTCTCCTCTCGAGTCGCGACGCGGGTCTTTTGGAGCCCCCTGAGCGGCCTCAAGGGAGTCCAGCCTCCTCTTCCGTTTGGAGAGAGGACCCGGGATTGCTCTCCAGGCCATGCAGGAAAAGAAGGCCCTCAGCTCGCGAGGACAGGGGAGTCTCAGTGGTTTCCTCGTGCGGCGGTGCCCGTGGGGGTTTTCTCCCGAGGCACGACGAGGATCTCAGGGAGCCTCTCGTGCGGCGCCAGGGAAGACAGGTCTCCATGCACGTGGCGAGGGGGAGCGCGTCCTGGCTTTCGAGTCACGGGAGGGGACTAGGGCCTCGAGGCGCGTTGAAGAAGGACTCTCGAGGTCTTTCTCGGGGGGCGGCGGGAAACCCTCGTTTCCCTCGCCTTCTGCCGGGGACCTTAGGGAACTTCCCAGGGTGCCTCTGAGAGGCGAGGGATCCTGTGGAGGTGGCGGGGCCCCTCGGGACTCCGCTGGGATTGTCGCAACGGAAGAGGGCCTCACCTCGAGGGGAGGCAGGAACCTCAGGATTCCTCTCCGTTTCGGACTCCGACCGCAGGGTGCCTGCAGAGTTGGGAGCGGAGAGTCAGACCTCGTCTTGTCTGAGGAAGGGAACCCCGCTGGCCTCTCGAGTTGCTCAGGGGGTCTCAGGCCCCTCGTCGAGCTGTGTGTGGAACCCGCGGGTCTTTGCGGGTGATGCACGGGGGTGGCAGTGCCCCTTCGTGTTGTGCCTTCCCCCACAGGGGTGCCTTCGAAGAGGGGTCCGGGCCTCGGGTCCTTCTCAAGGGCGACCGGGGAATCGGGGGCGTTCGGCATGTGGCCCCACCCACGTGGCTCGTCTCGAATTTCCTCGTGAGACCGGCCTCATCCTGAGGTGCGCTGGGAAGGCCGGGAACCCCTTCCAGACCACGCAGGGGAATCGCCTCTCCTGTCGCGATCAGGAGGGGAGAAGGGGCTCAGAGGAAGCGGTGCCGGGACCCTCGGTGTTCCCCTCGGGGGAACCCGGCGTGTCGGGGGACTTTTGGGGGTCGCAGGAAGGCTGTCAGGGACCGTTTCGCCCTTCAGGGCAGAACAGGGGACATCCCTTGGGACGCCGTCGCGGGCAAGGGCCTCATCTTGCAAAGAGGTGGGAACCACGTGGTTTTTCTCGAGTTGCGGCGGGATTCTCGAGTTACGACGGGGATCTCCGCCTTCCCCTTGGGTTGGCCCTGGGAAGCCCAATCTTCCCCTCGGGTTGCGAGGGAAAGATGGGGGTTGTGCTCGAGTCACTGCAGGGCGGAAGAGACCTCACATAGGCGTGTTTTTCGGGACCTAATATTCCTCTCCAGGGAAGGCAGGGATCTCGGGGTTTCATCCCATGCTCCCCTGGGGAGTCAGGCCTGGCCTCGAGGGGAAACAATGGACTCCGCTCTCCTCCCGAGTCGAGACGCTGATATCTTGGTGCCCCCTGAGTGGCCTCAAGGGAGTCCAGCCTCCTCTTCACTTTTGAGAGAGGACTCGTGATTGCGCTCCAGGCCAGGCAGGAAAAGAAGGCCCTCTGCTCGCGAGGACGGGGGCATCTCAGCGGTTTCCTCGATCTGCCCCACCCGTGGGGGTTTTCTCCCGAGGCACGACGAGGATCTCAGGGAGCCTCTCGTGCGGCGCCAGGGAAGTCATGTCTCCTTGCACGTGGCGAGAAGGAGCGCGTCATTGTTCTCGAGTCATGGGAGGGGACTAGGGCCTCAAGACGCGTTGAAGAAGGACTCTCGATGTCTTTCTTGGGTTGCAGCGGGAAACCCTCATTTCCCCCGACTTCTTCCGGGGCCTGAGGGAACTTCCCAGGGTGCCTCAGAGAAGTGAGAATCGCTGTGGAGTTGGTGGGACCTCTCGGGACTCCACTGGGTTTGTCGCAATGGAAGAGGGCCTCATCTCGAGTGGAGGCAGGAACCTCAGGCTTCCTCTCCGTTTCGGACTCCGACCGCAGGGTCCCTGCAGAGTTGGGACAGGAGAGTCAGGAATCGTATTGTCTGAGGAAGGGAACTCCGCTTGCCTCTCGAGGTGCTCAGGGGGTCTCAGGCCCCTTGTTGAGCTGTGTGTGGAACCTGCGGGTGTTTCCGGAAATGCACGACGGTGACAGTGCCCCTTCGTGTTGTGCCTTCACCCACTGGGTTGCCTTCGAAGAGGTGTCCGGGCCTCGGGTTCTTTTCAAGAGCGGACAGGGATATCGGGGTCTTTCGGCATGAGGGACCACCCACGGGGCTAGTCTCAAATTTCCTAGTGAGGCCGGCTTCATCCTGAGTTGTGCTGGGAAGGCCGGGGACCCTTCCAGACAATATAGGGGGATCGACTCTCCTGTCGCCATCAGGAGGGGAGAAGGGGCTCAGATGAAGTGGGGATGGAACCCTCGGTGTTACCCTCGAGGGAAACCGGCGTGTGGGGGACTTTTGGGGGTTGCATGAAAGGAGTCAGGTACCGTTTCGCACTTCAGGACAGAACCTGGGACTTCCCTTGAGACGCCGTAGCGGGCAAGGGCCTCATCTTGCGAAGACGTTGGGACCATGTGGATTTTCTCGAGTTGCGGCGGGATTCTAGAGTTACGAAGTGGATTTCAGGCTTCCTCTTGTGTTGGCCCCGGGAAGCCTAATCTTCCATTTGAGTTGCGAGGGAAAGCTGAGGGTTGCACTCGAGTCACTGCAGGGCCAAAGGGACCTCATCTAGGCCTGTGTCCGGGACTTAACGTTCCTCTCAAGGGAAGACAGGGATCTCAGGGTGGCGTTCCAGACTCCCCCGGGGAGTCAGGCCTCGCCTCGAGGGCAAGCCAAGGATGCCGCTCTCCTCTCAAGTCGCGACGCAGATCTCTTGGAGCCCACTGAGTGGCCTCAAGGGAGTCAGGCCTTCTCTTCAGTTTGGAGAGAGGACTCGGGATTGTGCTCTGGGTCAGGCAGGAAAAGAAGGCCCTCACCTCGCGAGGATGGGGGCTTCTCAGGGGTTTCCTCGAGCTGCGGCGCCCGTGGGGGTTTTCTCACGAGGCAAGACGAGGATCTCAGGGAGCCTCTCATGCGGTGCCAGGGAAGTCAGGTCTCTGTGCACGTGGCGAGGGGGAGCGCGTCATGGCTCTCCAGTCATGGGAGAGGACTAGAGCCTCCAGAGGCGTTGAAGAAGGACACTCGAGGTCTTTCTGTGGTTGCGGCGGGAAAGCCTCGTTTCCCTCGACTTCTGCCAGGGACCTGAGGGAACTTCCCATGGGGCCTCTGATAGGTGAGGGATGCTGTGGAGTTGGCGGGGCCTCTCGGGACTCCGCTGGGCTTGGCGCAATGGAAGAGGGCCTCATCTCGAGGGGAGACAGGAAACTTAGGCTTCCTCTCCTTTTCGGACTCCAACCACAGGGTCCCTGCAGAGTTGGGACAGGAGAGTCAGGCCTCGTCTTGTCTGAGGAAGGGAACTCCGCTTGCCTCTCGAATTGCTCAGGGTGTCTCACGCACCTCGTCAAGCTGTGTGTGGAAACCGCGGGTTTTTCCGGATGACGCACGGGGGTGTCAGTGCCCCTTCGAATGGTAACTTCACCCACAGGGTTGCCTTCGAAGAGGTGTCCGGGCATCGGGTTCTTATCCAGAGCGGACTGGGAAATCGGGGTCGTTCGGCATGTGGCACAACCCACGGGGCTTGTCTCGAATTTCCTCGGGAGGCCGGCCTCATCCTGAGGTGTGCCGGGAAAGCCGGGAACCCCTTCCAGAATACGCAGGGGAATCGACTCTCCTGTCGTGATGAGGAGGAGAGAAGGGGCTCAGATGAAGGGGTGCCAGGACCCTCGGTGTTCCCCTCGAGGGAACCTGGCGTGTCTGGGAAATTTTGGAGGTCGCATGAAGGGTGTCAGGTACCGTTTCGCAACTCAGGACGGAACGTGAGACTTCCCTTGATACGCCGTAGCGGGCAAGGGCCCCATCTTGCGAAGACGTTGGGACCACGTGGTTTTTCTCGAGTTGCGGCGGGATTTTCGAGTTACGACGGGGATTTCAGGCTTCCTCTTGGGTTGGCCCTGGGAAGCCCCATCTTCCATTCGAGTTGCTAGGGAAAGCTGGGGGTTGCGCTCGAGTCACTGCAGGGCCCAAGAGACCTCATCTAGGCGTGTGTCCAGGACCTAGTAGTACTCTCAAGGGAAGACAGGGATCCCGGGGTTGCACTCCAGAGTCCCCCGTGGAGTCAGGCCTCGCCTCGAGGGGAAGCAAAGGACTCCGCTCTTCTCTTGAGCCACGACGCGGATCTCTTGGAGCCCTCTGAGTGGCCTCAAGGGAGTCAAGCCTAACCTTCAGTTTGGAGAGAGGACTCGGGATTGCTCTCCAGGAAAGGCAGGAAAAGAAGGCCCTCAGCTCGCGAGGACGGGGGCTTCTCAGGGGTTTCCTCGAGCTGCGGCGTCCGTGGGGCTTTTCTCACGAGGCACGACGAGGTTCTCAGGGAGCCTCTCGTGCGGCGCCAGGGAGGTCAGGTGTCCATGAGCGTGGCAAGGGGGAGCGCGTCATTGTTCTCGAGTCCTGGGAGGGGACTAGGGCATCAAGGCGTATAGAAGAAGGTCTCTCGAGGTCTTTCTCGGCTTGCAGCGGGAAACCCTCGTTTCCCTCGACTTCTCCCGGTGACCTGAGGGAACTTCCCAGGGTTCCACTTAGAGGTGAGGGATGCTGTGGAGTTGGTGGGCCATCTCGGGACTCCTCTGGGTTTGGCGCAATCGAAGAGGGCCTCATCTCGAGGGGAGACAGGACCTCAGGCTTCCTCTCTGTTTCGTACTCCGACAGCTGTGTCCCTGCAGCGTTGGGGCAGTAGAGTCAGGCCTCGTCTTGTCTGAGGAAGGGAACCCCGCTGGCCTCTCGAGTTGCTCAGGGGGTCTCAGGCCCCTCGTCGAGCTGCGTGTGGAACCCGCGGGTCTTTGCGGACGATGCACGGGGGTGTCATTGCCCCTTCATTTTGTGCCTTCCCCCACAGGGTTGCCTTCAAAGAGGTGTCCGGGCATCGGGTTCATTTCAAGAGTGGACCGGGAAATCGGGGTCGTTCGGCATGTGGCACCACCCACGTGGCTCATCTCGAATTTCCTCGTGAGACCAGCATCATCCTGAGGTGCGCCAGGAAGGCCGGGAACACCTTCCACACAAAGCAGGGGAATCGACTCTCCTGTCGCGATCAGGAGGGGAGATGGGGCTCAGATGAAGTGGGGCCGGGATTCTACGTGTTCCACTCGAGGGAACCCGGCGTTTCAGGGAACTTTAGGGGTCGCATCAAGGGAGCCAAGTACCGTTTCCCACTTCAGGACGGAACATGGGACTTCCCTGGAGACGCTGTAGCGGGCAAGGGCCTCATCCTGTGAAGACGTTGGAATCACGTCGTTTTTCTCGAGTTGCATCGGGATTCTCGAAAACGACAGGAATTTCAGGCTTCCTCTTGGGTTGGCCTTGGGAAGCCCAATCTTCAATTCGAGTTGCGATGGAAAGCTGGGGGTTCTGCTCGAGTCACTACAGGGCCAAAGAGACCTCATCGAGGCGTGTGTCCAGGACCTAATATTCCTCTCAAGGGAAGACAGGGATCACGGGTTTCCATTCCAGACTCCCCCGGGGGGTCAGGACTCGCCTGGAAGGGAAGCAAAGGACTCCGCTTTCCTCTCAAGTCGCGACACGGATCTCTTGGAGCCCACTGAGTGGACTCAAGGGTGTCGAGCCTCCTCTTCAGTTTGGAGAGAGGACTCGGGATTGCTCTCCAGGCCAGGCAGGAAAAGAAGGCCCTCATCTCGCGATGACGGGGGCGTCTCATGGGTTTCCTCAGGCTGTGGCGCCCGTGGGGGTTTTCTCACGAGCCACGACGAGGACCTCAGGGAGCCTCTCGTGCGGCGCCAGGGAACTCATGTCTCCATGCGCATGGCGAGGGGGAGCTGGTCATCACTCTCGAGCCATGGGAAGTGACTAGGGCCTCAAGACGCGTTGAAGAAGGACTCTCGAGGTCTTTCTCGGGTGGCGGCGGGAAACCCTCGTTTCCCTCGACTTCTGCAGGGGACTATAGGGAACTTCTCAGGGTGCCTCTGAGAGGTGACGGATGCTGTGGAGTTGGCAGGGCCTCTCGGGACTCTGCTGGGTTCGGCGCAATGGAAGAGGGCCTCATCTCGAGGGGAGGCAGGAACCTCAGGCTTCCTCTCCGATTCTGACTCCGACTGCACGGTCCCTGCAGTGTTGGGACAGGAGAGTCATGCCTCGTCTTGTCTGAGGAATGGAATTCTGGTTGCCTCTCGAGTTGTTCCGGGAGTCTCAGGCCCCTTGTCGAGCTGTGTGTAGACCCTGCGTGTTTTTCCGGATGATGCACGGGGGTGTCAGTGCCCCTTCGTGTTGTGCCTTCACTCACAGGGTTGCCTTCGAAGAGGTGTCTGGGCATCGGGTTCTTATCAAGAGCGGACCAGAAAATCAGGTTCGTTCAGCACGTGGCACCTCACACATGGCTAGTCAAGAATTTCCTCCTGAGACCGGCCTCATCCTGAGGTGCACCAGGAAGGTCGGGAACCCCTTCCAGAGAAAGCAGGGGAATCGACTCTCCTGTCGCGATCAGGAGGGGAGAAGGGGCTCAGATGAAGTGGTGCCGGGACCCTCGGTGTTCCCCTCGAGGGAACCCAGCGTGTCGGGGAACTTTTGCGGTCACATCAAGGGTGTCAAGTACCGTTTCGCACTTAAGGACGGAACATGGGACTTCCCTGGAGACGCCGGGAACTTCGGTGTTCCCCTGGAGTGAGACCGGTATGTTGGGGAACTTTGGGGTCGCATCAAGGGTGCCAAGTAGCATTTCGAACTTTAAGATGGAACGTGGGACTTCTCTTGAGACTCTAGCTGGCAAGGGCCTCATATTGCAATGAAGGGGGAACCACATGGTTTTTAAGACTTGAGGCTGAATTCTCGAATTACGATGGGAAATTCAGACTTCCTCTTGTGTTGACCGTGGGAAGACCAATCTTCCATTCAAATTGTGAGGGAGAGATGGAGGTTGCTCTCGATCACTGTAGGGCAAAATAGACCTCATCTAGGCTTGTGTCTAGGACATAATGTTCCACTCCAGGGGCGACAGGGATCTCGGGGTTGCATTCCAAACTCACCCGGGGAGTCAGGCCTCGTCTCCAGGGAAGCAAAGGACTCCGCTCTCCTCTCGAGTCGCACCGGGTATTTCTTGGACCCAACTGAGTGGCCTAAAGGGAGTCAATCCTCCTGTGAAGTTTGGAGAGAGGACCAGGGATTGCTCTCCAGGTCAGGCAGGAAAAGAAGGCCCCCATCTCTCCTTGACGGGGGCATCTTGTGGTTTTTCTCGAACTGCGGCGCCAGTGTGGGTTTTCTCACGAGGTACGATGGGGTACTCAGGGAGCCTCTTGTGTGGTACTAGGGAAGTCAGTTTTCCTGCTTGTGGCGAGGGGAGCGCGTCCTTGCTCTGGAGTCATGGTAGGGGAATCGGGCATCAAGAGACGTTGAAAAAGGACTCTCCAAGTCTTTCTCGGGTTACTTCAGGAAACTCTGGGTTCCCTCGACTTGTGCCAGTGACCTCAGGTAGCTTCTCAGGGAGCCTCTGAGAATTCAGGGATACTGTGGTGTTGGGAGGGGCCTCTCGGGACACCACTGAGTTTGGTTCAATGGAAGAGGGCCTCTTCTCTAGTTGAGGCAGGAGCCACAGTGTTCCTCTCCATTTCTGACTCCGATCGCAGGGTCCCTGAAGAGTTGTGCCAGGAGAGTAAGGCCTCGTCTTGTGTGAAGGAATGCAACTTCACTTGCCTCTCGAGTTGTTCACGAGGTGACAGTCCACATTTGGAGCTGTGAGTGGAATCTGCGGGTTTTTCCAGACGATGCATGGGGATGTCAGTGTCCCTTCGTGTTGTGCCTTCATCCACAGGGTTGCCTTCGAAGAGATGTCCGGGCGTCAGGTTCTTATCTAGAGTGGACCGGGAATTCGGGATCTTTCAGCATGTGGCACCAACCATGAGGCTACTTTTCGAATTTCCTCATGAGACCGGCCTCATCCGGAGGTTCACGGGGAACGTCGGGAACCCTTGCAGAAAAAGCATGGGAATCGATCCTCCTGTCGCGATCAGGAGGGGTGAAGGGGCTCACAGGAAGTGGTGCCGTAAACTTTGGTGTTTCCCTCGAGTGAGGCCGGTATGTCAGGGAACTTTGGGGGTCGCATCAAGGGTGCCAAGTACCGTTTTGTACTTCAGGATGGAACGTGGGACTTCTCTTGATACGCTGTAGCGGCCAAGGGCCTCATCTTGCGATGACGGGGGAGCCACGTGGTTTTTCTCGAGCTGCGGTGGGATTCTCGAGTTACGACGGGGATTTCAGGCTTCCTCTTGTGTTGGGCCAGGGAAGTCCAATCATCCATTCGAGTTGCGAGGGAGACCTGGGGGTTGCGCTCGAGTCACTGCAGGGCAAAGGAGACCTCATCTAGGCTTGTGTCCAGGACCTAATGTTCCTCTCCATGGGCCACAGGGATCTCAGGTTTGCATTCCAGACTCACCCAGGGAGTCAGGCCTCGTGTCGAAGGGAAGCAAAGGACTCCGCTCTCCTTTCGAGTCGCAACGGGCACCTCCTGGAGCCCACTTTGTGGCCTAAAGGGAGTCAAGCCTCCTGTGAAGTTTGGAGAGAGGACTTGGGACTGCTCTCCAGGCCATGAAGGAAAAGATGGCCCTCATCTCGCGATGAAGGAGGGGTCTTGTGGGTTTTCTCGAGCTACGGCGCCAGTGTGGGGTTTCACACGAGGCACGACAGGGAGCTCAGGGAGCCTCTCATGTGGCGCCAGGGAAGTCAGGTCTCCATGTGCATGGTGAGGGGGAGCGGGTTATTGCTCTCGAGCCATGGTAGGGGAATCTGACCTCAAGACGCATTGAAGAAGGACTCTCGAAGTCTTTCTTCGGTTGTGGCAGGAAACCCTTATTTCCCTCGACGTTTGCCGGTGGCCTCAAGGAGCTTCTCAGAATGCCTATGAGAAGTCAGGGATACTGTGGAGATGGGAGGGGCCTCTCGGGACTCCACTGGGTTTGTTTTAATGGAAGAGGGCCTCATCTCGGGTTGAGGCAGGAACCTCAGGTTTCCTCTCCATTTCTGACTCAGATCAAAGCGTGCCTGCAGAGCTGGGATTGGATACTCAGGCCTCGTCTTGTCTGAGGAAGGGAACTCCGCTTGCTCTCTCGTTGTTTAAGGGGTGACAGGCCAGTTGTGGAGCTGTATGTGGATCCTGTGGGATTTTCCGGACGATGAACAGGGTTGCCAGTGCCCCCTCGTGTAGTGCCTTCATCCACAGGGTTGCCTTAGAAGAGGTCCGGGCATCGGGTTCTTATCAAGAGCAAGACCGAGAAATCGTGGTCTTTCGGCACGTGGAACCAACACGAGGCTACGTCTCGAATTTCTTCGTGAGACTGGCCTCATCCTGAGGTGCGCCATGAAGGTCGGGAACCCCTTCTAGACAAAGCAGGGGAATAGACCTTCCTGCCGTGATCAGGAGGGGAGAAGGGGCTCAAATGAAGTGGTGCCAGGACCTTCGGTGTTCCCTTGGAGTGAGACCGGTATATTGGGGAACTTTTGGGGTCGCATCAAGGGTGCCAAGTAGCATTTCGAACTTTATGACGAAACATGGGACTCTCTTGAGAGTCTGTAGTGGGCAAAGGCCTCATATTGCGATGAATGGGGAACCACGTGGTTTTTAAGAGTTGCGGCGGGATTCTCGAGTTACAACGGGAAATTCAGACTTCCTCTTGTGTTGGCCCAGTGAAGACCAATCTTCCATTCGAATTGCGAGGGAGAGATGGGTGTTGCTCTCGAGTCACTGTAGGGCAAAATAGACCTCATCTAGGCTTTTGTCCAGGACATAATGTTCCTCTCCAGGGGCAACAGGGATCTCGGGGTTGCATTCCAGGCTCACCCAAGGTAAGGCCTCATCTCGAGGGGAAACAAAGTACTCTGCTCTCCTCTCAAGTCGCGACAGGTATCTCTTGGAGCCCATTGACTGGCCTAAAGGGAGTAAAGCCTCCTGTGAAGTTTGGAGAAAGGACCAGGGATTGCTCTCCAGGTCAGGCAGGAAAAGAAGTCCCCAATCTCGAGATGACGGTGGGTTTTCCCGAGCTGTGGCGCCAGTGTGGGGTTTCTCACGAGGTATGACGGGGAGCTCAGGGAGCCTCTCATGTGGCGCCAGGGAAGTCAGGTGTCCATGCGCATGGCGAGGGGGAGCGTGTCATTGCTCTCGAGTCATGGTAGGGGAATCCGTCCTCAAGACGCGTTGAAGACGGACTCTTGAGGTCTTTCTCGGGTTGCGGCAGGATACCCTGTGTTCCCTCAACTTGTGCCCGTGACCTCAGGGAGTTGCTCAGGGTGCCTCTGAGAAGACACTGATACTGTGGAGTTGGGAGGGGCCTCTCGGGACTCCACTGGGTGTGGTATAATACAAGAGGGCCTCATCTCGTGTTGAGGAAGGAACCTCAGGGTTCCTCTCCATTTCAGACTCCGATCTCAGGATTCCTGCAGAGTTGGGACAGGAGAGTCAGGCCTCGTGTTCTGTGGAGAAATGAAACTTAGCTTGCCTCTCGAGTTGTTCACGAGGTAACAGGTCACTTGTCGAGCTGTATGTGGAACCTGCAGAATCTTCCAAAAGATGCACGGGTGTTCAGGGTCCCTCCTTGTTGTGCCTTCATCCTACGGGATGCATTCCAAGACGTGTACGGGCATCGGGTTCTTATTAATAGCTGACCGGGAAATGGGGTCTTTCCGCATGTGGCACCACCCACGAGGCTACATCTCCAATTTCCTCGTGAGACAGGCCTCATCCTGATGTGCGCTGGGAAGATCGGTAACCCCTTCCACACAAAGCAGGAGAAAAGACACTCCTATTGCAATCAGGAGGGGAGAAGGGGCCCAAATGATGTGGTGCGGGGAACATGGGTGTTACCCTCGAATGAGGCCTGTATGTTGGGGAACTTTGGGGGTGCCATCATGGGTGCCAAGTACCGTTTTGCACTTCAGTAGGAACGTGGGACTTCTTTTGAGACGCTGTGGCGGGCAAGGGCCTCATGCTGCGAAGACGATGGAACCACGTGGTTTTTCTCGAGTTGCGGCGGGATTCTCGAGTTATGACGTGGATTTCAGGCTTCCTTTGTGTTGGCCCTGGGAAGCCCAAACTTCCCTTCGAGTTGCGAGGGAAAGCTGGATGTTGTGCTCGAACCACTGCAAGGCCAAAGAGACCTCATCTAGGCGTGTGTCCAGGACCTAAAAGTCCTCTCAAGGGAAGACAAGGATCTCGGGATTGCACTCCAGACTCCCCCGGGGAGTCAGGCCTCGCCTCGAGGGGAAGCAAAGGACTGCGCTCTCCTCTAGAGCCCCGACGCGGATCTCTTGGAGCCCACTGAGTCGCCTCAAGGGAATCCATCCTACTCTTCAGTTTGGAGAGAGGACTCGGGATTGCTCTCCAGGCCAGGCAGGAAAAAAAGGCCCTCAGCTCGCGAGGACGGGGGTGTCTCAGGGGTTTCTTCGAGCTGCGGCGCCCATGGGGGTTTTCTCCCAAGGCACGACGAGGATCTCAGGGAGCCTCTCGTGCGGCGCCAGGGAAGCCAGGTCTGCATGCGCGAGGCAGCGGGAGCGCATCATTGCTCTCTAGTCCAGAGAGGGGACAAGGGCCTCAAGACACTTTGAAGAAGGACTATCGAGATCTTTCTCGAGTGGCGGAAGGAAACCCTTATTTCCCTCGACTTCTGCCGGGGACCTGAGGGAACTTCCCAGGGTGCCTCTGAGAGGTGAGGGATGCTGTGGAGTTAGCGGGGTCTCTCGGGACTCCGCTGGGGTTGGCGCAATGGAAGAGGGCCTCATCTCGAGGGGAGGCAGGAACATCAGGCTTCCTCTCTGTTTCTGACTCCGACCCTCCGACCTCAGGGTCCCTGCAGAGTTGGGACAGGAGAGTCAGGCCTCGTCTTGTCTGAGGAAGGGAACCCCGCTGGCCTCTCGAGTTCCTCAGGGGGTCTCAGGCCCCTCGTCGAGCTGTGTGTGGAACCCGCGGGTCTTTGCGGACGATGCACGGGGGTGGCAGTGCCCCTTCGTGTTGTGCCTTCCCCCACAGGGTTGCCTTCGAAGAGGGGTCCGGGCCTCGGGTCCTTCTCAAGGGCGGACCGGGGAATCGGGGGCGTTCGGCATGTGGCCCCACCCACGTGGCTCGTCTCGAATTTCCTCGTGAGACCGGCCTCATCCTGAGGTGCGCCGGGAAGGCCGGGAACCCCTTCCAGACCACGCAGGGGAATCGCCTCTCCTGTCGCGATCAGGAGGGGAGAAGGGGCTCAGAGGAAGCGGTGCCGGGACCCTCGGTGTTCCCCTCGGGGGAACCCGGCGTGTCGGGGGACTTTTGGGGGTCGCAGGAAGGCTGTCAGGGACCGTTTCGCCCTTCAGGGCGGAACAGGGGACTTCCCTTGAGACGCCGTCGCGGGCAAGGGCCTCATCTTGCCAAGAGGTGGGAACCACGTGGTTTTTCTCGAGTTGCGGCGGGATTCTCAAGTTACGACGGGGATCTCAGCCTTCCCCTTGGGTTGGCCCTGGGAAGCCCAATCTTCCCCTCGGGTTGCGAGGGAAAGCTGGGGGTTGCGCTCGAGTCACTGCAGGGCGGAAGAAACCTCACCTAGGCGTGTGTCCGGGACCTAATATTCCTCTCCAGGGAAGGCAGGGATCTCGGGGTTTCATCCCATGCTCCCCTGGGGAGTCAGGCCTGGCCTCGAGGGGAAACAAAGGACTCTGCTCTCCTCCCGAGTCGAGACGCTGATATCTTGGTGCCCCCTGAGTGGCCTCAAGGGAGTCCAGCCTCCTCTTCACTTTTGAGAGAGGACTCGTGATTGCGCTCCAGGCCAGGCAGGAAAAGAAGGCCCTCTGCTCGCGAGGACGGGGGCATCTCAGCGGTTTCCTCGATCTGCCCCACCCGTGGGGGTTTTCTCCCGAGGCACGACGAGGATCTCAGGGAGCCTCTCGTGCGGCGCCAGGGAAGTCATGTCTCCTTGCACGTGGCGAGAAGGAGCGCGTCATTGTTCTCGAGTCATGGGAGGGGACTAGGGCCTCAAGACGCGTTGAAGAAGGACTCTCGATGTCTTTCTTGGGTTGAAGCGGGAAACCCTCATTTCCCCCGACTTCTTCCGGGGCCTGAGGGAACTTCCCAGGGTGCCTCAGAGAAGTGAGAATCGCTGTGGAGTTGGTGGGACCTCTCGGGACTCCACTGGGTTTGTCGCAATGGAAGAGGGCCTCATCTCGAGTGGAGGCAGGAACCTCAGGCTTCCTCTCCGTTTCGGACTCCGACCGCAGGGTCCCTGCAGAGTTGGGACAGGAGAGTCAGGAATCGTCTTGTCTGAGGAAGGGAACTCCGCTTGCCTCTCGAGGTGCTCAGGGGGTCTCAGGCCCCTTGTTGAGCTGTGTGTGGAACCTGCGGGTGTTTCCGGAAATGCACGACGGTGACAGTGCCCCTTCGTGTTGTGCCTTCACCCACTGGGTTGCCTTCGAAGAGGTGTCCGGGCCTCGGGTTCTTTTCAAGAGCGGACAGGGAAATCGGGGTCTTTCGGCATGAGGGACCACCCACGGGGCTAGTCTCAAATTTCCTAGTGAGGCCGGCTTCATCCTGAGTTGTGCTGGGAAGGCCGGGGACCCTTCCAGACAATGCAGGGGGATCGACTCTCCTGTCGCCATCAGGAGGGGAGAAGGTGCTCAGATGAAGTGGGGATGGAACCCTCGGTGTTACCCTCGAGGGAAACTGGCGTGTGGGGGACTTTTGGGTGTTGCATGAAAGGAGTCAGGTACCGTTTCGCACTTCAGGACAGAACCTGGGACTTCCCTTGAGACGCCGTAGCGGGCAAGGGCCTCATCTTGCGAAGACGTTGGGACCATGTGGATTTTCTCGAGTTGCGGCGGGATTCTAGAGTTACGAAGTGGATTTCAGGCTTCCTCTTGTGTTGGCCCCGGGAAGCCTAATCTTCCATTCGAGTTGCGAGGGAAAGCTGAGGGTTGCACTCGAGTCACTGCAGGGCCAAAGAGACCTCATCTAGGCCTGTGTCCGGGACTTAACGTTCCTCTCAAGGGAAGACAGGGATCTCAGGGTGGCGTTCCAGACTCCCCCGGGGAGTCAGGCCTCGCCTCGAGGGCAAGCCAAGGATGCCGCTCTCCTCTCAAGTCGCGACGCAGATCTCTTGGAGCCCACTGAGTGGCCTCAAGGGAGTCAGGCCTTCTCTTCAGTTTGGAGAGAGGACTCGGGATTGTGCTCTGGGTCAGGCAGGAAAAGAAGGCCCTCACCTCGCGAGGATGGGGGCTTCTCAGGGGTTTCCTCGAGCTGCGGCGCCCGTGGGGGTTTTCTCACGAGGCAAGACGAGGATCTCAGGGAGCCTCTCATGCGGTGCCAGGGAAGTCAGGTCTCTGTGCACGTGGCGAGGGGGAGCACGTCATGGCTCTCCAGTCATGGGAGAGGACTAGAGCCTCCAGAGGCGTTGAAGAAGGACACTCGAGGTCTTTCTGTGGTTGCGGCGGGAAAGCCTCGTTTCCCTCGACTTCTGCCGGGGACCTGAGGGAACTTCCCATGGTGCCTCTGATAGGTGAGGGATGCTGTGGAGTTGGCGGGGCCTCTTGGGACTCCGCTGGGCTTGGCGCAATGGAAGAGGGCCTCATCTCGAGGGGAGACAGGAAACTTAGGCTTCCTCTCCTTTTCGGACTCCAACCACAGGGTCCCTGCAGAGTTGGGACAGGAGAGTCAGGCCTCGTCTTGTCTGAGGAAGGGAACTCCGCTTGCCTCTCGAATTGCTCAGGGTGTCTCACGCACCTCGTCAAGCTGTGTGTGGAAACCGCGGGTTTTTCCGGATGACGCACGGGGGTGTCAGTGCCCCTTCGAATGGTAACTTCACCCACAGGGTTGCCTTCGAAGAGGTGTCCGGGCATCGGGTTCTTATCCAGAGCGGACTGGGAAATCTGGGTCGTTCGGCATGTGGCACAACCCACGGGGCTTGTCTCGAAATTCCTCGGGAGGCCGGCCTCATCCTGAGGTGTGCCGGGAAAGCCGGGAACCCCTTCCAGAATACGCAGGGGAATCGACTCTCCTGTCGTGATGAGGAGGAGAGAAGGGGCTCAGATGAAGGGGTGCCAGGACCCTCGGTGTTCCCCTCGAGGGAACCCGGCGTGTCTGGGAAATTTTGGAGGTCGCATGAAGGGTGTCAGGTACCGTTTCGCAACTCAGGACGGAACGTAAGACTTCCCTTGAGACGCCGTAGCGGGCAAGGGCCCCATCTTGCGAAGACGTTGGGACCACGTGGTTTTTCTCGAGTTGCGGCGGGATTCTCGAGTTACGACGGGGATTTCAGGCTTCCTCTTGGGTTGGCCCTGGGAAGCCCCATCTTCCACTCAAGTTGCTAGGGAAAGCTGGGGGTTGCGCTCGAGTCACTGCAGGGCCCAAGAGACCTCATCTAGGCGTGTGTCCAGGACCTAGTAGTACTCTCAAGGGAAGACAGGCATCCCGGGTTTGCACTCCAGAGTCCCCCGTGGAGTCAGGCCTCGACTCGAGGGGAAGCAAAGGACTCCGCTCTTCTCTTGAGCCAGGACGCGGATCTCTTGGAGCCCTCTGAGTGGCCTCAAGGGAGTCAAGCCTAACCTTCAGTTTGGAGAGAGGACTCGGGATTGCTCTCCAGGAAAGGCAGGAAAAGAAGGCCCTCAGCTCGCGAGGACGGGGGCTTCTCAGGGGTTTCCTCGAGCTGCGGCGTCCGTGGGGCTTTTCTCACGAGGCACGACGAGGTTCTCAGGGAGCCTCTCGTGCGGCGCCAGGGAGGTCAGGTGTCCATGAGCGTGGCGAGGGGGAGCGCGTCATTGTTCTCGAGTCCTGGGAGGGGACTAGGGCATCAAGGCGTGTAGAAGAAGGTCTCTCGAGGTCTTTCTCGGCTTGCAGCTGGAAACCCTCATTTCCCTCGACTTCTCCCGGTGACCTGAGGGAACTTCCCAGGGTTCCACTTAGAGGTGAGGGATGCTGTGGAGTTGGTGGGCCATCTCGGGACTCCTCTGGGTTTGGCGCAATCGAAGAGGGCCTCATCTCGAGGGGAGACAGGACCTCAGGCTTCCTCTCCGTTTCGTACTCCGACAGCAGTGTCCCTGCAGCGTTGGGGCAGTAGAGTCAGGCCTCGTCTTGTCTGAGGAAGGGAACCCCGCTGGCCTCTCGAGTTGCTCAGGGGGTCTCAGGCCCCTCGTCGAGCTGCGTGTGGAACCCGCGGGTCTTTGCAGACGATGCACGGGGGTGGCAGTGCCCCTTCGTGTTGTGCCTTCACCCACAGGGTTGACTTCGAAGAGGGGTCCGGGCCTCGGGTCCTTCTAAAGGGCGGACCGGGGAATCGGGGGCGTTCGGCATGTGGCCCCACCCACGTGGCTCGTCTCGAATTTCCTCGTGAGACCGGCCTCATCCTGAGGTGCGCCGGGAAGGCCGGGAACCCCTTCCAGACCACTCAGGGGAATCGCCTCTCCTGTCGCGATCAGGAGGGGAGAAGGGGCTCAGAGGAAGCGGTGCCGGGACCCTCGGTGTTCCCCTCGAGGGAACCCGGCGTGTCGGGGGACTTTTGGGGGTGGCAGCAAGGCTGTCAGGGACCGTTTCGCCCTTCAGGGCGGAACAGGGGACTTCCCTTGAGACGCCGTGGCGGGCAAGGGCCTCATCTTGCCAAGAGGTGGGAACCACGTGGTTTTTCTCGAGTTGCGGCGGGATTCTCGAGTTACGACGGGGATCTCAGCCTTCCCCTTGGGTTGGCCCTGGGAAGCCCAATCTTCCCCTCGGGTTGCGAGGGAAAGCTGGGGGTTGCGCTCGAGTCACTGCAGGGCGGAAGAGACCTCACCTAGGCGTGTGTCCGGGGCCTAATATTCCGCTCCAGGGAAGGCAGGGATCTCGGGGTTGCATTCCAGGCTCCCCCGGGAAGTCAGGCCTCGTCTCGAGGGGAAGCCAAGGACTCCGCTCTCCTCTCGAGTCGCGACGCGGGTCTCTTGGAGCCCCCTGAGCGGCCTCAAGGGAGTCCAGCCTCCTCTTCCGTTTGGAGAGAGGACCCGGGATTGCTCTCCAGGCCATGCAGGAAAAGAAGGCCCTCAGCTCGCGAGGACGGGGGCGTCTCAGGGGTTTCCTCGAGCTGCGGCTCCGTGGGGGTTTTCTCCCGAGGCACGACGAGGATCTCAGGGAGCCTCTCGTGCGGCGCCAGGGAAGTCAGGTCTCCATGCGCGTGGCGAGGGGGAGCGCGTCCTGGCTCTCGAGTCACGGGAGGGGACTAGGGCCTCGAGACGCGTTGAAGAAGGACTCTCGAGGTCTTTCTCTGGGGGCGGCGGGAAACCCTCGTGTCCCTCGCCTTCTGCCGGGGACCTTTGGGAACTTCCCAGGGTGCCTCTGAGAGGCAAGGGATCCTGTGGAGGTGGCGGGGCCCCTCGGGACTCCGCTGGGTCTGGCGCAACGGAAGAGGGCCTCACCTCGAGGGGAGGCAGGAACCTCAGGCTTCCTCTCCGTTTCGGACTCCGACCGCAGGGTCCCTGCAGAGTTGGGACAGGAGAGTCAGGCCTCGTCTTGTCTGGGGAAGGGAACCCCGCTGGCCTCTCGAGTTGCTCAGGGGGTCTCAGGCCCCTCGTCGAGCTGTGTGTGGAACCCGCGGGTCTTTGCGGACGATGCACGGGGGTGGCAGTGCCCCTTCGTGTTGTGCCTTCACCCACAGGGTTGCCTTCGAAGAGGGGTCCGGGCCTCGGGTCCTTCTCAAGGGCGGACCGGGGAATCGGGGGCGTTCGGCATGTGGCCCCACCCACGTGGCTCGTCTCGAATTTCCTCGTGAGACCGGCCTCATCCTGAGGTGCGCCGCGAAGGCTGGGAACCCCTTCCAGACCACGCAGGGGAATCGCCTCTCCTGTCGCGATCAGGAGGGGAGAAGGGGCTCAGAGGAAGCGGTGCCGGGACCCTCGGTGTTCCCCTCGAGGGAACCGGCGTGTCGGGGGACTTTTGGGGGTCGCAGCAATGCTGTCAGGGACCGTTTCGCCCTTCAGGGCGGAACAGGGGACTTCCCTTGAGACGCCGTGGCGGGCAAGGGCCTCATCTTGCCAAGAGGTGGGAACCACGTGGTTTTCCTCGAGTTGCGGCGGCATTCTCGAGTTACGACGGGGATCTCAGCCTTCCCCTTGGGTTGGCCCTGGGAAGCCCAATCTTCCCCTCGGGTTGCGAGGGAAAGCTGGGGGTTGCGCTCGAGTCACTGCAGGGCCGAAGAGACCTCACCTAGGCGTGTGTCCGGGACCTAATATTCCTCTCCAGGGAAGGCAGGGATCTCGGGGTTGCATTCCAGGCTCCCCCGGGGAGTCAGGCCTCGTCTCGAGGGGAAGCCAAGGACTCCGCTCTCCTCTCGAGTCGCGACGCGGGTCTCTTGGAGCCCCCTGAGCGGCCTCAAGGGAGTCCAGCCTCCTCTTCCGTTTGGAGAGAGGACCCGGGATTGCTCTCCAGGCCATGCAGGAAAAGAAGGCCCTCAGCTCGCGAGGACGGGGGCGTCTCAGGGGTTTCCTCGAGCTGCGGCGCCCGTGGGGGTTTTCTCCCGAGGCACGACGAGGATCTCAGGGAGCCTCTCGTGCGGCGCCAGGAAAGTCAGGTCTCCATGCGCGTGGCGAGGGGGAGCGCGTCCTGGCTCTCGAGTCACGGGAGGGGACTAGGGCCTCGAGACGCGTTGAAGAAGGACTCTCGAGGTCTTTCTCGGGGGGCAGCGGGAAACCCTCGTGTCCCTCGCCTTCTGCTGGGGACCTTAGGGAACTTCCCAGGGTGCCTCTGAGAGGTGAGGTACGCTGTGGATTTGGCGGGGCCTCTCGGGACACCACTGGGTTTGTCGCAATAGAAGAGGGCCTCATATCGAGTGGAGGCAGGAACCTCAGGCTTCCTCTCCAATTCTGACTCTGATCGTAGTGTCCCTGCAGAGTTGGGACAGGAGAGTCAGGCTATGTCTTTTCTGAGGAATGGAACTCCGCTTGCCTCTAGAGTTGTTCATGGGGTTTCAGGCCCCTTGTCAAACTGTGTGTGGAATCTGCAGGTTTTTCCAGACGATGCATGGGGGTGTCAGTGACCCTTCGTTTTGTGTCTTCATCCACATGGTTGCCTTCGAAGAGGTGTCCGGGCATCGTGTTCTTATGAAGAGCGGACTGGGAAATCGGGGTCGTTCAGCATTTGGCACCACCCACTGGCTAGTCTCGAATTTCCTCATGAAACCGGCCTCATCCTGAGGTGTGCCGCGAAGGTCATGAAACCCTTCCAGACAAAGCAGAGGAATCGACCCTCCTGTGGCGATCAGGAGGGGAGAAGTGGCTCAGATGAAGTGCTGCTGGGAACCTCGGTGTTTCCCTCAAGTGAGACAGGTATGTCGGGTAACATTTGGGGTCGCATAACGCGTTCCAAGTACCGTTTCGCTCTTCAAATTGGAACGTGGGACTTCTCTTGGGGTGCTCCAGTGGGCAAGGGACTCATCTTGGAATGACTGGGGAACCACTTGGTTTTTCTCTAGTTGCGGTGGGATATTTCAGTTACCACAGGGAATTCATGCTTCCTCTTGTGTTGGCCCACAAAAGTCTTATCTTCCATTCGAGATTCGAGGAAGAGCTGGAGGTGCGCTCTAGTCACTGAAGGCAAAAGAGACCCCACCAAGGCTTGTGTGCAGGACCTAATGTTCATGTCAAGGGGCGACAGGAATCTCGGGGTTGCATTCCAGACTCACCCTGGAGTCAGGCCTCATCTCGAGGGGAAGCAAAGGACTCTGCTCTCCTCTCCTCTCGAGTCGGAAGGGTATGTCTTGGAGCCCACTGAGTGGCTTAAAGGGAGTCAAACCTCCTCTGGTGTTTGGAGGGAGGACACGGGATTGCTCTCCAGGCAATGCATGAAATGAAGGCCCTCATCTCCCGATGACTGGGGCGTCTCGTAGGTTTTCTCGAGCTGTGGCGCTAGTGTGGGGTTTCTCACGAAGTAAGACTGGGAGCTCAGTGAGCCTCTCATGTGGTGCCAGGGCAGTCAGGTCTCTATGCACGTGGTGAGAGGGAGCCCGTCATTGTTCTCGAGTCATGGTAGGGGAATTGGGCCTGAAGACGTGTTAAAGAAGGACTCTCGAGGTCTTTCTTGGGTTGCAGCAGGAAACCCTGGGTTCCATCGACTTGTGCCAGTGACCTCAGGAAGCTTCTCAGCGTGCCTCTGAGAAGTCAGGGTCACTGTGGAGTTGGGAGGGGCCTCTCGGAACTCCACTGGGTTTGGTGCAATGGAAAAGGGCCTCATGACAAGTTGAGGCAGGAACCACAGGGTTCCTCTCCTGGCTTCGAATGCGCCGGATCTGACTCGGATCGCAGAGTCCCTGCAGAGTTGGGACAGGAGAGTCAGGCCTCGTCTTGTGTGGAGGAATGGAACTCCGCTTGACTCTCGCATTGTTCATGGGGTGACAGGCCACTTGTCGATTTGTATGTGGAACTTGTGGGTTTTTCTGGACGATGCACCGGGGTGTCACTGCCCCTTCGTGTTGTGCCTTGATCCACAGGATTGCCTTCGAGTTGGGTTCTGCCATCGGGTTCTTATCAAGAGCGGACCAGGGAATTGGGGTCTTTTGGCATGCCGCACCACCCACGAGGCTATGTCTAAAATTTCCTCGTGAGACTGGCCTCATCATGCGCCAGGAAGGTCGGGAATGCCTTCCAGACAAAGCAGGGGAATCGAACCTCCTGTCGCAATCAAGAGGGGAGAAGAGTCTCAGATGAAGTGGTGCCGGGAAGCTCGGTGTTCTCCTCAAGTGAGACTGGTATGTCGGGGAACTTTTGGGGTCGCATCAAGGCTTCCAAGTAACTTTTCGCTCTTCAATACGGAACGTGGGACTTCTCTTGAGACGCTGTAGCGGGCAAGGGCCTCATCTTTCGATGACGGGGGAACCACGTGGTTTTTCTTGAGTTGCGGCGGGATTCTCGAGTTACGACGGGGAATTCAGGCTTCCTGTTCAACTGGCCCAGGGAAGTCCAGTTTTCATTCGAATTGCGAATTAGAACTGGGGATTCCTCTCGAGACACTGCAGGGCCAAATAGACCTCATCTAGGCTTGTGTCCAGGACCTAATGTTCCTCTGCTGGGGCGACAGCGATCTCGGCATTGCATTCTCGACTCACCCGGGGAATCAGGCCTCGTCTCGAGGGGAAGCCAAGGACACCGCTCTCCTGTCAAGTCGCGACGGGTATATCTTGGAGCTCACTGTGTGGCCTAAAATGAGTCAAGCCTCCTGTGGAGTTTGGAGAGAGGACTCAGGATTGCTCTCCAGGCCATACAGCAAAAGAAGGCCCTCATCTCGTGAGGACTGGGGCGTCTCGTGGGTATTCTCGAGCTGCGGCTCCAGTGTGGTGTTGCTCACGAGGTATAATGGGGAGCTCAGGGAGCCTCTCCTGTGGCGCCAGGGAAGTCAGGTTTCTATGCGCGTGGCTAGGCGGAGTGCGTCATTGCTCTCGAGTCATGGTAGGGGAATCGCACCTCAAGACGCGTTGAAGAAGGACTCTCGAGGTCTTTTACGGGTTGGGGCAGGAAACCCTTGGTTCCCTCGACTTGTGCCGGTGAACTCAGGAAGGTCTAAGGGTGCCTCTGAGAAGTCAGGGATACTGTACAGTTGGGAGGGGCCTCTCGGGACTCCACTGGGTTCGGTGCAATGGAAGAGGGCCTCATCTCGAGTGGAGGCAGGAAACTCATGTTTCCTCTCCTGACTTCCCCTGGGCCAGATCTGACTCGGATCGCAGTTTCGCTGCAGAGTTCGAACAGGAGAGTCAGGCCTCGTCTTGTGTGGAGGAATGGAACTCTGCTTGCCTCTCCAGTTGTTCACGGGGTGACAGGTCACTTCTCGAGCTGTGTGTGGTACCTGCGGGTTTCTCCGGACGATACCCAGGGGTGTCAGTGCCCCTAAGTGTTGTGCCTTCATCAAAAGGGTTATCTTCAAAGAGGTGTCCGGGCATCAGGATCTTATCAAGAGCGGACCGGGAAATCAGGGTCTTTCGGCATGTGTCACCATCCACGTGGCTATGTCTCGAATATCCTCGTGAGACCGGCCTCATCCTGAGATGCACCGGGAAAGGCGGGAACCCCTTCAAGACAAAACAGGGGAATCGACCCTCCTGTCGCGATCAGGAGGGGAGAAGGGGCCCAGATGTAGTGGTGCCGGGAACCTCGGTGTTCTCCTCGAGTCAGACTGGTGTGTCGAGGAACTTTTGAGGGCGCATCAAGGGTGCCAATACCGTTTCGCACTTCACGACGGAACGTGGGACTTCTCTTGAGACGCTGTAGGGGGCAAGGGCCTCATCTTGGGATGACGGGGGAACCACGTGGCGTTTCTCGAGTTGTGGCGGGATTCTCGAGTTTCGACGGGGAATACAGTCTTCCTCATGTGTTGGGCCAGGGAAGTCCTATCTTCCATTCGAGTTTAAAGGGAGAGCTGGGGATTGCTCTCGAGTCACTGCAGGGCAAAATAGACCTCATCTAGGCTTGTGTCCAGGACTTAATGTTCGTCCCTAGGGGCGACAGGGATCTTGGGGTTGCATACCAGACTCACCCAGGGAATCAGGCCTCGTCTCGAGGGGAAGCAAAGAACTCCGCTGTCCTTTTGAGTCGAGATGGGTATCTCTTGGAGCCCACTGTGTGCCCTAAAGGGAGTCAAGCCTCCTGTGGTGTTTGGATAGAGGACTCGCGATTCCTCTCCAGGCCATGCAGGAAAAGAAGGCCCTCATCTCGCGATGATGGCGGCGTCTCGTGGGTTTTCTAGACTGCTGCGCTAGTGCTGGGTTTCTGACGAGGTAAGAGAGGGAGCTCAGGGAGCCTCTCGTGTGGCGCCAGGGAAGTCAGGTCCCCATGAGATGGCTAGGGGGAGCTCGTCATTGCTCTCGAGTCATAGTAGGGTAATCGGGCCTCAAGACGGGTTGAAGAAGGACTCTCGAGGTCTTTCTCGGGTCACTGCATAAAACCCAGGGTTCCCTTGACTTGTGCCTGCCACCTCAGGGAGCTTCTCAGAGTGCCTCTGAGAAGTCAGGGATACTGTGCAGTTTGGAGGGGCCTCTCGAGACTCCTCTGCATTTGGTGGAATGTAAGAGGGACTCATCTCGAGTTGAAGCAGGAACCTCAGTGTTCCTCTCCATTTCTGACTCAGATCGCAAGGTCCCTGCATGTTGGTACAGGAGAGTCAGGCCTCGTCTTTTCTGGAGGATGGGACTCCTCTTGCCTCTCGAGTTGTTCTCGAGGTGACAGGCCACTTGTCGAGCTGTGTGTGTAACCTGCCCGTTTTTCCGGATGATGCACAGGTGTGTTAGTGCCCCTTCGTGTTGTACCTTCATACTCAAGGCTGCCTTCCAAGAGGTGTCCGAGCATCGCATTCTTATCAAGAGTGGACCGGGAAATTGGAGTCTTTCAGCAAGTGGCACCACCCACAAAGCTACGTATCGAATTTCCCCATGAGACCGGCCTCATCCTGAGTTGTGCAGGGAAGGTCGGGCCCCCTTGCAGACAAAGCAGGGGAATCGACCCACCGGTCACGATCAGGAGGGCAGAAGGGGCTTAAATGAAGTGGTGCCGAGAACCTCAGTGTTCCCCTTGAGTGAGACCGGCGTGTTGGGGGACTTTTGGGGTCGCATCAAGGGTGCCAAGTACCGTTTCGCATTTCAAGACGGAACCTGGGACATCTTTTGAAACGCTGTAGCGGGCAAGGGCCTCATCTTGCGATGACGGGAGAACCACGTGGTTTTGCTCGAGTTGCGGCGGGATTCTCGAGTTATGACCGGGAATTTAGGCTTCCTCTTGTTGGCCTTGAAATCCAATCTTCCATTCGGGTTGCGAGGGGGAGCTGGGGATTGCGCTAGAGTCACTGCAGGGCAAAAGAGACCTAATCTAGGCTTGTGTCCAGGATCTAACGTTGCTCTCCAGGGGCGACAGGGATCTCGGGTTTGCATTCCAGACTCATCCAGGGAGTCAGTTCTCACCTCGAGGGTAAGCAAAGAATTCTGCTCTCGTCTCGAGTCGCGATGGGTATCTCTTGGAGCCCAGTGTGTGTACTAAAGGGAGTCAAGCCTCCTGTGGAGTTTGGAGAGAGGACTCGGGATTGGACTCCAGGCCATGCAGGAAAAGAAGGCCCTCATCTCGAGATGACGGTGGCATCTCGTGGGTTTTCTCGAGCTGCGGCGCCAGTGTGGGGTGTCTCATGAAGTACCACGGGGATCTCAGGGAGCCTCTTGTGTGGCACCAGGAAAATCCAGTATTCCATTCGAGTTGCAAGTTAGAACTGGGGATTGCTCTCCAGTCACTGCAGGGCAAAATAGACCTCATCTACGCTTGTGTCCAGGACCTAGTGTTCCACTATTGGCCCACAGGGATCTCAGGGTTGCATTCTCGACTCACCCAGAGAATCAGGCCTCGTCTTGAGGGGAAAAAAAGGACTCCGCTCTCCTGTCGAGTCGCGACGGGTATCTCTTGGAGCCCACTGCGTGGCGTAAAGGGAGTGAAGCCTCCTATGGAGTTTGGAGAGATGACTCGGGATTGTTTTCCTGGCCATGCAGGAAAAAAGGCCCTCATCTCGCGATGACGGGGGCATCTCGTGGGTTTTCTCCAGCTGCGGCGCCAGTATCAGATTTCTCACGAGGTACAACGGGGAGCTCAGAGAGCCTCTCGTGTGGTGCTAGGGACGTCAGGTCTCCGTGCGTGTGGTGAAGGGGAGTGCGTGATTGCTCTCGAGTCATAGTAGGCAAATTGGGCCTCAAGACGCATTGAAGAAGGACTCTCGAGGTCTTTCTCGGGTTGCGGCAGGGAACCCTGGGTTCCCTTGATTTGTGTCGGTGACCTCAGGCAACTTCTAAGGGTGCCTCTGAGAAGTCAGGGACACTGTGGATTTGGGAGGGGCCCTTCGTTACTCAACTGGGTTTGGTGCAATCGAAGAGGGCCTCATCTCGAATGGAGGCAGGAACGTCAGGGGTCCTCTCCATTTCTGACTCGGGTCGCAGGGTACCTGCAGAGTATGGAGAAGAGAGTCACGCCTCGTCTTCTGTGGAGGAATGGATTTCCCCTTGCCTTTCGAGTTGTTCACGGAGTGACAGTCCACTTGTTGAGCTGAGTGTGGAACCTGCGGGTTTTTCTGGACGATGCACGGGGGTGTCAGTGCCCCTTCGTGTTGTGCCTTCATCCACAGGGTTGCCTTCAAAGAGGTGTCCAGGCATCGGGTTCTTTTCAAGAGCGTACCAGAAAATTGGGGTCTTTCAGCATGTGGTACCACCCACGAGGCTACGTCTCGAATTTCCTCGGGAGACCGGCCTCATCCTGAGGTGCGCCGGGAAGGTCGGGAACCCCTTGCAGACAAAGCAGGGGAATCGACCCACCGGTCGCGATCAGAAGGGGAGAAGGGGCTCAGATGAAGTGGTGCCGGGAACCTCGGTGGTCCCCTCGGGTGAGACCGGTATGTCACGGCACTTTTGAGGTCGCATCAAGGGTGCCAAGTACAGTTTCGCACTTCAAGACGGAACGTGGGAATTCTCTGGAGATGCTGTAGCGGGCAAGGGCCTCATATTGCGATGACGAGGGAAACACGTGGTTTTTCTCGAGTTGAGGCGGGATTCTTGAGTTACAACGGGGAATTCAGGCTTCCTCTTGTGTTGGCCCAGGAAGTCCAATCTTCCATTCAACTTGTCAGAGAGAGCTGGGGGTTGCTCTCGAGTCACTTCAGGGCAAAGAGTCCTCATCTAGGCTTGGGTCCAGGACGTAATGTTCCTCTCCAGGGGCGACAGGGATATCGGGGTCGCATTCCAGTCTCACCCGGTGGGTCATGCCTCGTCTCGAGAAGAAGCAAAGGACTCCACTATCCTCTCGAGTCGGGACGCGTAACTCTTGGAGCCCAATGAGTGGCCTAAAGGGAGTCAAGCGTCCTGTGTAGCTTGGACAGAAGGTTCACGCTTGATCTGCATACCATGCAGTTAAAGATGGCCCTCCTCTCGTGATGACGGGGGCGTCTCATGGGTTTTCTCGAGCTGCGGCGCCAGTGTGGGGTTTCTCACGAGATATGATGGGGAGTTCAGGGAGTCTCTCGTGCTGTGGCAGAGAAGCCTGACTCCATGCGTGTGGCCAGGCAGATCGCGTCATTGCTCTCGAGTCATGGGAGGGACTAGGGCCTCAAGAGGCATTTAAGAAGGACTCTCAAGGTCTTTCTTGGGTTGGGGCGGGAAACACTCGTTTCCCTCGACCTCTACAGGGGACCTTAGGGAACTTCCCAGGGTGCCTCTGAGAGGCGAGGGTTCCTGTGGAGGTGGCGGGACCCCTCGGGACTCCGCTGGGTCTGGCGCAATGGAAGAGGGCCTCACCTAGAGGGGAGGCAGGAACCTCAGGCTTCCTCTCCATTTCTGACTCCGACCGCAGGGTCCCTGCAGAGTTGGGACAGGAGAGTCAGGCCTCGTCTTGTCTGAGTAACGGAACTCTGCTTGCCTCTTGAGTCATTCAGGGGGTCTCAGGGCCCTTGACAAGCTGTGTGGAACCTGCGGGTGTTTCCAGAAGATGCATGGGGGTGTCAGTGCCCCTTCGTTTTGTGCCTTCCCCCACAGGGTTGCCTTCAAAGAGGTGTCCGGGCATCGGGTTCATTTCAAGAGCGGACAGGGAAATCGGGGTCATTCTGCATGTGGCACCACCCACGTGGCTCATCTCGAATTTCCTCGTGAGACCAGCATCATCCTGAGGTGCGCCGGGAAGGCCGGGAACCCCTTCCACACAAAGTAGGGGAATGGATTCTCCTGTCGCGATCAGGAGGGGAGATGGGGCTCAGATGAAGTGGTGCCTGGACCCTCGGTGTTCCACTCGAGGGAACCCGGCGTTTCAGGGAACTTTAGGGGTCGCATCAAGGGAGCCAAGTACCGTTTCCCACTTCAGGACGGAACATGGGACTTCCCTGGAGACGCTGTAGCGGGCAAGGGCCTCATCCTGTGAAGACTTTGGAACCACGTCGTTTTTCTCGAGTTGCATCGGGATTCTCGAAAACGACAGGAATTTCAGGCTTCCTCTTGGGTTGGCCCTGGGAAGCCCAATCTTCCATTCAAATTGTGAGGGAGAGATGGAGGTTGCTCTCGAGTCACTGTAGGGCAAAATAGACCTCATCTAGGCTTGTGTCTAGGACATAATGTTCCACTCCAGGGGCGACAGGGATCTCGGGGTTGCATTCCAAACTCACCCGGGGAGTCAGGCCTCGTCTCCAGGGAAGCAAAGGACTCCGCTCTCCTCTCGAGTCGCACCGGGTATTTCTTGGACCCAACTGAGTGGCCTAAAGGGAGTCAATACTCCTGTGAAGTTTGGAGAGAGGACCAGGAATTGCTCTCCAGGTCAGGCAGGAAAAGAAGGCCCCCATCTCGCGATGACGGTGGGTTTTCCCGAGCTGCGGCGCCAGTGTGGGGTTTCTCACGAGGTATGACGGGGAGCTCAGGGAGCCTCTCATGTGGCGCCAGGGAAGTCAGGTGTCCATGCGCATGGCGAGGGGGAGCGTGTCATTGCTCTCGAGTCATGGTAGGGGAATCCGTCCTCAAGACGCGTTGAAGACGAACTCTTGATGTCTTTCTCGGGTTGCGGCAGGATACCCTGTGTTCCCTCGACTTGTGCCGGTGACCTCAGGGAGTTGCTCAGGGTGCCTCTGAGAAGACACTGATACTGTGGGGTTGGGAGTGGCCTCTCGGGACTCCACTGGGTGTGGTATAATACAAGAGGGCCTCATCTCGTGTTGAGGAAGGAACCTCAGGGTTCCTCTCCATTTCAGACTCCGATCTCAGGATTCCTGCAGAGTTGGGACAGGAGAGTCAGGCCTCGTATTCTGTGGAGAAATGAAACTTAGCTTGCCTCTCGAGTTGTTCACGAGGTAACAGGTCACTTGTCGAGCTGTATGTGGAACCTGCAGAATTTTCCAAAAGATGCACGGGTGTTCAGGGTCCCTCCTTGTTGTGCCTTCATCCTACGGGATGCATTCGAAGAAGTGTACGGGCATCGGGTGCTTATTAATAGCTGACCGGGAAATGGGGTCTTTCCGCATGTGGCACCACCCACGAGGCTACATCTCCAATTGCCTCTTGAGACCGGCCTCATCCTGATGTGCGCTGGGAAGATCGGTAACCCCTCCCACACAAAGCAGGAGAATCGACACTCCTGTTGCAATCAGGAGGGGGGAAGGGGCTCAAATGATGTGGTGCGGGGAACATGGGTGTTACCCTCGAGTGAGGCCTGTATGTTGGGGAACTTTGGGGGTGCCATCATGGGTGCCAAGTACCGTTTTGCACTTCAGTAGGAACGTGGGACTTCTTTAGAGACGCTGTGGCGGGCAAGGGCCTCATGCTGCGAAGACGATGGAACCACGTGGTTTTTCTCGAGTTGCGGCGGGATTCTCGAGTTACGACGGGGATTTCAGGATTCCTCTTGTGTTGGACCTGGGAAGCCCAAACTTCCCTTCGAGTTGCGAGGGAAAGCTGGATGTTGTGCTCGAATCACTGCAAGGCCAAAGAGACCTCATCTAGGCGTGTGTCCAGGACCTAATAGTCCTCTCAAGGGAAGACAAGGATCTCGGGATTGCACTCCAGACTCCCCCGGGGAGTCAGGCCTCGCCTCGAGGGGAAGCAAAGGACTGCGCTCTCTTCTCGAGCCGTGACGCAGATCTCTTGGAGCCCACTGAGTCGCCTCAAGGGAGTCCAGCCTACTCTTCAGTTTGGAGAGAGGACTCGGGATTGCTCTCCAGGCCAGGCAGGAAAAGAAGGCCCTCAGCTCGCGAGGACGGGGGCGTCTCAGGGGTTTCCTCGAGCTGCGGTGCCGTGGGGGTTTTCTCCCGAGGCACGACGAGGATCTCAGGGAGCCTCTCGTGCGGCGCCAGGGAAGCCAGGTCTGCATGCGCGAGGCGAGGGGGAGCGCATCATTGCTCTATTGTCCAGAGAGGGGACAAGGGCCTCAAGACACTTTGCAGCAGGACTATCGAAGTCTTTCTCGAGTGGCGGCGGAAAACCCTCATTTCCCTCGCCTTCTGCCGGGGACCTTAGGGAACTTCCCAGGGTGCCTCTGAGAGGTGAGGGATGCTGTGGAGTTAGCGAGGCCTCTCGGGACTCCGCTGGGGTTGGCGCAATGGAAGAGGGCCTCATCTCGAGGGGAGGCAGGAACCTCAGGCTTCCTCTCTGTTTCTGAATCCGACCCTCCGACCTCAGGGTCCCTGCAGAGTTGGGACAGGAGAGTCAGGCCTCGTCTTGTCTGAGGAAGGGAACTCCGCTTGCCTCTCGAGTTGCTCAGGGGGTCTCAGGCCCCGCGTCGAGCTGTGTGTGGAAACCGCGGGTCTTTGCGAACGATGCACGGGGGTGGCAGTGCCCCTTCGTGTTGTGCCTTCACCCACAGGGTTGCCTTCAAAGAGGGGTCAGGGCCTCGGGTCCTTCTCAAGAGCGGACCGGGGAATCGGGGGCGTTCGGCATGTGGCCCCACCCACGTGGCTCGTCTCGAATTTCCTCGTGAGACCGGCCTCATCCTGAGGTGCGCCGGGAAGGCCGGGAACCCCTTCCAGACCACGCAGGGGAATCGCCTCTCCTGTCGCGATCAGGAGGGGAGAAGGGGCTCAGAGGAAGCGGTGCCGGGACCCTCGGTGTTTCCCTCGGGGGAACCCGGCGTGTCGGGAAGCTTTTGGGGTCGCAGGAAGGCTGTCAGGGACCGTTTCGCCCTTCAGGGCGGAACAGGGGACTTCCCTTGAGACGCCGTGGCGGGCAAGGGCCTCATCTTGCCAAGAGGTGGGAACCACGTGGTTTTTCTCGAGTTGCGGCGGGATTCTCGAGTTACGACGGGGATCTCAGCCTTCCCCTTGGGTTGGTCCTGGGAAGCCCAGTCTTCCCCTCGGGTTGCGAGGGAAAGCTGGGGGTTGCGCTCGAGTCACTGCAGGGCCGAAGAGACCTCACCTAGGCGTGTGTCCGGGACCTAATATTCCTCTCCAGGGAAGGCAGGGATCTCGGGGTTGCATTCCAGGCTCCCCCGGGGAGTCAGGCCTCGTCTCGAGGGGAAGCCAAGGACTCCCCTCTCCTCTCGAGTGGCGACGCGGGTCTCTTGGAGCCCCCTGAGCGGCCTCAAGGGAGTCCAGCCTCCTCTTCCGTTTGGAGAGAGGACCCGGGATTGCTCTCCAGGCCATGCAGGAAAAGAAGGCCCTCAGCTCGCGAGGACGGGGGCGTCTCCGGGGTTTCCTCGAGCTGCGGCGCCCGTGGGGGTTTTCTCCCGAGGCACGACGAGGATCTCAGGGAGCCTCTCGTGTGGTGCCTGGGAAGTCAGGTCTCCATGCGCGTGGCGAGAGGGAGCGCGTCCTGGCTCTCGAGTCACGGGAGGGGACTAGGGCCTCGAGACGCGTTGAAGAAGGACTCTCGAGGTCTTTGTCGGGGGGCGGCG
Source organism: Bubalus kerabau (assembly GCF_029407905.1). Classification (NCBI taxonomy): domain Eukaryota; kingdom Metazoa; phylum Chordata; class Mammalia; order Artiodactyla; family Bovidae; genus Bubalus; species Bubalus kerabau. The sequence goes on along the minus strand of NW_026577909.1, from coordinate 69,947 downwards.
GGAAACCCTCGTTTCCCTCGCCTTCTGCCGGGGATCTTAGGGAACTTCCCAGGGTGCCTCTGAGAGGCGAGGGATCCTGTGGAGGTGGCGGGGCCCCTCGGGACTCCGCTGGGTCTGGCGCAACGGAAGAGGGCCTCACCTCGAGGGGAGGCAGGAAGCTCAGGCTTCCTCTCCGTTTCGGACTCCGACCGCAGGGTCCCTGCAGAGTTGGGACAGGAGAGTCAGGCCTCGTCTTGTCTGAGGAAGGGAACCCCGCTGGCCTCTCGAGTTGCTCAGGGGGTCTCAGGCCCCTCGTCGAGCTGTGTGTGGAACCCGCGGGTCTTTGCGGACGATGCACGGGGGTGGCAGGGCCCCTTCGTGTTGTGCCTTCACCCACAGGGTTGCCTTCGATGAGGGGTCCGGGCCTCGGGTCCTTCTCAAGAGCGGACCGGGGAATCGGGGGCGTTCGGCATGTGGCCCCACCCACGTGGCTAGTCTCAAATTTCCTCGTGAGACCGGCCTCATCCTGAGGTGCGCTGGGAAGGCCGGGAACCCCTTCCAGACCACGCAGGGGAATCGCCTCTCCTGTCGCGATCAGGAGGGGAGAACGGGCTCAGAGGAAGCGGTGCCGGGACCCTCGGTGTTCCCCTCGGGGAACCCGGCGTGTCGGGGAACTTTTGGGGGTCGCAGCAAGGCTGTCAGGGAACAGCGTTTCCCAGCCTCAGCGAAGCGGTTCCTGGAGATCTTTTCTCAGGGACAGTTTCCCCGGAGGTGTGGCAGACCTCGAGGACCCAACTCACAGGGGAAGGCAAAACCACATGGTCAGGTCTATGCTCTGTAGGAGAGGTTTAGTGAACCTAATCTCTCAGGAACATTCTTGGCTCCTATAGAGACAACTCTGTGTGTGAAGCTACACTCCCAACATTGGTGCACAGGGAGCTTGATTCTCTCCGTGGGGTGCTGATGCTTTGTGGCAAAGCACCTGCTTGAGAATCCATCCTCTTAGGCTTCCCTCACCTTGACAGAGGTCTCATTGCTGTAGCCCTTGGCAGTTTGCAAAGAAGAAGACCCTTACCCTTCATAAAGTAGGGCCTTGTCCTAGTTTGAATGGAATGGCAATAGCTGAGCTGAGGTCAATAAGGAGCCAGTCCCGTCTGACACATTCCCGAAGCCTGCTCCTTCATGGAAAATAACTCTAGAATCTAGGAATATCTTTGCAAGGCTAGCAAAGGGCAGTCAGGAACCAGTACCCTGCCTCTGGAATTACCGACTTCTGAGCAGATCTGGAGGTCTCCTTTAGGAGAAGCTAACCCATTCCTTTCAAATAGAGGCTTCAAAACACAGGCAGGTGGGCTGCCTTTTCATTCCCTATGGAGGCGTGCTTTTCTCTCCTCCTACGAACCCCGGTTCCCAGACACTGGGAAAAGTGGATCTTGAAGATATTTTCTCAGGGGTTGTTTCCACGGAGCTGGGGCCGAGCCTGGAGACCCAAAGGCACAGGGGAAGGCAAGACCACATGGACAAGCCTTTGCTCTTTAGTATAGCTCTAATGAACCTCACTCTGTCAGGATCTTTCTTGATTCCTACGGAGACACACCTGTGTGTGAAGCTGCGGGCACAGAGAGCCTGATTACCCCTGTGCAGCGCTGAGTCTGGGCGGCTAAACAACAGCTTGGGAATGCAGCCTGGGGCGCTTCCCTTCCCTCGGACAGAGCTCTCCTTGCGGTAGGCCTTGGTAGTTTGCATACAATGGGGCCCTAAGCCCTCTGCAAGTTGGCCTGGCTCCTAGGTCCAAAGGGCAGGCCAGAGCGGAGCTGAGGCTGTCAGGCTCCAGACACATCTCCCATACTCCTACATCCTGCTCCTACCCGGGCGTGAACGCTAGAAGTTGGGAAGGTACCTGGACGGTGCAGGGGCGGGGCGAACGCGGGCGGCGTGGGGCGGGGGTCGGCTTCTGGCGGGGGTGGGGGCGGGCTTCCCAGTTGTGCTCTCGGAGGTGGACACTGAGGCTGAAAACGCGCCGGGAGTGCACCCGGGACTGGGTAAACCCGGGCTGCGCGGGTCGAGATTCCGATGGCTTTGGGTGGGGGTCGGTCCCAGTTGTGCTCCCGGGGGTCGCCACTGCGGCTGGGAACGCGCCAGGAGCGCGGCAGGGGCGGGGCTAACCCTGGGGGCGCGGGTCGGGGGTCGGCTCATGGGGGGGATGGGGAGGGGTTCCCAGTTGCGCTCTCGGGGGTTGCAACTGCGGCTGGGAACGCCCATTTCGTCCGCTCCTGGGTCCCCAAGGATCGCCATCCCGTGGGTGCAGTGGAGGGCTGCGGACCACAGGTAAGGGAACTGGGACTGCGTGGAGCAGGGAACCAAGTATTCCGCCGTCTGTTGACACATTCTCGGAGCTCCCCAACCTGGCGGTCGCAGAAAGGCCTTGCCTTTGGGGTCAAGGCCTTTACCGCTCCACCCCTCTGCTGAAAAATCTCCGAGTCTGCGCGGTTCTTCCAAGCAGCCTACTGTCTGCTGGAAGTCCAAGGGACAGAACACTGAACTCTGGCCGGCTGGCCCAGCCCTGCTTCTGGCACTTTGTAAGCCAGCGGGCCCTTGAGCACCTGCTGGGATGGGAAAGGGAAGGGTCCACGGATTGCACCCTAGAAACTTAGTAGGGTGCATGGATTTCAAACCCTGGTGGCCTTCCAGGCAGCAAAGAAGGGGGGAGGGCACCTTGCTGCCCTTTCATGGCAGAATCTGTGGTTGTCCAGCTGCGTGGGCCTTTTCATGAGGACCCTGTGCAATAAAAGTTTGGTGTTTTGGAACTGAATAATTAGAACGTGTAAAAGCTTTAAATTATGTGGTGGTGTAATTAAAAAACAAAACAAAACAAAACCAAGCTCCAAGTGTTTTGCAAATGGAGGTTTAAATATTGAAGGACTGTATTCCTTGCACTGTGGCATTCTATCAAGAAGTGTGCAGGATTTTTTTTTTTTTTAAGAAAAGTGTTCGAAGTGAGGGAAACAGGAAACCCAGAGGTGCCCCTGTATTTTGGGGAAGGCCTTAGGAGGTCACTTGGAAATGCTGCTGGATGTGCGGGAGGGCGGCAGATGGGTTGTGCAGGCTTGTCCTTTGCATGGATGTTCTTGTGTGTGGAAACCCAGCTCGGAGCCATCTCCTGATGTGTAAGAATTTCGCAGACAAACCTTGAGCTAAGCAATGCATTTTTTCCTAAGAAAATGTTTGTCTTAAGCGATGTAAATATCCTATGTATTTCCGCTAGACTCTGGCTTCAGGTCGGTTCCCCCAAAAGGCTCAGAAGCGATTTGAACAAAACAGCATGTTTTCCTCCTAGCTTGTTCTCCTTATCTATGTTAAGGAAATGATATATTTGCCTGCAATACTGCCTTTCTTCAAGATTCATGTCAATCAAGTTTTGGCCCGGGATGACTCACCTGCTGCCAATATTATCTCAATGCATGTCGTGGGGGAGGGGCCTGGTGCCATTCCCTGAAACAGTTCCTTTCTTTCCTTAGCTGACTGCTAGTGCCTGTAGAATATCTGGCTAAAGACCAGCAGGGGGTACTCTTACTACCCCCCCCCACCCCGCCTCAAGTCTAAGTCAGCAGCTTTCTCTATCTCTTTAATACTTTAATAACACTTGATGACACAAAAGCTCTGAGCGATCAAATCATATCAAATCTTCATTTCAGATTGAAGATGCATTCCATGGTATTGCCATCTTAAGTCTTTCCATCGTTATGGAATATCTGTCCATGTATTCAGGATAGTTTTCAGCCAGGGTGTATAATTTCCAGTGTGCCAGTCTTGTCATCCTCGTTACATCCATGGCAAAGTGTTTTATTCATGTTGATATTATTGAAAGGGAATTTTTTAAAATTCCTTTTCAGATTATTATCTGCTAATGTATACAGATAAAACTGTGTAATCATTCATTTTTATCAGTTTGGACAGCTTGATAGTTGTCTTTAATTTCTTTACTTTCTGACACTTTAAGATTATCCTGGGACACATATGTAATGCCTCACCCCTAAATTCAGACATGTGTTCAAAGAACTTCTGTCCTTTTATTTATTTATTTATTTATTCTTTAACATTGAAATCGTTTTGACTATGCTGGGTGTTTGTTGCTAGATGGAAGTAGCTAGGACCTCTGGACTGCAGTCTCTCATCTCTTGCTGACCTCTTGTTGACCTCTGCAGATTCCTGGTAGGTGGGAGCTTGTTAGTTCCTTGTTCCTTATCAGAACCTCCTGTGGTAAGTGTTTTTCTCTTCTCTGTTGCCTGGTAAGGGTGGGTGGTCATGGGCATCCCAAAGTTGGCTAGAAGTCAATTATTTAGGCAGGCTTGTGCATAGATATGGGAGAAGGCAATGGCACCCCACTCCTGGAAAATCCCAAGGACGGAGGAGCCTGGTAGGCTGCAGTCCATGGGGTGGCTAAGAGTCGGACACCACTGAGCGACTTCATTTTCACTTTTCACTTTCATGCATAGGAGGAGGAAATGGCAACCCACTCCAGTGTTCTTGCCTAGAGAACCCCAGGGACTGCGGGGCCTGGTGGGCTGCCATCTATGGCGTGGCACAGGGTCGGCCTCAACTGAACCACTTAGCAGCTGCAGCAGCAGCAGCAGCAGTGCATAGATATCAAAGGGGATGAGAACAGTCAGGTAGGATCACATATGTCACCGTGAAACAATACTTCTCCTCTTAGCCAAAGCTAACAAAAGATTTCTGTTCTAGGTCAACCTAGAAGAGATCACTTAAGAGGTAAAGAAACTTAAACTCCATTAGCAAAGGCAGTTCAACATCTCAAGAAAACTTGTGCTAGGCACAAAACTCTTTTCTGGGGGCCTACTTTCCCTACAACCTCCTTATCCCATTCTGTACCCATTCCTTTGCTTCTCCCGTCCTGAAAATGCCACCTGTAAGACAGAACTACTTCGTTTTCCTTCTTAAAGTGTGATTGCATTCCATACATTCTTGTAATAACAAGTCATACATTTCCCTTCAGCAACCAAGAACTGACTCTTTTATTGGCATTTGATAGATTGGTGAGCATACCTATCAGTGATAATAGCGCCCACCCCGCTTCCTGAAAGAACAGAACAAAACAAAACAAAACAAAAAAATTGCTTTCTTACATTTAATATGTTCGGATGGTGCCAGTCACTATTCATGCAGAGTCAAAAATCTCTTTTGTTTCTGTGTAAAAGGGAGGTCCTTTCAAGTCGTGAATGTTTCAGAAGTTTCATTTATTTGGAAGTGACCTAGCTATTCAATACACTGTCGTCACTTAGTTTAGCACCAGGATAGAAACTCAGGTAACCAAAACACCTGGAGGAACGATTGTAAGTTCAGTTCAGTTCAGTTGCTCAGTCGAGTCTGACTCTTTGTGACCCCGTGGCCTGCAGGACGCCAGGCTTCCGTGTCCATCACCAACTCCAGGGGCTTGCTCAAACTCATGTCCATCGAGTCAGTGATGCCATCCAACCATCTTATCCTCTGTCATCCCCTTCTCCTCTGCCTTCAATCAAGACTATGAGAGGCGGATATTTTAGAGTATAATTATTGTTAAGAGTTTATCTAAAAGCTCATATCACATTTACATTTTTTACATTGGTTGTTGCTGTTTCCAGGTACTTTCTTGCTGACAAGCTTGTGACACATATAACAATAGAGCAATTTTTACCTCAAAAGAAACCTAGGCACTATGAACATGTTGTGCTTAATGTTGTTGACTCTTAGACATGTCTATAGTGGAGGAGCAAAACCAAAAATACTAGATAATTAATATTGACTAGTTCCCAGTTCACGGGACTCTGACATTCATTTAGGTCAATGTTTTCTTGTATTTCCAGCAGTTTGATTTGGAAGGGCTGCCTTGTCTTGAGACCATTGAAATCAGAACTCAGAACTTGAGCAATATTATCAAAAAACACAAGGCTCACACTGACACATACCTTAATCCAGACAGACAGACAAGACATCTTCCAGTTTTCCGCCTGAGATTTAAAATATTTCTTTGAGCCGTTTTCCTGGGGAGTGGGGGGGGGGAGTTGGGGTGGCAGCGAGGCAGGCTTGGGTAACAAGCTAATTGTTGGTCATTGCATATGCAAAGAACCAGCTTTCCGGGTTCCAAGGAAAAAAGTTTCCTTGGTACCCAATTTTGTTTGGATCTATAGACTCTCATGGCCCTCCTAGGTCAGGACATCTTTCCTTTCTGTAGTCCTCATTTTATCCCTAAATCATAGACAGCTTGGATTGTCTCTGTGGGGTGGATGTATTGTCCTCGTGTTTGACCTGGCGGCAGTAGCGAGGTCCGAGATCCTCTCCTGGAACCGGGCGTGGGGACGGGGCTCACCAGGAGCCCCTGGTGGAAGTGGGCAACGCCCCGGGAGCGCGCCAGGGGCGGGGCGATCCCGGGCAGCGCGGGTCGGGGTTCTGGTCGGGAGGGGGTGGGGGGCGGTAACAGTTGTGCTCTCAGGGGTCCCCACTGCAGCTGGAAACGCGCTGGGAGTGCGGCAGGGGCGGGGTGAACCCGGGTGGCGCGGGGCGGGGTTCGGCTCCTGGCGGGGGTGGGGGAGGGCTTCCCAGTTGTGCTCTCGGTGGTGGCCACTGCGGCTGGAAACGCGCCGGGAGCGCACCCGGGGCGGGGTAAACCTGGGCTGCGCGGGTCGAGATTTAGATGGCTGTGGGTGGGGGTTCGGTCCCAGTTGTGCTCTCGGGGGTCGCCACTGCGGCTAGGAACGCCCATTTCCTACGCTCCTGTGTCCCCAAGGATCCACATCTAGTGCGTGCAGCGGAGGGCTGCGGGCCACAGGTCAGGGAACTGGGACTGCTTGGAGCAGGGAACCAAGTATTCCGCCCTCTGTTGGCACATTCTCGGAGCTCCCCAACCTGGCGGTCGCAGAAAGGCCTCGCCCTTGGTGTCAAGGCCTTTACCGCTCCACCCCTTTGCTGAAAAATCTCAGTCTGCACGGTTTTCCCAAGCAGCCTAGTGTCCCCTGGAAGTCCAAGGGACAGAACACTGAACTCTGGCCGGCTGGCCCAGCCCTGCTTCTGGCACTTTGTAAGCCAGCGGGCCCTTGAGCACCTGCTGGGATGGGAAAGGGAAGGGTCCACGGATTGCACCCTAGAAACTTAGTAGGGTGCATGGATTTCAAACCCTGGTGGCCGCCCAGGCAGCAAAGAAGGGGGGAGGGCACCTTGCTGCCCTTTCATGGCAGAATCTGTGGCTGTCCTGATGCGTGGGCCTTTTCATGGGGACCTTGTGCAATAAAAGTTTGGTGTTTTGGTACTGAATAATTAGAAATTGTAAAAAGTTTAAATTATGTGGTGGTGTAATTAAAAAACAAAACAAAACAGAACCAAGCCCCAAGTGTTTGGCACAGGGAGGTTTAAGTATTGAAGGCCTGTTTTCCTTGCACTGTGGCATTCTATCAAGAAGTGTGCAGGATTTTTTTTTTTTTTAAGAAAAGTGTTCGAAGTGCTTGAAACAGGAAACCCAAAGGTGCCCCTGTATTTTGGGGAAGGCCTTAGGAGGTCACTTGGAAATGCTGCTGGCTGTGGGGGAGGGGGGCAGATGGGCTGTGCAGGCTTGTCCTTTGCATTCATGTTCTTGTGTGTAGAAACCCAGCTCGGAGCCATCTCCTGATGTGTAAGAATTTCGCAGACAAACCTTGAGCTAAGCAATGCATTTGTTCCTGAGGAAATGTTTGTCTTAAGCGATGTAAATATCCTATGTATATCTGCTGGACTCTGGCTTCAGGTCGGTTCCCCCAGTAGGCTCAGAAGCGACTTGAACAAAACAGTATGTTTTCCTCGTACCTTGTTCTCCTAATCTATGTTAAGGAAATGATATATTTGCCTGGAATACTGCCTTTCTTCAAGATTCATGTCAATCAGTTTTTGGCCCAGGATGACTCACCTGCTGCCAATGTGACCTCAAGGCATGTCGTGGGGGAGGGGCCTGGTGCCATTCCCTGAGACAGTGCCTTTCTTTCCTTAGCTGACTGCTAGTGCCTGTAGAATATCTGGCTAGAGACCAGCAGGGCGTCCACCCCGCCTCAAGTCTAAGTCAGCAGCTTTCTCTATCTCATTTATACTTGAATAACAATTGATGACACAAAAGCTCTGAGCGATCAAATCATATCAAATCTTCATTTCAGATTGAAGATGCATTCCATGGTATTGCCATCTTAAGTCTTTCCATTGTTATGGAATACCTGTCCATGTATTCAGGATAGTTTTCAGCCAGGGTGTATAAGTTCCAGTGTGCCAGTCTTGTCATCCTCGTTACATCCATGGCAAAGTGTTGTATTCATGTTGACATTATTGAAAGGGAATTTTTTTTAATTCCTTTTCAGATTATTATCTGGTAATATATACAGAAAAAACCGTGTAATCTTTCGTTTTTATCAGTTTGGACAGCTTGATAGTTGTCTTTAATTTCTTTCCTTTCTCATACTTTAAGATTTTCCGGGCACTGTACATGTACTGCCTCACCCCTAATCTCAGTCATGTGTTCAAAGAACTTCTGTCCTTTATTTGTTTACTTATTTTTTGCAACATTGAATTCGTTTTGACTATGCTAGGTCTCTGCTGCAAGATGGAAGTTGCTAGGACCTCTGGACTGCAGTCTTCCATCTCTTACTGACCTCTTGTTGACCTCTGCAGAATCCTGGTTGGCGGGAGCTTGTTAGTTCCTCGTTCCTTACCAGGACCTCCTGTGGTAAGTGTTTTTCTCTTCTCTGTTGCCTTGTAAGGGTGGATGGTCATTGGCATCCCAAAGCTAGCTGGAAGTCAATGATTTAGGCAGGCTTGTGCATAGATATGGGAGAAGGCAATGGCACCCCACTCCAGTACTCTTGCGTGGAAAATCCCATGGATGGAGGAGCGTGGTAGGCTGCAGTCCACGGGGTCGCTAAGAGTCGGACACCACTGAGCGACTTCACGTTCACTTTTCACTTTCATGCATGGGAGGAGGAAATGGCAACCCACTCCAGTGTTCTTGCCTAGAGAACCCCAGGGACTGCGGGGCCTGGTGGGCTGCCGTCTATGGGGTCGCACAGAGTCGGACACGACTGAAACGACTTAGCAGCAGCAGCGGCGGCAGCAGCAGCAGAAGCAGTGCATCGATATCAAAAGGGCTGCAAACAGTCAGGAAGGATAACATATGTCACCGTGAAACACTACTTCTCCACTTAGCCAAAGCTAACAAAAGATTTCTGTTCTAGGTCAACCTAGAAGAGATCACTTAAGAGGTAAAGAAACTAAAACTCCATTAGCAAAGGCATTTCGACATCTCAAGAAAACTTGTGCTAGGCACAGAACTCTTTTCTGGGGGTCCACTTTCCCTACAACCTCCTTATCCCGTTCTGTACCCATTCCTTTGCTTCTCCCATCCTGAAACGGCCACCTGTAAGACAGAACTACTTTGTTTTCCTTCCTCAAGTGCCATTGCATTCCACATACTTTCTTGTAATAACAAGTCATACATTTCCCTTCAGCAACCAAGAACTGACTTTTATATTGGCATTCGCTATAGCCCGCCCCCCTCCCCCCACCCCCAAGAACAGAACAAAACAAAACAAAACAATTGCTTTCTTACATTTAACATGTCAGGATGGTGCCAGACACTATTCATGGAGAGTCAAAAATCTCTTTTGTTTCTGTGTAAAAGGGAGGTCCTTTCAAGTCGTGAATGTTTCAGAACTTTCATTTATTTGGAAATGACCTAGCTATTCAATACACTGTCGTCACAAGGATAGAAACTCGGGTAACCAAAACACCTGGAGAAACGTTTGTTAGTTCAGTTCAGTTCAGTTGCTCAGTCGTGTCTGACTCTTTGGGACCCCGTGGCCTGAAGGACGCCAGGCTTCCGTGTCCGTCACCAGCTCCAGGGGCTTGCTCAAACTCATGTCCATCGAGTCAGTGATGCCATCCAACCATCTTATCCTCTGTCATCCCCTTCTCCTCTGCCTTCAATCAAGACTATGAGAGGCAGATATTTTAGAGTATAATTATTGTAAAGAGTTTGTCTAAAAGCTCATATCACATTTACATTTTTTACTTTTGTTGTTGTCGTTTCCAGGTAGTTTCTTGCTGACAAGCTTGTGACAGATATAACAATAGAGCAATTTTTACCTCAAAAGAAACCTAGGCACTATGAACATGTTGTGCTTAATGTTGTTGACTCTTAGACATGTCTATAATGGAGGAGCAAAACCAAAAATACTAGATATTTAATATTGACTAGTTCCCAGTTCACGGGACTCTGACATTCATTTAGGTCAATGTTTTCTTGTATTTCCAGCAGTTTGATTTGGAAGGGCTGCCTTGTCTTGAGACCATTGAAATCAGAACTCAGAACTTGAGCAATATTATCAAAAAACACAGGGCTCACACTGACACATACCTTAATCCAAACAGACAGACAAGACATCTTCCAGGTTTCCGCCTGAGATTTAAAATATTTCTTTGAGCCAGTCTTCTGGGGAGTGGGGGGATGGGGGTGGCAGTAAGGCAGGCTTGGGTAACAAGCTAATTGTTGGTCATTGCATATGCAAAGAACCAGCTTTCCGGGTTCCAAGGAAAAAAGTTTCCTTGGTAACCAACTTTGTCTGGTTCTATAGAATATCATGGCCCTCCTAGGTCAGGTCATCTTGCCTTTCTGTAGTCCTCGTTTTATCCCTAAATCACAGACAGCTTGGATTGTCTCTGTGGGGTGTATGTATTGTCCTCATGTTTGACCTGGCGGCAGCAGCGAGGTCCGAGAGCCTCTCCTGGAACCGGGCGTGGGGACGGGGCTCACCGAGAGCCACTGGTGAAGGTGGGCAGCGCCCCTGGAGCGCGGCAGGGGCGGGGCGAACCCGGGTGGTGCAGGGCGGGTGTCGGCTCCTGACGGGGGTAGGGGAGGGCTTCCCAGTTGTGCTCTCGGAGATGGCCACTGCAGCTGGAAACGCGCCGGGAGCGCAGCCAGGGTGGGGTAAACCTGGGCTGCACAGGTCGAGATTCCGCTCACTGTGGGTGGGGGGTCGGTCCCTGTTGTGCTCCCGGGGGTCGCCAATATTGCTGGGAACCCACCGGGAGCCCGGCAGGGCCGGGGCGAAACCTGGCGGTGCGGGGCGGGGTGGGGTTCCATTCGCATTGGGGGTCGGCTCCCGGCGGGGGTGGGGGAGGGCTTTCCAGATGTGCTGTTGGGGGTCGCCATTGCGGCTGGGAATGCCCATTTCGTGAACTCCTGGATCCCCAAGGATCGGCATCCATTGGCCACAGCGGAGGGGTGCGGAATACAGGTAAGGGAACGGGGACTGCGTGGAGCAGGGAACCATGTATTCCGCCCTGTGTTGGCACAGTCTCAGAGCTCCCCAACCTGGCGGTCGCAGAAAGGCCTCGTCTTTGGGGTCAAGGCCTTTACCGCTCCACCCCTCTGCTGAAAAACCTCAGAGTCTGCGCGGTTTTCCCAAGCAGCCTAGTGTCCGCTGGAAGTCCAAGGGACAGAACCCTGAATTCTGGCCGGCTGGCCCAGCCCTGCTTCTGGCACTTTGTAGGCCAGCGGGCCCTGGAGCACCTGCTAGGACGGGAAAGGGAAGGGTACGCGAATTGCACGCTGGTGGCCGCCGAGGCAGCAAAGAAGGGGGGAGGGCACCTTACTGCCCTTTAATGGCAGACAGAATCTGTGGCTGTCCTGCTGCGTGGGCCTTTTCATGGGGACCTTGTGCAATAAAAGTTTACCGGTGACCTTAGGGAACTTCCCAGTGTGCTTCTGACAGATGAGGGATGCTGTGGAGTTGGCGGGGCCTCTCAGGACTCCGCTGGGTTTGGCGCAATGGAAGAAGGCCTCATCTCCAGGGAAGGCAGGAACCTCAGGTTTCCTCTCCGTTTCAGACTCCGACCGCAGGGTCCCTGCAGAGTTGGGACAGGAGAGTCAGGAATCGTCTTGTCTGAGGAAGGGAACTCCGCTTGCCTCTCGAGGTGCTCAGGGGGTCTCAGGCCCCTTGTTGAGCTGTGTGTGGAACCTGCGGGTGTTTCCGGAAATGCACGACGGTGACAGTGCCCCTTCGTGTTGTGCCTTCACCCACTGGGTTGCCTTCGAAGAGGTGTCCGGGCCTCGGGTTCTTTTCAAGAGTGGACAGGGAAATCGGGGTCTTTCGGCATGAGGGACCACCCACGGGGCTAGTCTCAAATCTCCTAGTGAGGCCAGCTTCATCCTGAGTTGTGCTGGGAAGGCCGGGGACCCTTCCAGACAATGCAGGGGGATTGACTCTCCTGTCGCCATCAGGAGGGGAGAAGGGGCTCAGATGAAGTGGGGATGGAACCCTCGGTGTTACCCTCGAGGGAAACCGGCGTGTGGGGGACTTTTGGGGGTTGCATGAAAGGAGTCAGGTACCGTTTCGCACTTCAGGACAGAACCTGGGACTTCCCTTGAGACGCCGTAGCGGGCAAGGGCCTCATCTTGCGAAGACGTTGGGACCATGTGGATTTTCTCGAGTTGCGGCGGGATTCTCGAGTTACGAAGTGGATTTCAGGCTTCCTCTTGTGTTGGCCCCAGGAAGCCTAATCTTCCATTCGAGTTGCGAGGGAAAGCTGAGGGTTGCACTCGAGTCACTGCAGGGCCAAAGAGACCTCATCTAGGCCTGTGTCCGGGACTTAACGTTCCTCTCAAGGGAAGACAGGGATCTCAGGGTGGCGTTCCAGACTCCCCTGGGGAGTCAGGCCTCGCCTCGAGGGCAAGCCAAGGATGCCGCTCTCCTCTCAAGTCGCGACGCAGATCTCTTGGAGCCCACTGAGTGGCCTCAAGGGAGTCAGGCCTTCTCTTCAGTTTGGAGAGAGGACTCGGGATTGTGCTCTGGGTCAGGCAGGAAAAGAAGGCCCTCACCTCGCGAGGATGGGGGCTTCTCAGGGGTTTCCTCGAGCTGCGGCGCCCGTGGGGGTTTTCTCACGAGGCAAGACGAGGATCTCAGGGAGCCTCTCGTGCGGTGCCAGGGAAGTCAGGTCTCTGTGCACGTGGCGAGGGAGAGCGCGTCATGGCTCTCCAGTCATGGGAGAGGACTAGGGCCTCCAGAGGCGTTGAAGAAGGACACTCGAGGTCTTTCTGTGGTTGCGGCGGGAAAGCCTCGTTTCCCTCGACTTCTGCCGGGGACCTGAGGGAACTTCCCATGGTGCCTCTGATAGGTGAGGGATGCTGTGGAGTTGGCGGGGCCTCTTGGGACTCCGCTGGGCTTGGCGCAATGGAAGAGGGCCTCATCTCGAGGGGAGACAGGAAACATAGGCTTCCTCTCCTTTTCGGACTCCAACCACAGGGTCCCTGCAGAGTTGGGACAGGAGAGTCAGGCCTCGTCTTGTCTGAGGAAGGGAACTCCGCTTGCCTCTCGAATTGCTCAGGGTGTCTCAGGCACCTCGTAGAGCTGTGTGTGGAAACCGCGGGTTTTTCCGGACGACTCACGGGGGTGTCAGTGCCCCTTCGAGTGGTACCTTCACCCACAGGGTTGCCTTCGAAGAGGGGTCCGGGCCTCGGGTCCTTCTCAAGGGCGGACCGGGGAATCGGGGGCGTTCGGCATGTGGCCCCACCCACGTGGCTCGTCTCGAATTTCCTCGTGAGACCGGCCTCATCCTGAGGTGCGCCGGGAAGGCCGGGAACCCCTTCCAGACCACGCAGGGGAATCGCCTCTCCTGTCGCGATCAGGAGGGGAGAAGGGGCTCAGAGGAAGCGGTGCCGGGACCCTCGGTGTTCCCCTCGAGGGAACCCGGCGTGTCGGGGGACTTTTGGGGGTCGCAGGACGGCTGTCAGGGACCGTTTCGCCCTTCAGGGCGGAACAGGGGACTTCCCTTGAGACGCCGTGGCGGGCAAGGGCCTCATCTTGCCAAGAGGTGGGAACCACGTGGTTTTTCTCGAGTTGCGGCGGGATTCTCGAGTTACGACGGGGATCTCAGCCTTCCCCTTGGGTTGGCCCTGGGAAGCCCAATCTTCCCCTCGGGTTGCGAGGGAAAGCTGGGGGTTGCGCTCGAGTCACTGCAGGGCCGAAGAGACCTCACCTAGGCGTGTGTCCGGGACCTAATATTCCTCTACAGGGAAGGCAGGGATCTCGGGGTTGCATTCCAGGCTCCCCCGGGGAGTCAGGCCTCGTTTCGAGGGGAAGCCAAGGACTCCGCTCTCCTCTCGAGTCGCGACGCGGGTCTCTTGGAGCCCCCTGAGCGGCCTCAAGGGAGTCCAGCCTCCTCTTCCGTTTGGAGAGAGGACCCGGGATTGCTCTCCAGGCCATGCAGGAAAAGAAGGCCCTCAGCTCGCGAGGACGGGGGCGTCTCAGGGGTTTCCTCGAGCTGCGGTGCCCATGGGGGTTTTCTCCCGAGGCACGACGAGGATCTCAGAGAGCCTTTCGTGCGGCGCCAGGGAAGTCAGGTCTCCATGCGCGTGGCGAGGGGGAGCGCGTCCTGGCTCTCGAGTCACGGGAGGGGACTAGGGCCTCGAGACGCGTTGAAGAAGGACTCTCGAGGTCTTCCTCGCGGGGCGGCGGGAAACCCTGGTGTCTCTCGCCTTCTGCCGGGGACCTTAGGGAACTTCCCAGGGGGCCTCTGAGAGGGGAGGGATCCTGTGGAGGTGGCGGGTCCCCTCGGGACCCCGCTGGGTCTGGCGCAACGGAAGAGGGCCTCACCTCGAGGGGAGGCAGGAACCTCAGGCTTCCTCTCCGTTTCGGACTCCGACCGCAGGGTCCCTGCAGAGTTGGGACAGGAGAGTCAGGCCTCGTCTTGTCTGAGGAAGGGAACCCCGCTGGCCTCTCGAGTTGCTCAGGGGGTCTCAGGCCCCTCGTCGAGCTGTGTGTGGAACCCGCGGGTCTTTGCGGACGATGCACGGGCGAGGCAGTGCCCCTTCGTGTTGTGCATTCACCCACAGGGTTGCCTTCGAAGAGGGGTCCGGGCCTCGGGTCCTTCTCAAGGGCGGACCGGGGAATCGGGGGCGTTCGGCATGTGGCCCCACCCACGTGGCTCGTCTCGAATTTCCTCGTGAGACCGGCCTCATCCTGAGGTGCGCCGGGAAGGCCGGGAACCCCTTCCAGACCACGCAGGGGAATCGCCTCTCCTGTCGCGATCATGAGGGGACAAGGGGCTCAGAGGAAGCGGTGCCGGGACCCTCGGTGTTCCCCTCGAGGGAACGCGGCGTGTTGGGGGACTTTTGGGGGTCGCAGGAAGGCTGTCAGGGACCGTTTCGCCCTTCAGGGCGGAACAGGGGACTTCCCTTGAGACGCCGTGGCGGGCAAGGGCCTCATCTTGCCAAGAGGTGGGAACCACGTGGTTTTTCTCGAGTTGCGGCGGGATTCTCGTGTTACGACGGGGATCTCAGCCTTCCCTTTGGGTTGGCCCTGGGAAGCCCAATCTTCCCCTTGGGTTGCGAGGGAAAGCTGGGGGTTGCGCTCGAGTCACTGCAGGGCCGAAGAGACCTCACTTAGGCGTGTGTCCGGGACCTAATATTCCTCTACAGGGAAGGCAGGGATCTCGGGGTTGCATTCCAGGCTCCCCCGGGGAGTCAGGCCTCATCTCGAGGGGAAGCCAAGGACTCCGCTCTCCTCTCGAGTCGCGACGCGGGTCTCTTGGAGCCCCCTGAGCGGCCTCAAGGGAGTCCAGCCTCCTCTTCCGTTTGGAGAGAGGACCCGGGATTGCTCTCCAGGCCATGCAGGAAAAGAAGGCCCTCAGCTGGCGAGGACGGGGGCGTCTCAGGGCTTTCCTCGAGCTGCGGCGCCCGTGGGGTTTTCTCCCGAGGCACGACGAGGATCTCAGGGAGCCTGTCGTGCGGCGCCAGCGAAGTCAGGTCTCCATGCGCGTGGCGAGGGGGAGCGCGTCCTGGCTCTCGAGTCACGGGAGGGGACTAGGGCCTCGAGACGCGTTGAAGAAGGACTCTCGAGGTCTTTCTCGGGGGGCGGCGGGAAACCCTCGTGTCCCTCGCCTTCTGCCGGGGACCTTAGGGAACTTCCCAGGGTGCCTCTGAGAGGCGAGGGATCCTGTGGAGGTGGCGGGGCCCCTCGGGACTCCGCTGGGTCTGGCGCAACGGAAGAGGGCCTCACCTCGAGGGGACGCAAGAACCTCAGGCTTCCTCTCCGTTTCGGACTCCGACCGCAGGGTCCCTGCAGAGTTGGGACAGGAGAGTCAGGCCTCGTCTTGTCTGAGGAAGGGAACCCCGCTGGCCTCTCGAGTTGCTCAGGGGGTCTCAGGCCCCTCGTCGAGCTGTGTGTGGAACCCGCGGGCCTTTGCGGACGATGCACGGGGGTGGCAGTGCCCCTTCGTGTTGTGCCTTCACCCACAGGGTTGCCTTCGAAGAGGGGTCCGGGCCTCGGGTCCTTCTCAAGGGCGGACCGGGGAATCGGGGGCGTTCGGCATGTGGCCCCACCCACGTGGCTCGTCTCAAATTTCCTCGTGAGACCGGCCTCATCCTGAGGTGCGCCGAAGGCCGGGAACTCCTTCCAGACCACGCAGGGTAATCGCCTCTCCTGTCGCGATCATGAGGGGACAAGGGGCTCAGAGGAAGCGGTGCCGGGACCCTCGGTGTTCCCCTCGAGGGAACGCGGCGTGTCGGGGGACTTTTGGGGGTCGCAGGAAGGCTGTCAGGGACCGTTTCGCCCTTCAGGGCGGAACAGGGTTCTTCCCTTGAGACGCCGTGGCGGGCAAGGGCCTCATCTTGCCAAGAGGTGGGAACCACGTGGTTTTTCTCGAGTTGCGGCGGGATTCTCGTGTTACGACGGGGATCTCAGCCTTCCCCTTGGGTTGGCCCTGGGAAGCCCAAACTTCCCCTCGGGTTGCGAGGGAAAGCTGGGGGTTGCGCTCGAGTCACTGCAGGGCCGAAGAGAGCTCACCTAGGCGTGTGTCCGGGACCTAATATTCCTCTCCAGGGAAGGCAGGGATCTCGGGGTTGCATTCCAGGCTCCCCCGGGGAGTCAGGCCTCATCTCGAGGCAAAGCCAAGGACTCCGCTCTCCTCTCGAGTCGCGACGCGGGTCTCTTGGAGCCCCCTGAGCGGCCTCAAGGGAGTCCAGCCTCCTCTTCCGTTTGGAGAGAGGACCCGGGATTGCTCTCCAGGCCATGCAGGAAAAGAAGGCCCTCAGCTGGCGAGGACGGGGGCGTCTCAGGGCTTTCCTCGAGCTGCGGCGCCCGTGGGGTTTTCTCCCGAGGCACGACGAGGATTTCAGGGAGCCTCTCGTGCGGCGCCAGGGAAGTCAGGTCTCCATGCGCGTGGCGAGGGGGAGGGCGTCCTGGCTCTCGAGTCACGGGAGGGGACTAGGGCCTCGAGACGCGTTGAAGAAGGACTCTCGAGGTCTTCCTCGGGGGGCGGCGGGAAACCCTCGTGTCCCTCGCCTTCTGCCGGGGACCTTAGGGAACTTCCCAGGGTGCCTCTGAGAGGCGAGGGATCCTGTGGAGATGGCGGGGCCCCTCGGGACTCCGCTGGGTCTGGCGCAACGGAAGAGGGCCTCACCTCGAGGGGAGGCAGGAACCTCAGGCTTCCTCTCCGTTTCGGACTCCGACCGCAGGGTCCCTGCAGAGTTGGGACAGGAGAGTCAGGCCTCGTCTTGTCTGAGGAAGGGAACCCCGCTGGCCTCTCGAGTTGCTCAGGGGGTCTCAGGCCCCTCGTCGAGCTGTGTGTGGAACCCGCGGGTCTTTGCGGACGATGCACGGGGGTGGCAGTGCCCCTTCGTGTTGTGCCTTCACTCACAGGGTTGCCTTCGAAGAGGGGTCCGGGCCTCGGGTCCTTCTCAAGGGCGGACCGGGGAATCGGGGGCGTTCGGCATGTGGCCCCACCCACGTGGCTCGTCTCGAATTTCCTCGTGAGACCGGCCTCATCCTGAGGTGCGCCGGGAAGGCCGGGAACCCCTTCCAGACCACGCAGGGGAATCGCCTCTCCTGTCGCGATCAGGAGGGGAGAAGGGGCTCAGAGGAAGCGGTGCCGGGACCCTCGGTGTTCCCCTCGAGGGAATCCGGCGTGTCGGGGGGCTTTTGGGGGTCGCAGGAAGGCTCTCAGGGACCGTTTCGCCCTTCAGGGCGGAACAGGGGACTTCCCTTGAGACGCCGTGGCGGGCAAGGGCCTCATCTTGCCAAGAGGTGGGAACCACGTGGTTTTTCTCGAGTTGCGGCGGGATTCTCGAGTTACGACGGGGATCTCAGCCTTCCCCTTGGGTTGGCCCTGGGAAGCCCAATCTTCCCCTCGGGTTGCGAGGGAAAGCTGGGGGTTGCGCTCGAGTCACTGCAGTGCCGAAGAGACCTCACCTAGGCGTGTGTCCGGGACCTACTATTCCTCTCCAGGGAAGGCAGGGATCTCGGGGTTGCATTCCAGGCTCCCCCGCGGAGTCAGGCCTCGTCTCGAGGGGAAGCCAAGGACTCCGCTCTCCTCTCGAGTCGCGACGCGGGTCTCTTGGAGCCCCCTGAGCGGCCTCAAGGGAGTCCAGCCTCCTCTTCCGTTTGGAGAGAGGACCCGGGATTGCTCTCCAGGCCATGCAGGAAAAGAAGGCCCTCAGCTGGCGAGGACGGGGGCGTCTCAGGGCTTTCCTCGAGCTGCGGCGCCCGTGGGGTTTTCTCCCGAGGCACGACGAGGATCTCAGGGAGCCTCTCGTGCGGCGCCAGCGAAGTCAGGTCTCCATGCGCGTGGCGAGGGGGAGCGCGTCCTGGCTCTCGAGTCACGGGAGGGGACTAGGGCCTCGAGACGCGTTGAAGAAGGACTCTCGAGGTCTTTCTCGGGGGGCGGCGGGAAACCCTCGTGTCCCTCGCCTTCTGCCGGGGACCTTAGGGAACTTGCCAGGGTGCCTCTGAGAGGCGAGGGATCCTGTGGAGGTGGCGGGGCCACTCGGGACTCCGCTGGGTCTGGCGCAACGGAAGAGGGCCTCACCTCGAGGGGAGGCAGGAACCTCAGGCTTCCTCTCCGTTTCGGACTCCGACCGCAGGGTCCCTGCAGAGTTGGGACAGGAGAGTCAGGCCTCGTCTTGTCTGAGGAAGGGAACCCCGCTGGCCTCTCGAGTTGCTCAGGGGGTCTCAGGCCCCTCGTCGAGCTGTGTGTGGAACCCGCGGGTCTTTGCGGACGATGCACGGGCGTGGCAGTGCCCCTTCGTGTTGTGCCTTCACCCACAAGGTTGCCTTCGAAGAGGGGTCCGGGCCTCGGGTCCTTCTCAAGGGCGGACCGGGGAATCGGGGGCGTTCGGCATGTGGCCCCACCCACGTGGCTCGTCTCGAATTTCCTCGTGAGACCGGCCTCATCCTGAGGTGCGCCGGGAAGGCCGGGAACCCCTTCCAGACCACGCAGGGGAATCGCCTCTCCTGTCGCGATCAGGAGGGGAGAAGGGGCTCAGAATACGCGTAGCCGGGACCCTCGGTGTTCCCCTCGGGGGAACCCGGCGTGTCGGGGGAATTTTGGGGGTCGCAGGAAGGCTGTCAGGGACCGTTTCGCCCTTCAGGGCGGAACAGGGGACTTCCCTTGAGACGCCGTCGCGGGCAAGGGCCTCATCTTGCCAGGAGGTGGGAACCACGTGGTTTTTCTCGAGTTGCGGCGGGATTCTCGAGTTACGACGGGGATCTCAGGCTTCCCCTTGGGTTGGCCCTGGGAAGCCCAATCTTCCCCTCGGGTTGCGAGGGAAAGCTGGGGGTTGCGCTCGAGTCACCGCAGGGCCGAAGAGACCTCACCTAGGCGTGAGTCCGGGACCTACTATTCCTCTCCAGGGAAGGCAGGGATCTCGGGGTTGCATTCCAGGCTCCCCCGGGGAGTCAGGCCTCGTCTCGAGGGGAAGCCAAGGACTCCGCTCTCCTCTCGAGTCGCGACGCGGGTCTCTTGGAGCCCCCTGAGCGGCCTCAAGGGAGTCCAGCCTCCTCTTCCGTTTGGAGAGAGGACCCGGGATTGCTCTCCAGGCCATGCAGGAAAAGAAGGCCCTCATCTCGCGAGGACGGGGGCGTCTCAGGGCTTTCCTCGAGCTGCGGCGCCCGTGGGGGTTTTCTCCCGAGGCGCGACGAGGATCTCAGGGAGCCTCTCGTGCGGCGCCAGGGAAGTCAGGTCTCCATGCGCGTGGCGAGGGGGAGCGCGTCCTGGCTCTCGAGTCACGGGAGGGGACTAGGGCCTCGAGACTCGTTGAAGAAGGACTCTCGAGGTCTTTGTCGGGGGGCGGCGGGAAACCCTCGTTTCCCTCGCCTTCTGCCGGGGACCTTAGGGAACTTCCCAGGGTGCCTCTGAGAGGCGAGGGATCCTGTGGAGGTGGCGGGGCCCCTCGGGACTCCGCTGGGTCTGGCGCAACGGAAGAGGGCCTCACCTCGAGGGGAGGCAGGAACCTCAGGCTTCCTCTCCGTTTCGGACTGCGACCGCAGGGTCCCTGCAGAGTTGGGACAGGAGAGTCAGGCCTCGTTTTGTCTGAGGAAGGGAAACCTGCGGGCCTCTCAAGTTGCTCGGGGGGTCTCAGGCCCCTCGTCCAGCTGTGTGTGGAACCCGCGGGTCTTTGCGGACGATGCACGGGGGTGGCAGTGCCCCTTCGTGTTGTGCCTTCACCCACAGGGTTGCCTTCGAAGAGGGGTCCGGGCCTCGGGTCCTTCTCAAGGGCTGACCGGGGAATCGGGGGCGTTCGGCATGTGGCACCACCCACGTGGCTCGTCTCGAATTTCCTCGTGAGACCGGCCTCATCCTGAGGTGCGCCGGGAAGGCCGGGAATCCCTTCCAGACCACGCAGGGGAATCGCCTCTCCTGTCGCGATCAGGAGGGGAGAAGGGGCTCAGAGGAAGCGGTGCCGGGACCCTCGGTGTTCCCCTCGGGGGAACCCGGCGTGTCGGGGGACTTTTGGGGGTCGCAGGAAGGCTGTCAGGGACCGTTTCGCCCTTCAGGGCGGAACAGGGGACTTCCCTTGAGACGCCATCCCGGGCAAGGGCCTCATCTTGCCAAGAGGTGGGAACCACGTGGTGTTTCTCGAGTTGCAGCGTGATTCTCGAGTTACGACGGGGATCTCAGCCTTCCCCTTGGGTTGGCCCTGGGAAGCCCAATCTTCCCCTCGGGTTGCGAGGGAAAGCTGGGGGTTGCGCTCGAGTCACTGCAGGGCCGAAGAGAGCTCACCTAGGCGTGTGTCCGGGACCTAATATTCCTCTCCAGGGAAGGCAGGGATCTCGGGGTTGCATTCCAGGCTCCCCCGGGGAGTCAGGCCTCGTCTCGAGGGGAAGCCAAGGACTCCGCTCTCCTCTCGAGTCGCGACGCGGGTCTCTTGGAGCCCCCTGAGCGGCCTCAAGGGAGTCCAGCCTCCTCTTCCGTTTGGAGAGAGGACCCGGGATTGCTCTCCAGGCCATGCAGGAAAAGAAGGCCCTCATCTCGCGAGGATGGGGGCGTCTCAGGGGTTTCCTCGATCTGCGGCGCCCGTAGGGGTTTTCTCCCGAGGCGCGACGAGGATCTCAGGGAGCCTCTCGTGCGGCTCCAGGGAAGTCAGGTCTCCATGCGCGTGGCGAGGGGGAGCGCGTCCTGGCTCTCGAGTCACGGGAGGGGACTAGGGCCTCGAGACGTGTTGAAGACGGACTCTCGAGGTCTTTGTCGGGGGGCGGCGGGAAACCCTCGTTTCCCTCGCCTTCTGCCGGGGACCTTAGGGAACTTGCCAGGGTGCCTCTGAGAGGCGAGGGATCCTTTGGAGGTGGCGGGGCCCCTCGGGACTCCGCTGGGTCTGGCGCAACGGAAGAGGGCCTCACCTCGAGGGGAGGCAGGAACCTCAGGCTTCCTCTCCGTTTCGGACTCCGACCGCAGGGTCCCTGCAGAGTTGGGACAGGAGAGTCAGGCCTCGTCTTGTCTGAGGAAGGGAAACCCGCGGGCCTCTCGAGTTGCTCGGGGGGTCTCAGGCCCCTCGTCGAGCTGTGTGTGGAACCCGCGGGTCTTTGCGGACGATGCACGGGGGTGGCAGTGCCCCTTCGTGTTGTGCCTTCACCCACAGGGTTGCCTTCGAAGAGGGGTCCGGGCCTCGGGTCCTTCTCAAGGGCGGACCGGGGAATCGGGGGCGTTCGGCATGTGGCACCACCCACGTGGCTCGTCTCGAATTTCCTCGTGAGACCGGCCTCATCCTGAGGTGCGCCGGGAAGGCCGGGAACCCCTTCCAGACCACACAGGGGAATCGCCTCTCCTGTCGCGATCAGGAGGGGAGAAGGGGCTCAGAGGAAGCGGTGCCGGGACCCTCGGTGTTCCCCTCGGGGGAACCCGGCGTGTCGGGGACTTTTGGGGGTCGCAGGAAGGCTGTCAGGGACCGTTTCGCCCTTCAGGGCGGAATAGGGGACTTCCCTTGAGACGCCGTCGCGGCCAAGGGCCTCATCTTGCCAAGAGGTGGGAACCACGTGGTGTTTCTCGAGTTGCGGCGGGATTCTCGAGTTACGACGGGGATCTCAGCCTTCCCCTTGGGTTGGCCCCGGGAAGCCCAAACTTCCCCTCGGGTTGCGAGGGAAAGCTGGGGGTTGCGCTCGAGTCACTGCAGGGCCGAAGAGACCTCACCTAGGCGTGAGTCCGGGACCTACTATTCCTCTCCAGGGAAGGCAGGGATCTCGGGTTTGCATTCCAGGCTCCCCCGGGGATTCAGGCCTCGTCTCGAGGGGAAGCCAAGGACTCCGCTCTCCTCTCGAGTCGCGACGCGGGTCTTTTGGAGCCCCCTGAGCGGCCTCAAGGGAGTCCAAACTCCTCTTCCGTTTGGAGAGAGGACCCGGGTTTGCTCTCCAGGCCATGCAGGAAAAGAAGGCCCTCATCTCGCGAGGACGGGGGCGTCTCAGGGGTTTCCTCGAGCTGCGGCGCCCGTGGGGGTTTTCTCCCGAGGCGCGACGAGGATCTCAGGGAGCCTCTCGTGCGGCGCCAGGGATTTCAGGTCTCCATGCGCGTGGCGAGGGGGAGCGCGTCCTGGCTCTCGAGTCACGGGAGGGGACTAGGGCCTCGAGACGCGTTGAAGAAGGACTCTCGAGGTCTTTGTCGGGGGGCGGCGGGAAACCCTCGTTTCCCTCGCCTTCTGCCGGGGACCTTAGGGAACTTCCCAGGGTGCCTCTGAGAGGCGAGGGATCCTGTGGAGGTGGCAGGGCCCCTCGGGACTCCGCTGGGTCTGGCGCAACGGAAGAGGGCCTCACCTCGAGGGGAGGCAGGAACCTCAGTCTTCCTCTCCGTTTCGGACTGCGACCGCAGGGTCCCTGCAGAGTTGGGACAGGAGAGTCAGGCCTCGTCTTGTCTGAGGAAGGGAACCCCGCGGGCCTCTCGAGTTGCTCGGGGGGTCTCAGGCCCCTCGTCGAGCTGTGTGTGGAACCCGCGGGTCTTTGCGGACGATGCCCGGGGGTGGCAGTGCCCCTTCCTGTTGTGCCTTCACCCACAGGGTTGCCTTCGAAGAGGGGTTCGGGCCTCGGGTCCTTCTCAAGGGCGGACCGGGGAGTCGGGGGCGTTCGGCATGTGGCACCACCCACGTGGCTCGTCTCGAATTTCCTCGTGAGACCGGCCTCATCCTGAGGTGCGCCGGGAAGGCCGGGAACCCCTTCCAGACCACGCAGGGGAATCGCCTCTCCTGTCGCGATCAGGAGGGGAGAAGGGGCTCAGAGGAAGCGGTGCCGGGACCCTCGGTGTTCCCCTCGGGGGAACCCGGCGTGTCGGGGGACTTTTGGGGGTCGCAGGAAGGCTGTCAGGGACCGTTTCGCCCTTCAGGGCGGAACAGGGGACTTCCCTTGAGACGCCGTCGCGGGCAAGGGCCTCATCTTGCCAAGAGGTGGGAACCACGTGGTTTTTCTCGAGTTGCGGCGGGATTCTCGAGTTACGACGGGGATCTCAGCCTTCCCTTTGGGTTGGCCCTGGGAAGCCCAATCTTCCCCTCGGGTTGCGAGGGAAAGCTGGGGGTTGCACTCGAGTCACTGCAGGGCCGAAGAGACCTCACCTAGGCGTGTTTCCGGGACCTAATATTCCTCTCCAGGGAAGGCAGGGATCTCGGGGTTGCATTCCAGGCTCCCCCGGGAAGTCAGGCCTCGTCTCGGGGGAAGCCAAGGACTCCTCTCTCCTCTCGAGTCGCGACGCGGGTCTCTTGGAGCCCCCTGAGTGGCCTCAAGTGTGTCCAGCCTCCTCTTCCGTTTGGAGAGAGGACCCGGGATTGCTCTCCAGGCCATGCAGGAAAAGAAGGCCCTCAGCTCGCGAGGACGGGGGCGTCTCCGGGGTTTCCTCGAGATGCGGCGCCCGTGGGGGTTTTCTCCCGAGGCGCGACGAGGATCTCAGGGAGCCTCTCGTTCGGCGCCAGGGAAGTCAGGTCTCCATGCGCGTGGCGAGGGGGAGCGCGTCCTGACTCTCGAGTCACGGGAGGGGACTAGGGCCTCGAGACGCGTTGAAGAAGGACTCTCGAGGTCTTCCTCGGGGGGCGGCGGGAAACCCTCGTTTCCCTCGCCTTCTGCCAGGGACCTTAGGGAACTTGCCAGGGTGCCTCTGAGAGGCGAGGGATCCTGTGGAGGTGGCAGGGCCCCTCGGGACTCCGCTGGGTCTCGCGCAACGGAAGAGGGCCTCACCTCGAGGGGAGGCAGGAACCTCAGGCTTCCTCTCCGTTTCGGACTCCGACCGCAGGGTCCCTGCAGAGTTGGGACAGGAGAGTCAGGCCTGGTCTTGTCTGAGGAAGGGAACCCCGCGGGCCTCTCGAGTTGCTCGGGGGGTCTCAGGCCCCTCGTCGAGCTGTGTGTGGAACCCGCGGGTCTTTGCGGACGATGCACGGGGGTGGCAGTGCCCCTTCGTGTTGTGCCTTCACCCACAGGGTTGCCTTCGAAGAGGGGTCCGGGCCTCGGGTCCTTCTCAAGGGCGGACCGGGGAATCGGGGGCGTTCGGCATGTGGCACCACCCACGTGGCTCGTCTCGAATTTCCTCGTGAGACCGGCCTCATCCTGAGGTGCGCCGGGAAGGCCGGGAACCCCTTCCAGACCACGCAGGGGAATCGCCTCTCCTGTCGCAATCAGGAGGGGAGAAGGGGCTCAGAGGAAGCGGTGCCGGGACCCTCGGTGTTCCCCTCAGGGGAACCAGGCGTGTCGGGGGACTTTTGGGGGTCGCAGGAAGGCTGTCAGGGACCGTTTCGCCCTTCAGGGCGGAACAGGGGACTTCCCTTGAGACGCCGTCGCGGGCAAGGGCCTCATCTTGCCAAGAGGTGGGAACCACGTGGTTTTTCTCGAGTTGCGGCGGGATTCTCGAGTTACGACGTGGATCTCAGCCTTCCCCTTGGGTTGGCCCTGGGAAGCCCAATCTTCCCCTCGGGTTGCGAGGGAAAGCTGGGGGTTGCGCTCGAGTCACTGCAGGGCCGAAGAGACCTCACCTAGGTGCCAGGGTCCAGCCCCAGCTTTTCCAGGGTATTCGAAGGAGAGACGGCTAGGCGAGGGTCAGGAAACAACTGCTTAATTAAACGTTAATTAAGGAAAAGAATAAGGATAGCTCAGTAGGAAAATTCAGTGGAGAAAAGAGGCTGAGTAGCTTGGTTTACGCGGGGGACCAATAAAACTTCAAGACAAGAAGCTTGCACCACTTACGTAGGCCGCAGGCGTCCTTCCGTTCTCCCGAAGGAGAGGAGACACTGAGGCCTCCCCGGTCGGATCTTAGAAGCCCAGGCATTATTAGTAAGCATGGTGGGTTCCGCGCTCCAGATGGAGACTCAACCAGATTGAGAGAGAGAGAGAGACATGGGGAGACCAGTCTTTCGAGGAACTGATCCCAATTCTTTATTTTCCATGGTCTACTTTTATACACTGAGGTGTTATGCAAAAGTCACGTGGGGTCAGCAGTCCTGACTTTTATCAAAGTCAGGTGCTTCATACAAATGTATACAGAGGTCTTAGGGGTGTTACATCATCTTCTGGCCAGGGGGCCTGCTGACAATTTACGACCCTCTCCTTGTGACAGCGGTCAGTCAACCAGGACACTTATTTCTCCAGGGGTGATTATTCTTAAAACAGACGCCACCCAAATAAAGTTACATTCCTATAGGGTGAGGGTGTAGTGGGTTTTAGTTAAGGAAAGAATTTACTTAGCCTAAGGTCTAACGTGATTTATATCAAAGGTTAATACTTATTTCTTCTATATATTCATTAATGTGTATAAGGTCAGGGGATATGGAGACTTAGCAGTAAACATTGGCTCAACAAATGAAAAAACCCTTCACCAATACAATTTCTAATCAGCCCATTACACTTATACTAATAATTTTCTAACTTTTCTAAAGAACCTGTTTTTAGAAGGTTTAAAGCATCTTGTGCCTCTCATGGTTGGGAGGCTGTGAGCAATCACATGTGGCCGGACAAGCCTGTCAGGCAGGCTAGAGAACCTTCAGAGGAGTTTGTAGGTTAAAACACTCTTGTCATGCCTAGGAGTTTTTATCAACTGGAGCTCTAGGTTAACTCCTTCTCCAAAAGAGGTGGTGGGGGACAGCCCCCCGTAAAGTCAGAGGTGTAGGTGAGAGCACAAAGTAGTAAAGTAGGCAGGCTCTGGTTATGGGGGTAGATGCTTGAGGATTTCCAGGGGGACTCCTGAGGCTCGATCCCGCCTTTGCGTATGTCCAGCCTCCTTCCTCATGACCTTTGCCATGGGCGGAGTGCCTCACGCTGGCTCTAGGCAGTGATAGAATTCCAGTTGAGCTATTACAGATCCTCACTCAATATGCAATATGCCGGCTCCCGGCATCTCCCCCTTTTTTATTTCTTAAAACAGCCAGATGCAGCTCAGTCGAGAGCTTCCGAATGCTCTGCCGAAGAATCCTGACAATACAAGGAAGAATGTTTATGAGAAGTAGGATTTGAGCACCAACGACAGCATAACTAGGGATATTAGACAGAATATTTTTTCCAGAAATAAAGTTAGAGAAGGTATGAAAAAAGTCATTAGCTGCTCCAGCGGCGGTAAAATCCAGTCGAGAGTGTTCCAAGGTCTGTATTTGATTATGAAGTTTCCCTAAGTCCAGGCCAATATCAGAACTATTCCAAACACCTGAGATATGATTTTTAATCTTTTCCCATTCATAATCTGTCTCGTTTACCTTCAAAGATGTCACGCATATCCACCTGTAATCAGCGTGGCATGTCAAAGCCATCTTCACCTTTAAAGCCTGTAACTCAGTGCCACTATGCATTATTGCCTCTTCTAAGGCGTCTACTCTCATCTCTAAATTTCTATCTATAACTTCCTGTGTTGCTAGAGTTAAAGAGACATTTTTAGACATAGTATCAACATATTGGGCAGTATGCACTTGTTGAGTCAATGATATTGCTGCCGCAGTAACAGAACTAATTGCTGCTATTAAAGCTGATATTCCTAAAATAAGTAGGCCCACAAACCGTCACGATCGCATTAAATCCTGTAGTTGCTGTAACACGGCAAGACCATAGCTATCATATAGGCACCATAAGATAGGATGGGCATTGTAACACCACAAAGGAGCAAACATTACATTGAGGGTTTAAACAAGATGAAAGCATACATTGTTCACAAGTTACCACGTTAGGTCCACCTGAATAACTCATGAATACATTAAGTTTGTTGGAGTCATTAGTAAAAAGGAAAACATAAGGCAAGGGTAGACAAGCTAAAACAGAATAAATAGAATTATTTTTTGGTTGGAGTTCATGCTGCAGCAGCCCTGTCAGTCTCGCTGGGATCTCGATGTTTATCTTGTCTCCCCTGCTGGCGGGCGCCGCGCTGGTCTGGATGGCACTTTGCGGGTGCGCTCTCCTCTCTGGCCCTCACTTGCTGCACAAACTTCTTTGCTCTAGGTCGTGGGGTGCAGCGAGGAGAGTGCAGGGCGAGGCTGGAAGCGCGGAGGCGAGAGCTGCCTGGTGGGCGGGGCGAGCAAGCGCGTGCCTCGAACCTGGCCTGTCTGGAACCCAAATTGGTGAATCTGTGTCCTCTGGAAAAATACAAGCACATCCTCGACCGCTAGTTAATAATGGGTCAGGACCCTCCCATTGTCCTGAGAAGAGGTCCTTCCATTTGAATAATGGTTTTGCATTTAATTGCTCTAGGCACCAATGACGAAGCATTGCAGTAGTTCCAGCCAGATCAGTATTTAGAATATTTATTACGAAAAGAGCATGTTTGATGGGGAGATTTGATGGGGAGAGCTATACTTAAACTCCCCTTCTTTTAGTTTTTGAATTTGGATTTTTAATGTTTGATGCGCTCTTTCAACAATGGCCTGTCCCTGGGGATTATAAGGGATGACAGTATTATGTTTAATTTGAAACTTTATACAAAATTCCTGAAAAGACTTAGAAGTGTAAGCAGGAGCGTTGTCAGTTTTTTAGAGCTTTTGGCAGGCCCAAATATGAAAAACAAGTAAAGAGATGTTGTATCACATCTTTAACTACTTCCCCTGTACGAGCAGTTGCAATAATAACGTGAGAAAAGGTATCTACAGTTACATGAACAAAGGAAAGTTTTCCAAATGAAGAGACGTGAGTTACATCCATTTGCCAGAGTATGTTAGGTTAGAGACCGCGAGGATTAACTCCCATAGGTAAACTATTATAAACAGTGGGGCAGTGTAAGCAAGAGCGCACAATCTCCCTAGCAGTTTCTCTGGGAATTTGGAATTGATATCTTAAGGCAGTAGCATATTGATGATGAAGTGAGTGAGAGGCTCTGGCTTCCTCAATCGCCGTAGCCACTGTATTTCTGGTCAACAAGTCAGCCAAATCATTAAAGGCATTTAAAGGGCCGGGCAATCCGGAATGAGCCCGAATGTGTCCAATGAAAAATATTTTATTCCTTTTCCAAATTTGTTGCTGTAATTTACTTAACAAATGAAATATGGTAGTTTTATTTTCAGCAAAACCACAGTTTCAATATGTGGAAACAACCTGACAATATACTGAGAATCAGAATAAAAGTTAAATTTTTCATCTGCAAACATAGCAAAAGCCTCTATGACTGTTGTTATTTCAGCTCTTTGACCTGAAGTTTCCCATGTTTCTAAAACCTTTTGGTGATTTTTAGTGACTATGGAGGCTTTACCATTTGCTGACCCATCAGTAAAAACTATCTGGGCATTTGGAATAGGAGATTGTTTACATCTGACAGGAAAAATAACTGGATGTCTGGATATAAAATTCAACAAAACATGTGAAGGTAAATGATGCAAAAATTTGACCAAAATAGTTTCCTATAGCAATCTGCCAATTTTCAAACATTAGAAGAGCATCAAGTTGTTTCTTATTATATGGAATTACAATTTCTGATGTCTCTTTACCAAATAATTTAATGTTCTGCTTTTTTCTTTTAATATCAAAGTAGCTATCAATCCTGGATAAGAAGCCACTACTTTTTTAGTTTGAGCGGGAAGATGGACCCACTCTAGGGGGGCCGTTTTGCCATAAAACCAATTTTTTGTCTGGCTACCCCAATTACACCTATGGGGGTTTTATGGTAAAGGAATTGTCAAGCAGTTGTCAATTTAATTTTTAAAATTTTTAAAATTTACATTTTAACAACATAAATTTAGGGATATGTTAATTTAGGTCTAATGTTTAGTTTAGGTCTCTGTATAAATTTAAATAATAAATGTATAAACTCCTTATCTCATTTTGGTATATAGATATGCCTAAATGCAAAATGTATTTATATATGTATTTATATATGGCAACAAGTATAAACTTATTGACATCTAATATATATAAATCAATATACTTGAATTAATCTTTATAATTATTAATTAATATATATTAAAGCAATACAATACGTACACAGCTAATACCAACCAACACAAACCAATATACTGTAATAATATATGTCACACATATATAATATAATTATACAGTATATAGAACATATATCATCACAGCATCAATCCATACCAATTAATATCAGCCACTCACACATTATATTACTGCAATATACATTTAATTATATAGTATATATATAATATGCATATATAGTATACATATTAATTATATACAAATTAAGTATAGATCTATAAATAGAATTAAGTATACCTTTATTATATTTTATTTGTACCCATACCTAATTAGGCAAACTGTAAGTAGGCAAATATATTTATATTATGTATTTATAATAATAATATATATAGTATTGTTAATTGTACCGCCTGTTGATAACTAAGAAATTGAAAAAACCCTTCTCTGAGTATCTCCTATTTGAGACAGCACGTCCCTCCCCCATAGGGTAAAGGGGAGCGTAGGAACTACATAGGGTTGGAAAGTTCCACAGGTATCCTCAAACTGCCAATCTAACATTTTTGAACTTTTAACTACTGTGGGGGCTTGAGGGCAAATGAAACAAAATTTGACCCCTGAAATCTATCAGGGCAACTTGCCAATCATCACTATTTTGTAAAAGACTTGCAGTTGATCCTTATTGAATGGAATTACTATATTTGCTACTTCTTTTCTAAAAAGTTCCATACTTCTTTTTTCCTCCTTTTATACTTAATTGTGCAACCAAGCTGGGATAAGATAAAACTATTTTTCTTGGGGTCACTGGTAGATGGAACCAACGGGCCTTTTTGTCACAAGCACCCTGTAGGTGTATGTTTTGTGGCAAGAATAATTTAATCTCATCTTTTGGTAATATTAATCCTAATTAACTGATCATTTAAAGTCTCATCTACTTTAACAAGAGCCGTCTGTCTTAGTCAACTTTCGCTTAGAACTGGAATTAGGATCGCTTTTTAAGTAATCAAACAAAGGCTTTAAATCTGCAGTAGTCAGTTTTGAATGTGGGCGTATCCAATTAATGTCCCCTAATAATTTTTGGAAATCATTTAAAGTTAGTAAACAATCTCTCCGCTTCAAAGGGGCAGTTTTTTAAACTTTCGGCAGACTTAAATATGAGAAGCAAGTAAAGAGGTGTTGTACAACATCTTTATAAGCTTTTCCAGTTATCATTTTGTAACCTAAATCTGGTCTATAGCCTTTTAGATGACAAGCAACCATCTAATCTTTGCTTGAATACTTCCAGCAATGGGGAACTCACTACTCTTCAAGGTTTTAAACTCTCCCTCACCCTTTTTTTTCTACAGCATTCCCACCCTGCATACCACTTTTTCTAATCTCACCAACTCATTTTCAGTACTATGCGTGGGCCAGGAACTGGGCCAGTCTTTCCCAGCAATGTTAAGAGACGTTTGTTCTTGTGTCTAATAGCCCTGACATTTTATTTTCTTGAATTAAAAGATCTTTTAAAGGCCTTGGAGCTGTAATTTCCTGCACCCAAAAAGCTAGATCACTAAATCCAAATACTCTGTGGCTCTTAGCTTGAGAAGTCAAATTTTTTCCTGTCTGATAAGGTAAAAGCAAAAACTGTGTTATTCTTTGACCTTTATTAATTTGCACAGTTTTAGTAGGCGGTGAGGTCAAAATTTTAATTTCTCAATATAATCAGAATCTACTACACCGTGCACCACCAAAATTTTTTGAAAAGAAAGCGAGCTACGCCCTAGCACAAGTCCTACAATGCCCTCAGGTAGGGGGCCAGCCACTCCCATTGGAATTGGAGTAACCGGCTTGTCAAGGGTTAATATTGTTGCTAAATCCCCTTACCGTTCTGCTTTTCTCTTAGCCTGGGTGAGACCCCCCTGAGGGGGTTTTCTCCAAGGAGCACCTTTGCATATTGTGCATGCAGTCTGTTTTAAAAGCTCCACTGTTTAAAAAACTTTTTATCTTTTTCAGGCTTAGGCAACACTTTGAGAGGCTTTGGGGGCAAAGTGGGGAACTCTTGGGCCCTGGAAGGCACAAACGGAGGCGGCGGCTATCGCCCCAAATCAGAAAGTGGTGGATAAGTTTTTTTTAAAGTTTGCGCAGAGGGGGAGGTAGCTCGCCAGGGCGTCAGGCCACAGTGTCCTCTAAGTCCTCTCCTCTCTCCTCTGCTGATTTTTTTTTCCTTCTTCTCTAAATCTTTCTCAAGTTTTCTTTCCCTCACTCTATCTTTTTTCCTTCCTCTTCTCTTCTCTTTTACTTTCTATCATTTCCTTCCTGTTTCCCTCTTTCATTCCCCCTTTTTCCTTCTTACTTTATTTCTCTCTCTCCCCCTCTCTTTCTCTCTGTATCTCTTTTTCTAACTTCCTTTTTTCCTTTTTCTATCTTGCTGCATTCCCTGATTCCTTATTTCTCCGTTCCTCTCTCCTTTTCACTCTTTAGTTCTTTTTTTATCTTTAGATCTTTCTCTATTTTCTTTCCTTTTTTCTTTTTCACTTTTTTCTTTTTCTCTTTTTTTTTTTTTTTTTGCTTGGGTGAGGCCCCCCTGAGGGGGTTTTTTGCAAGGAGCAGGCTCTGTATATTGTGTATTCTTTAAAAGCTACTTTGTTTAAAAGAAAACTTTTAATCTTTTTCAACCTTAGGCAATGCTCTGGGAGGCTTTGGATGTAAACTGGGGAATTCTTAGGCCCTGGGAGGTGCAAGCGGAGGTGGAGTAGTCGCCTTAAATCAGAAATTGTTGGATAAATTTTTAAAGGTTTGTGTAGAGGGAGAGGGGGCTCACCAGGGCGCCCGGCCGCAGCGTCCTGTAAGCCCTCTCACTCCTCGGGAGGTAGAGCACAGTCTCCCTCCTTTTCCTCATCAATGGCAGAAAATATGATCTGCGCAGAAGGTGGAGACCCACTACCATCCACCGCTATAGCCTCTCCCATAGGTTATCCCACAGCCTCATGACGAGAGTCCAGAACATTTTTAATCATATTTATAGGATAAGTTTTTAGTTGGTTTTTTACCTTCACCCAAGTATCTAAATTAACAGTAGCCTCTTTAACAGTTTCAAGATTACTTGTATAAAGAGTTGCCATTCTTAGTTTCAGTGTTACCCATGTCAGAAAATTAAGTATAATAGATTTTGCTTTTAGCTATCAAAAGATCAGGCCTTTCTTGTCAGCCTTTTTAGAAACCGTTTTTTCTCTCTAACTCTTCAACACTTCCCACTCCTCTCGCCCTGTCTATCCTACAGGGGGGTCCGCGGCACCCTTGAGTGGGGTCCTAGCCGTCCCGAACACTGGAAGAACAACTGGGCTGATGACCCAGATTGTCCCGGGGGGGGAACGGAAGGCTGATGACCCAAACTGTTCCGAGGGAGGAGCAGTAGAGCTGATGACCCAAACTGCTCCGTGGGGGAACAAGAGAGCTGATGACCCAGTTGTTCCGAGAACGGGGGAGCAAAAGGGCTGATGACCCTAATTGCAGGGAGCTTACCTTGGAATATCCTGTCTCGGGCGCCACCTGCCGGGGTCCAGCCCCAGCTGATCCAGGGTATTCGAAGGAGAGACGGCTAGGCGAGGGTCAGGAAACAACTGCTTAATTAAACGTTAATTAAGGAAAAGAATAAGGATAGCTCAGTAGGAAAATTCAGTGGAGAAAAGAGGCTGAGTAGCTTGGTTTACGCGGGGGACCAATAAAACTTCAAGACAAGAAGCTTGCACCACTTACGTAGGCCGCAGGCGTCCTTCCGTTCTCCCGAAGGAGAGGAGACACTGAGGCCTCCCCGGTCGGATCTTAGAAGCCCAGGCATAATTAGTAAGCATGGTGGGTTCCGCGCTCCAGATGGAGACTCAACCAGAGTGAGAGAGAGAGAGAGACATGGGGAGACCAGTATTTCGAGGAACTGATCCCAATTCTTTATTTTCCATGGTCTACTTTTATACACTGAGGTGTTATGCAAAAGTCACGCGGGGTCAGCAGTCCTGACTTTTATCAAAGTCAGGTGCTTCATACAAATGTATACAGAGGTCTTAGGGGTGTTACATCATCTTCTGGCCAGGGGGCCTGCTGACAATTTACGACCCTCTCCTTGTGACAGCGGTCAGTCAACCAGGACACTTATTTCTCCAGGGGTGATTATTCTTAAAACAGACGCCACCCAAATAAAGTTACATTCCTATAGGGTGAGGGTGTAGTGGGTTTTAGTTAAGGAAAGAATTTACTTAGCCTAAGGTCTAACGTGATTTATATCAAAGGTTAATACTTATTTCTTCTATATGTTCATTAATGTGTATAAGGTCAGGGGATATGGAGACTTAGCAGTAAACATTGGCTCAACAAATGAAAAAACCCTTCACCATTACAATTTCTAATCAGCCCATTACACTTATACTAATAATTTTCTAACTTTTCTAAAGAACCTGTTTTTAGAAGGTTTAAAGCATCTTGTGCCTCTCATGGTTGGGAGGCTGTGAGCAATCACATGTGGCCGGACAAGCCTGTCAGGCAGGCTAGAGAACCTTCAGAGGAGTTTGTAGGTTAAAACACTCTTGTCATGCCTAGGAGTTTTTATCAACTGGAGCTCTAGGTTAACTCCTTCTCCGAAAGAGGTGGTGGGGGACAGCCCCCCGTAAAGTCAGAGGTGTAGGTGAGAGCACAAAGTAGTAAAGTAGGCAGGCTCTGGTTATGGGGGTAGATGCTTGAGGATTTGCAGGGGGACTCCTGAGGCTCGATCCCGCCTTTGCGTATGTCCAGCCTCCTTCCTCATGACCTTTGCCATGGGCGGAGTGCCTCACGCTGGCTCCAGGCAGTGATAGAATTCCAGTTGAGCTATTACAGATCCTCACTCAATATGCAATATGCCAGCTCCCGGCACCTAGGCGTGTGTCCGGGACCTCATATTCCTCTCCAGGGAAGGCAGGGATCTCGGGGTTGCATTCCAGGCTCCCCCGGGGAGTCAGGCCTCGTCTCGAGGGGAAGCCAAGGACTCCGCTCTCCTCTCGAGTCGCGACGCGGGTCTCTTGGAGCCCCCTGAGCGGCCTCAAGGGAGTCCAGCCTCCTCTTCCGTTTGGAGAGAGGACCCGGGATTGCTCTCCAGGCCATGCAGGAAAAGAAGGCCCTCAGCTCGCGAGGACGGGGGCGTCTCCGGGGTTTCCTCGAGCTGCGGCGCCCGTGGGGGTTTTCTCCCGAGGCGCGACGAGGATCTCAGGGAGCCTCTCGTGCGGCACCAGGGAATTCAGGTCTCCATGCGCGTGGCGAGGGGGAGCGCGTCCTGGCTCTCGAGTCACGGGAGGGGACTAGGGCCTCGAGACGCGTTGAAGAAGGACTCTCGAGGTCTTTCTCGGGGGGCGGCGGGAAACCCTCGTTTCCCTCGCCTTCTGCCGGGGACCTTAGGGAACTTCCCAGGGTGACTCTGAGAGGCGAGGGATCCTGTGGAGGTGGCGGGGCCCCTCGGGACTCCGCTGGGTCTGGCGCAACGGAAGAGGGCCTCACCTCAAGGGGAGGCAGGAACCTCAGGCTTCCTCTCCGTTTCGGACTCCGACCGCAGGGTCCCTGCAGAGTTGGGACAGGAGAGTCAGGCCTCGTCTTGTCTGAGGAAGGGAACCCCGCTGACCTCTCGAGTTGCTCGGGGGGTCTCAGGCCCCTCGTCGAGCTGTGTGTGGAACCCGCGGGTCTTTGCGGACGATGCACGGGGGTGGCAGTGCCCCTTCGTGTTGTGCCTTCACCCACAGGGTTGCCTTCGAAGAGGGGTCCGGGCCTCGGGTCCTTCTCAAGGGCGGACCGGGGAATCGGGGGCGTTCGGCATGTGGCCCCACCCACGTGGCTCGTCTCGAATTTCCTCGTGAGACCGGCCTCATCCTGAGGTGCGCCGGGAAGGCCGGGAACCCCTTCCAGGCCACGCAGGGGAATCGCCTCTCCTGTCGCGATCAGGAGGGGAGAAGGGGCTCAGAGGAAGCGGTGCCGGGACCCTCGGTGTTCCCCTCGGGGGAACCCGGCGTGTCGGGGGACTTTTGGGGGTCGCAGGAAGGCTGTCAGGGACCGTTTCGCCCTTCAGGGCGGAACAGGGGACTTCCCTTGAGACCCCGTCGCGGGCAAGGGACTCGTCTTGCCAAGAGGTGGGAACCACGTGGTTTTTCTCGAGTTGCGGCGGGATTCTCGAGTTACGACGGGGATCTCAGCCTTCCCCTTGGGTTGGCCCTGGGAAGCCCAATCTTCCCCTCGGGTTGCGAGGGAAAGCTGGGGGTTGCGCTCGAGTCACTTCAGGGCCGAAGAGACCTCACCTAGGCGTGTGTCCGGGACCTCATATTCCTCTCCAGGGAAGGCAGGGATCTCGGGGTTGCATTCCAGGCTCCCCCGGGGAGTCAGGCCTCGTCTCGAGGGGAAGCCAGGGACTCCGCTCTCCTCTCGAGTCGCGACGCGGGTCTCTTGGAGCCCCCTGAGCGGCCTCAAGGGAGTCCAGCCTCCTCTTCCGTTTGGAGAGAGGACCCGGGATTGCTCTCCAGGCCATGCAGGAAAAGAAGGCCCTCAGCTCGCGAGGACGGGGGCGTCTCAGGGGTTTCCTCGAGCTGCGGCGCCCGTGGGGGTTTTCTCCAGAGGCACGACGAGGATCTCAGGGAGCCTCTCGTGCGTCGCCAGGGAAGTCAGGTCTCCATGCGCGTGGCGAGGGGGAGCGCGTCCTGGCTCTCGAGTCACGGGAGGGGAGTAGGTCCTCGAGACGCGTTGAAGAAGGACTCTCGAGGTCTTTGTCGGGGGGCGGCGGGAAACCCTCGTTTCCCTCGCCTTCTGCCGGGGACCTTAGGGAACTTCCCAGGGTGCCTCTGAGAGGCGAGGGATCCTGTGGAGGTGGCGGGGCCCCTCGGGACTCCGCTGGGTCTGGCGCAACGGAAGAGGGCCTCACCTCGAGGGGAGGCAGGAACCTCAGGCTTCCTCTCCGTTTCGGACTCCGACCGCAGGGTCCCTGCAGAGTTGGGACAGGAGAGTCAGGCCTCGTCTTGTCTGAGGAAGGGAACCCCGCAGGCCTCTCGAGTTGCTCGGGGGGTCTCAGGCCCCTCGTCGAGCTGTGTGTGGAACCCGCGGGTCTTTGCGGACGATGCACGGGGGTGGCAGTGCCCCTTCGTGTTGTGCCTTCACCCACAGGGTTGCCTTCGAAGAGGGGTCCGGGCCTCGGGTCCTTCTCAAGGGCGGACCGGGGAATCGGGGGCGTTCGGCATGTGGCACCACCCACGTGGCTCGTCTCGAATTTCCTCGTGAGACCGGCCTCATCCTGAGGTGCGCCGGGAAACCCGGGAACCCCTTCCA
This sequence comes from Bubalus kerabau, assembly GCF_029407905.1. NCBI lineage: Eukaryota > Metazoa > Chordata > Mammalia > Artiodactyla > Bovidae > Bubalus > Bubalus kerabau. Next base: position 33,027 of record NW_026577909.1, on the reverse strand, counting down.
GACCACGCAGGGGAATCGCCTCTCCTGTCGCGATCAGGAGCGGAGAAGGGGCTCAGAGGAAGCGGTGCCGGGACTCTCGGTGTTCCCCTTGGGGGAACCCGGCGTGTCGGGGGACTTTTTGGGGGTCGCAGGAAGGCTGTCAGGGACCGTTTCGCCCTTCAGGGCGGAACAGAGGACTTCCCTTGAGACGCCGTCGCGGGCAAGGGCCTCATCTTGCCAAGAGGTGGGAACCACGAGGTTTTTCTCGAGTTGCGGCGGGATTCTCGAGTTACGACGGGGATCTCAGCCTTCCCCTTGGGTTGGCCCTGGGAAGCCCAATCTTCCCCTCGGGTTGCGAGGGAAAGCTGGGGGTTGCGCTCGAGTCACTGCAGGGCCGAGGAGACCTCACCTAGGCGTGTGTCCGGGACCTCATATTCCTCTCCAGGGAAGGCAGGGATCTCGGGGTTGCATTCCAGGCTCCCCCGGGGAGTCAGGCCTCGTCTCGAGGGGAAGCCAGGGACTCCGCTCTCCTCTCGAGTCGCGACGCGGGTCTCTTGGAGCCCCCTGAGCGGCCTCAAGGGAGTCCAGCCTCCTCTTCCGTTTGGAGAGAGGACCCGGGATTGCTCTCCAGGCCATGCAGGAAAAGAAGGCCCTCAGCTCGCGAGGACGGGGGCGTCTCAGGGGTTTCCTCGAGCTGCGGCGCCCGTGGGGGTTTTCTCCAGAGGCACGACGAGGATCTCAGGGAGCCTCTCGTGCGGCGCCAGGGAAGTCAGGACTCCATGCGCGTGGCGAGGGGGAGCGCGTCCTGGCTCTCGAGTCACGGGAGGGGAGTAGGGCCTCGAGACGCGTTGAAGAAGGACTCTCGAGGTCTTTGTCGGGGGGCGGCGGGAAACCCTCGTTTCCCTCGCCTTCTGCCGGGGACCTTAGGGAACTTCCCAGGGTGCCTCTGAGAGGCGAGGGATCCTGTGGAGGTGGCGGGGCCCCTCGGGACTCCGCTGGGTCTGGCGCAACGGAAGAGGGCCTCACCTCGAGGGGAGGCAGGAACCTCAGGCTTCCTCTCCGTTTCGGACTCCGACCGCAGGGTCCCTGCAGAGTTGGGACAGGAGAGTCAGGCCTCGTCTTGTCTGAGGAAGGGAACCCCGCAGGCCTCTCGAGTTGCTCGGGGGGTCTCAGTCCCCTCGTCGAGCTGTGTGTGGAACCCGCGGGTCTTTGCGGACGATGCACGGGGGTGGCAGTGCCCCTTCGTGTTGTGCCTTCACCCACAGGGTTGCCTTCGAAGAGGGGTCCGGGCCTCGGGTCCTTCTCAAGGGCGGACCGGGGAATCGGGGGCGTTCGGCATGTGGCCCCACCCACGTGGCTCGTCTCGAATTTCCTCGTGAGACCGGATTCATCCTGAGGTGCGCGGGGAAGGCCGGGAACCCCTTCCAGACCACGCAGGGGAATCGCCTCTCCTGTCGCGATCAGGAGGGGAGAAGGGGCTCAGAGGAAGCCGTGCCGGGACCCTAGGTGTTCCCCTCGGGGGAACCCGGCGTGTCGGGGGACTTTTGGGGGTCGCAGGAAGGCTGTCAGGGACCTTTTCGCCCTTCAGGGCGGAACAGGGGACTTCCCTTGAGACGCCGTCGCGGGCAAGGGCCTCGTCTTGCCAAGAGGTGGGAACCACGTGGTTTTTCTCGAGTTGCGGCGGGATTCTCGAGTTACGACGGGGATCTCAGCCTTCCCCTTGGGTTGGCCCTGGGAAGCCCAATCTTCCCCTCGGGTTGCGAGGGAAAGCTGGGGGTTGCGCTCGAGTCACTGCAGGGCCGAGGAGACCTCACCTAGGCGTGTGTCCGGGACCTCATATTCCTCTCCAGGGAAGGCAGGGATCTCGGGGTTGCATTCCAGGCTCCCCCGGGGAGTCAGGCCTCGTCTCGAGGGGAAGCCAGGGACTCCGCTCTCCTCTCGAGTCGCGACGCGGGTCTCTTGGAGCCCCCTGAGCAGCGTCAAGGGAGTCCAGCCTCCTCTTCCGTTTGGAGAGAGGACCCGGGATTGCTCTCCAGGCCATGCAGGAAAAGAAGGCCCTCAGCTCGCGAGGACGGGGGCGTCTCAGGGGTTTCCTCGAGCTGCGGCGCCCGTGGGGGTTTTCTCCAGAGGCACGACGAGGATCTCAGGGAGCCTCTCGTGCGGCGCCAGGGAAGTCAGGTCTCCATGCGCGTGGCAAGGGGGAGCGCGTCCTGGCTCTCGAGTCACGGGAGGGGACTAGGGCCTCGAGACGCGTTGAAGAAGGACTCTCGAGGTCTTTGTCGGGGGGCGGCGGGAAACCCTCGTTTCCCTCGCCTTCTGCCGGGGACCTTAGGGAACTTCCCAGGGTGCCTCTGAGAGGCGAGGGATCCTGTGGAGATGGCGGGGCCCCTCGGGACTCCGCTGGGTCTGGCGCAACGGAAGAGGGCCTCACCTCGAGGGGAGGCAGGAACCTCAGGCTTCCTCTCCGTTTCGGACTCCGACCGCAGGGTCCCTGCAGAGTTGGGACAGGAGAGTCAGGCCTCGTCTTGTCTGAGGAAGGGAACCCCGCAGGCCTCTCGAGTTGCTCGGGGGGTCTCAGGCCCCTCGTCGAGCTGTGTGTGGAACCCGCGGGTCTTTGCGGACGATGCACGGGGGTGGCAGTGCCCCTTCGTGTTGTGCCTTCACCCACAGGGTTGCCTTCGAAGAGGGGTCCGGGCCTCGGGTCCTTCTCAAGGGCGGACCGGGGAATCGGGGGCGTTCGGCATGTGGCCCCACCCACGTGGCTCGTCTCGAATTTCCTCGTGAGACCGGCCTCATCCTGAGGTGCGCCGGGAAGGCCGGGAACCCCTTCCAGACCACGCAGGGGAATCGCCTCTCCTGTCGCGATCAGGAGGGGAGAAGGGGCTCAGAGGAAGCGGTGCCGGGACCCTCGGTGTTCCCCTCGGGGGAACCCGGCGTGTCAGGGGACTTTTGGGGGTCGCAGAAAGGCTGTCAGGGACCGTTTCGCCCTTCAGGGCGGAACAGGGGTCTTCCCTTGAGACGCCGTGGCGGGCAAGGGCCTCGTCTTGCCAAGAGGTGGGAACCAAGTGGTTTTTCTCGAGTTGCGGCGGGATTCTCGAGTTACGACGGGGATCTCAGCCTTCCCCTTGGGTTGGCCCTGGGAAGCCCAATCTTCCCCTCGGGTTGTGAGGGAAAGCTGGGGGTTGCGCTCGAGTCACTGCAGGGCCGAAGAGACCTCACCTAGGCGTGTGTCCGGGAACTCATATTCCTCTCCAGGGAAGGCAGGGATCTCGGGGTTGCATTCCAGGCTCCCCCGGGGAGTCAGGCCTCGTCTCGAGGGGAAGCCAAGGACTCCGCTCTCCTCTCGAGTCGCGACGCGGGTCTCTTGGAGCCCCCTGAGCGGCCTCAAGGGAGTCCAGCCTCCTCTTCCGTTTGGAGAGAGGACCCGGGATTGCTCTCCAGGCCATGCAGGAAAAGAAGGCCCTCAGCTCGCGAGGACGGGGGCGTCTCAGTTTTTTCCCCGAGCTGTGGCGCCCGTGGGGGTTTTCTCCCGAGGCGCGACGAGGATCTCAGGGAGCCTCTCGTGCGGCGCCAGGGAAGTCAGGTCTCCATGCGCGTGGCGAGGGGGAGCGCGTCCTGGCTCTCGAGTCACGGGAGGGGACTAGGGCCTCGAGACGCGTTGAAGAAGGACTCTCGAGGTCTTTGTCGGGGGGCGGCGGGAAACCCTCGTTTCCCTCGCCTTCTGCCGGGGACCTTAGGGAACTTCCCAGGGTGCCTCTGAGAGGCGAGGGATCCTGTGGAGATGGCGGGGCCCCTCGGGACTCCGCTGGGTCTGGCGCAACGGAAGAGGGCCTCACCTCGAGGGGAGGCAGGAACCTCAGGCTTCCTGTCCGTTTCGGACTCCGACCGCAGGGTCCCTGCAGAGTTGGGACAGGAGAGTCAGGCCTCGTCTTGTCTGAGGAAGGGAACCCCGCTGGTCTCTCGAGTTGCTCGGGGGGTCTCAGGCCCCTCGTCGAGCTGTGTGTGGAACCCGCGGGTCTTTGCGGACGATGCACGGGGGTGGCAGTGCCCCTTCGTGTTGTGCCTTCACCCACAGGGTTGCCTTCGTAGAGGGGTACGTCATCGGGTTCTTCTCAAGAGCGGACCGGGGAATCGGGGTCGTTCGGCGTGTGGCACCACCCACGTGGCTCATTTCAAATGTCCTCGTGAGACCGGCCTCCTCCTGAGGTGCGCCAGGAAGGCCAGGAACCCCTTCCAGACCACGCAGGGGAATCGACTCTCCTGTCGTGCTCAGGAGGGGAGAAGGGCCTCAGATGAAGTGGTGCCGGGACCCTCGGTGTTCCCCTCAAGGGAACCAGGCGTGTCGGGGAACTTTTGGGGTCACATGAAGGCTGTCAGGTCCCGTTTCGCACTTCAGGGCGGAACAGGGGACTTCCCTTGAGACGCCTTCACGGGCAAGGGCATCATCTTGCGAAGAGGTAGGAACCACGTGGTTTTTCTCGAGTTGCGGCGGGATTCTCGTGTTACGACGGGGGATTACAGGCTTCCTCTTGTGTCGGACCTGGGTAGCCCAATCTTCTATTCTAGTGGCGAGCAAAAGTTGGGATTGCGCTCGAGTCACTGCAGGGCCAAAGAGACCTCATCTAGGCCTGTGTCCAGGACCTAATGCTCCTCTCCAGGGAAGACAAGGATCTCGGAGTTGAATCCCATGCTCCCCCGGGGAGTCAGGCCTCGCCTCGAGGGGAAGCAAAGGACTCCGCTCTCCTCCCGAGTCGCGACGCGGATATCTTGGTGCCCCCTGAGTGGCCTCAAGGGAGTCCAGCCTGCTCTTCACTTTTGAGAGAGGACTCGTGATTACTCTCCAGGCCAGGCAGGAAAAGAAGGCCCTCACCTCGCGAGGAGGGGCCATCTCAGGGGTTTCCTCGAGCTGCGGCACCCGTGGGGGTTTTCTCCCGAGGCACGACGAGAATCTCAGGGAGCCTCTCGTGCGGCGCCAGGGAAGTCATGTCTCCATGCACGTGGCGAGAAGGAGCGCGTCATTGTTCTCGAGTCATGGGAGGGGACTAGGGCCTCAAGACGCGTTGAAGAAGGACTCTCGATGTCTTTCTCGGGTTGCAGCGGGAAACCCTCGTTTCCCCCGACTTCTGCCGGGGACCTGAGGAAACTTCCCAGGGTGCTTCTGAGAGGTGAGGGACGCTGTGGATTTGGCGGGGCCTCTCGGGACTCCACTGGGTTTGTCGCAATGGAAGAGGGCCTCATCTCGAGTGGAGGCAGGAACCTCAGGCTTCCTCTCCAATTCTGACTCTGATCGTAGTGTCCCTGCAGAGTTGGGACAGGAGAGTCAGGCTATGTCTTTTCTGAGGAATGGAACTCCGCTTGCCTCTCGAGTTCTTCATGCGGTTTCAGGCCCCTTGTCAAACTGTGTGTGGAATCTGCAGGTTTTTCCAGACGATGCATGGGGGTGTCAGTGACCCTTCGTTTTGTGTCTTCATCCACAGGGTTGCCTTCGAAGAGGTGTGCGGGCATCGTGTTCTTATGAAGAGCGGACTGGGAAATCGGGGTCGTTTAGCATTTGGCACCACCCACGTGGCTAGTCTCGAATTTCCTCATGAAACCGGCCTCATCCTGAGGTGTGCCGCGAAGGTCATGAAACCCTTCCAGACAAAGCAGAGGAATCGACCCTCCTGTGGCGATCAGGAGGGGAGAAGTGGCTCAGATGAAGTGCTGCTGGGAACCTCGGTGTTTCCCTCAAGTGAGACAGGTATGTCGGGTAACTTTTGGGGTCACATAACGCGTTCCAAGTACCGTTTCGCTCTTCAAATTGGAACGTGGGACTTCTCTTGGGGTGCTCCAGCGGGCAAGGGCCTCATCTTGGAATGACTGCGGAACCACTTGGTTTTTCTCTAGTTGCGGTGGGATATTTGAGTTACCACAGGGAATTCATGCTTCCTCTTGTGTTGGCCCACAAAAGTCTTATCTTCCATTCGAGATTCGAGGAAGAGCTGGAGGTGCGCTCTAGTCACTGAAGGCAAAAGAGACCCCACCAAGGCTTGTGTGCAGGACCTAATGTTCATGTCAAGGGGCGACAGGAATCTCGGGGTTGCATTCCAGACTCACCCTGGAGTCAGGCCTCGTCTCGAGGGGAAGCAAAGGACTCTGCTCTCCTCTCGAGTCGGACGGGTATGTCTTGGAGCCCACTGAGTGGCTTAAAGGGAGTCAAACCTCCTCTGGTGTTTGGAGGGAGGACACGGGATTGCTCTCCAGGCAATGCAGGAAATGAAGGCCCTCATCTCCCGATGACTGGGGCATCTCGTAGGTTTTCTCGAGCTGTGGCGCTAGTGTGGGGTTTCTCACGAAGTAAGACTGGGAGCTCAGTGAGCCTCTCATGTGGTGCCAGGGCAGTCAGGTCTCTATGCACGTGGTGAGAGGGAGCCCGTCATTGTTCTCGAGTCATGGTAGGGGAATTGGGCCTGAAGACGTGTTAAAGAAGGACTCTCGAGGTCTTTCTTGGGTTGCAGCAGGAAACCCTGGGTTCCATTGACTTGTGCCAGTGACCTCAGGAAGCTTCTCAGCGTGCCTCTGAGAAGTCAGGGTCACTGTGGAGTTGGGAGGGGCCTCTCGGAACTCCACTGGGTTTGGTGCAATGGAAGAGGGCCTCATGACAAGTTGAGGCAGGAACCACAGGGTTCCTCTCCTGGCTTCGAATGCGCCGGATCTGACTCGGATCCCAGAGTCCCTGCAGAGTTGGGACAGGAGAGTCAGGCCTCGTCTTGTGTGGAGGAATGGAACTCCACTTGACTCTCGCGTTGTTCATGGGGTGACAGGCCACTTGTCGATTTGTATGTGGAACTTGCGGGTTTTTCTGGACGATGCACCGTGGTGTCTCTGCCCCTTCGTGTTGTGCCTTGTTCCACAGGATTGCCTTCGAGTTGGGTTCTGCCATCGGGTTCTTATCAAGAGCGGACCAGGGAATTGGGGTCTTTTGGCATGCCGCACCACCCACGAGGCTATGTCTCGAATTTCGTCGTGAGACTGGCCTCATCTTGATGTGCACCAGGAAGGTCGGGAACGCCTTCCAGACAAAGCAGGGGAATCGAACCTCCTGTCGCGATCAAGAGGGGAGAAGAGTCTCAGATGAAGTGGTGCCGGGAAGCTCGGTGTTCTCCTCAAGTGAGACTGGTATGTCGGGGAACTTTTGGGGTCGCATCAAGGGTTCCAAGTAACTTTTCGCTCTTCAATACGGAACGTGGGACTTCTCTTGAGACGGTGTAGCGGGCAATGGCCTCATCTTTCGATGACGGGGGAACCACGTGGTTTTTCTTGAGTTGGGGCGGGATTCTCGAGTTACAACCGGGAATTCAGGCTTCCTCTTCAACTGGCCCAGGGAAGTCCAGTTTTCATTCGAATTGTGAGTTAGAACTGGGGATTGCTCTCGAGACACTGCAGGGCCAAATAGACCTCATCTAGGCTTGTGTCCAGGACCTAATGTTCCTCTGCTGGGGCGAAAGCGATCTCAGCATTGCATTCTCGACTCACCCGGGGAGTCAGGCCTCGTCTCGAGGGGAAGCCAAGGACACCGCTCTCCTGTCAAGTCGCGACGGGTATATCTTGGAGCTCACTGTGTGGCCTAAAATGAGTCAAGCCTCCTGTGGAGTTTGGAGAGAGGACTCAGGATTGCTCTCCAGGCCATACAGCAAAGGAAGGCCCTCATCTCGTGAGGACTGGGGCGTCTCGTGGGTATTCTCGAGCTGCGGCTCCAGTGTGGTGTTGCTCACGAGGTATAATGGGGAGCTCAGGGAGCCTCTCCTGTGGCGCCAGGGAAGTCAGGTTTCTATGCGCGTGGCTAGGGGGAGCGCGTCATTGCTCTCGAGTCATGGTAGGGGAATCGCACCTCAAGACGCGTTGAAGAAGGACTTTCGAGGTCTTTTACGGGTTGGGGCAGGAAACCCTTGGTTCCCTCGACTTGTGCCGGTGATCTCAGGAAGGTCTAAGGGTGACTCTGAGAAGTCAGGAATACTGTGCAGTTGGGAGGGGTCTCTCGGGACTCCACTGGGTTCGGTGCAATGGAAGAGGGCCTCATCTCGAGTGGAGGCAGGAAACTCATGTTTCCTCTCCTGACTTCCCCTGGGCCAGATCTGACTCGGATCACAGTTTCGCTGCAGAGTTCGAACAGGAGAGTCAGGCCTCGTCTTGTGTGGAGGAATGGAACTCTGCTTGCCTCTCCAGTTGTTCACGTGGTGACAGGTCACTTCTCGAGCTGTGTGTGGTACCTGCGGGTTTCTCCGGACGATACCCAGGGGTGTCAGTGCCCCTAAGTGTTGTGCCTTCATCAAAAGGGTTATCTTCAAAGAGGTGTCCGGGCATCAGGATCTTATCAAGAGCGGACCGGGAAATCGGGGTCTTTCGGCATGTGTCACCATCCACGTGGCTATGTCTCGAATATCCTCGTGAGACCGGCCTCATCCTGAGATGCACCGGGAAAGGTGGGAACCCCTTCAAGACAAAACAGGGGAATCGACCCTCCTGTCGCGATCAGGAGGGGAGAAGGGGCCCAGATGTAGTGGTGCCGGGAACCTCGGTGTTCTCCTCGAGTCAGACCGGTGTGTCGAGGAACTTTTTAGGGCGCATCAAGGGTGCCAATACCATTTCGCACTTCAAGACGGAACGTGGGACTTCTCTTGAGACGCTGTAGGGGGCAAGGGCCTCATCTTGGGATGATGGGGGAACCACGTGGCGTTTCTCGAGTTGTGGCGGGATTCTCGAGTTTCGACGGGGAATACAGTCTTCCTCATGTGTTGGGCCAGGGAAGTCCTATCTTCCATTCGAGTTTAAAGGGAGAGCTGGGGATTGCTCTCGAGTCACTGCAGGGCAAAATAGACCTCATCTAGGCTTGTGTCCAGGACTTAATGCTCGTCCCTAGGGGAGACAGGGATCTTGGGGTTTCATACCAGACTCACCCGGGGAATCAGGCCTCGTCTCGAGGGGAAGCAAAGAACTCCGCTGTCCTTTTGAGTCGCGATGGGTATCTCTTGGAGCCCACTGTGTGCCCTAAAGGGAGTCAAGCCTCCTGTGGTGTTTGGATAGAGGACTCGGGATTCCTCTCCAGGCCATGCAGGAAAAGAAGGCCCTCATCTCGCGATGACGGCGGCGTCTCGTGGGTTTTCTAGACTGCTGCGCTAGTGCCGGGTTTCTGACGAGGTACGAGAGGGAGCTCAGGGAGCCTCTCGTGTGGCGCCAGGGAAGTCAGGTCCCCATGAGATGGCTAGGGGGAGCTCGTCATTGCTCTCAAGTCATGGTAGGGTAATCGGGCCTCAAGACGGGTTGAAGAAGGACTCTCGAGGTCTTTCTCGGGTCACTGCATAAAACCCAGGGTTCCCTTGACTTGTGCCTGCGACCTCAGGGAGCTTCTCAGAGTGCCTCTGAGAAGTCAGGGATACTGTGCAGTTTGGAGGGGCCTCTCGAGACTCCTCTGCATTTGGTGGAATGTAAGAGGGACTCATCTCGAGTTGAAGCAGGAACCTCAGTGTTCCTCTCCATTTCTGACTCAGATCGCAAGGTCCCTGCATGTTGGTACAGGAGAGTCAGGCCTCGTCTTTTCTGGAGGATGGGACTCCTCTTGCCTCTCGAGTTGTTCTCGAGGTGACAGGCCACTTGTCGAGCTGTGTGTGTAACCTGCCCGTTTTTCCGGATGATGCACAGGTGTGTTAGTGCCCTTCGTGTTGTACCTTCATACTCAAGGCTGCTTTCCAAGAGGTGTCCGAGCATCGGATTCTTATCAAGAGCGGACCGGGAAATTGGAGTCTTTCAGCAAGTGGCACCACCCACAAAGCTACGTATCAAATTTCCCCATGAGACCGGCCTCATCCTGAGTTGTGCAGGGAAGGTCGGGCCCCCTTGCAGACAAAGCAGGGGAATCGACCCACGGGTCACGATCAGGAGGGGAGAAGGGGCTTAAATGAAGTGGTGCCGGGAACCTCGGTGTTCCCCTTGAGTGAGACCGGCGTATTGGGGGACTTTTGGGGTCGCATCAAGGGTGCCAAGTACCGTTTCGCATTTCAAGACGGAACCTGGGACATCTTTTGAAACGCTGTAGCGGGCAAGGGCCTCATCTTGCGATGACGGGAGAACCACGTGGTTTTGCTCGAGTTGCGGCGGGATTCTCGAGTTATGACCGGGAATTTAGGCTTCCTCTTGTTGGCCTTGAAATCCTATCTTCCATTCGGGTTGCGAGGGGGAGCTGGGGATTGCGCTAGAGTCACTGCAGGGCAAAAGAGACCTAATCTAGGCTTGTGTTTAGGATCTAACATTGCTCTCCAGGGGCGACAGGGATCTCGGGTTTGCATTCCAGACTCATCCGGGGAGTCAGTTCTCACCTCGAGGGTAAGCAAAGAATTCTGCTCTCGTCTCGAGTCGCGATGGGTATCTCTTGGAGCCCACTGTGTGTACTAAAGGGAGTCAAGCCTCCTGTGGAGTTTGGAGAGAGGACTCGGGATTGGACTCCAGGCCATGCAGGAAAAGAAGGCCCTCATCTCGAGATGACGGTGGCGTCTCGTGGGTTTTCTCTAGCTGCGGCGCCAGGGTGGGGTGTCTCATGAAGTACCACGGGGATCTCAGGGAGCCTCTTGTATGGCGCCAGGAAAATCCAGTATTCCATTCGAGTTGCAAGTTAGAACTGGGGATTGCTCTCCAGTCACTGCAGGGCAAAATAGACCTCATCTACGCTTGTGTCCAGGACCTAGTGTTCCACTACTGGGCCAACAGGGATCTCAGGGTTGCATTCTCGACTCACCCGGAGAGTCAGACCTCGTCTTGAGGGGAAAAAAAGGACTCCGCTCTCCTGTCGAGTCGCGACGGGTATCTCTTGGAGCCCACTGCGTGGCGTAAAGGGAGTGAAGCCTCCTATGGAGTTTGGAGATGACTCGGGATTGTTTTCCTGGCCATGCAGGAAAAAATGCCCTCATCTCGCGATGATAGGGGCATTTCGTGGGTTTTCTCCAGCTGCGGCGCCAGTATCAGATTTCTCACGAGGTACAACGGGGAGCTCAGAGAGCCTCTCGTGTGGTGCTAGGGACGTCAGGTCTCCGTGCGTGTGGTGAAGGGGAGTGCATGATTGCTCTCGAGTCATAGTAGGCGAATCGGGCCTCAAGACACATTGAAGAAGGACTCTTGAGGTCTTTCTCGGGTTGCGGCAGGGAACCCTGGGTTCCCTTGATTTGTGTCAGTGACCTCAGGCATCTTCTAAGGGTGCCTCTGAGAAGTCAGGGACACTGTGGATTTGGGAGGGGCCTTGCGTTACTCAACTGGGTTTGGTGCAATCGAAGAGGGCCTCATCTCGAATGGAGGCAGGAACCTCAGGGGTCCTCTCCATATCTGACTCGGGTCGCAGGGTACCTGCAGAGTATGGACAAGAGAGTCACGCCTCGTCTTCTGTTGAGGAATGGATTTCCCCTTGCCTTTCGAGTTGTTCACGGAGTGACAGGCCACTTGTTGAGCTGAGTGTGGAACCTGTGGGTTTTTCCGGACGATGCACGGGGGTGTCAGTGCCCCTTCGTGTTGTGCCTTCATCCACAGGGTTGCCTTCAAAGAGGTTTCTGGGCATCGGGTTCTTTTCAAGAGCGTACCGGAAAATTGGGGTCTTTCAGCATGTGGTACCACCCACGAGGCTACGTCTCGAATTTCCTCGGGAGACCGGCCTCATCCTGAGGTGCGCCGGGAAGGTCGGGAACCCCTTGCAGACAAAGCAGGGGAATCGACCCACCGCTCGCGATCAGAAGGGGAGAAGGGGCTCAGATGAAGTGGTGCTGGGAACCTCGGTGGTCCCCTCGAGTGAGACCGGTATGTCACGGCACTTTTGAGGTCGCATCAAGGGTGCCAAGTACAGTTTCGCACTTCAAGATGGAACGTGGGAATTCTCTGGAGATGCTGTAGCGGGCAAGGGCCTCATATTGCGATGACGAGGGAAACACGTGGTTTTTCTCGAGTTGAGGCGGGATTCTCGAGTTACAACGGGGAATTCAGGCTTCCTCTTGTGTTGGCCCAGGAAGTCCAATCTTCCATTCAACTTGTCAGAGAGAGCTGGGGGTTGCTCTCGAGTCACTTCAGGGCAAAGAGTCCTCATCTAGGCTTGGGTCCAGGACGTAATGTTCCTCTCCAGGGGCGACAGGGATATCGGGGTCGCATTCCAGTCTCACCCAGTGGGTCACACCTCGTCTCGAGTGGAAGGAAGCAAAGGACTCCACTATCCTCTCGAGTCGGGACGCGTAACTCTTGGAGCCCAATGAGTGGCCTAAAGGGAGTCAAGCGTCCTGTGTAGCTTGGACAGAAGGTTCACGCTTGATCTGCATACCATGCAGTTAAAGATGGCCCTCCTCTCGTGATGACGGGGGCGTCTCATGGGTTTTCTCGAGCTGCGGCGCCAGTGTGGGGTTTCTCACGAGATATGATGGGGAGTTCAGGGAGCCTCTCGTGCGGCGCCAGAGAAGCCTGACTCCATGCGTGTGGCCAGGCAGATCGCGTCATTGCTCTGGAGTCATGGGAGGGACTAGGGCCTCAAGAGGCATTTAAGAAAGACTCTCAAGGTCTTTCTTGGGTTGGGGCGGGAAACACTCGTTTCCATCGACCTCTACAGGGGACCTTAGGGAACTTCCCAGGTGCCTCTGAGAGGTGAGGGATACTGAGGAGTTAGAGGGGCCTCTCGGGACTCCACTAGGTTTGACGAAATGAAAGAGGGCCTCATCTCGATTGGAGGCAGGAACCTCAGGCTTCCTCTCCATTTCTGTCTCTGACCACAGGGTCCCTGCAGAGTTGGGACAGGAGAGTCAGGCCTCGTCTTGTCTGAGTAACGGAACTCTGCTTGCCCCTTGAGTCATTCAGGGGGTCTCAGGGCCCTTGACAAGCTGTGTGTGGAACCTGCGGGTGTTTCCAGAAGATGCATGGGGGTGTCAGTGCCCCTTCGTTTGGTGCCTTCCCCCACAGGGTTTCCTTCAAAGAGGTGTCCGGGCATCGGGTTCATTTCAAGAGCGGACCGGGAAATCGGGGTCATTCGGCATGTGGCACCACCCACGTGGCTCATCTCGAATTTCCTCGTGAGACCAGCATCATCCTGAGGTGCGGCGGGAAGGCCGGGAACACCTTCCACACAAAGTAGGGGAATCGATTCTCCTGTCGCGATCAGGAGGGGAGATGGGGCTCAGATGAAGTGGTGCCGGGACCCTCGGTGTTCCACTCGAGGGAACCCGGCGTTTCAGGGAACTTTAGGGGTCGCATCAAGGGAGCCAAGTACCGTTTCCCACTTCAGGACGGAACATGGGACTTCCCTGGAGACGCTGTAGCGGGCAAGGGCCTCATCCTGTGAAGACGTTGGAACCACGTCGTTTTTCTCGAGTTGCATTGGGATTCTCAAAAACGACAGGAATTTCAGGCTTCCTCTTGGGTTGGCCCTGGGAAGCCCAATCTTCAATTCGAGTTGCGATGGAAAGCTGGGGGTTCTGCTCGAGTCACTACAGGGCCAAAGAGACCTCATCGAGGCGTGTGTCCAGGACCTAATATTCCTCTCAAGGGAAGACAGGGATCACGGGTTTCCATTCCAGACTCCCCCGGGGGGTCAGGACTCGCCTGGAGGGGAAGCAAAGACTCCGCTTTCCTCTCAAGTCGCGACACGGATCTCTTGGAGCCCACTGAGTGGACTCAAGGGTGTCGAGCCTCCTCTTCAGTTTGGAGAGAGGACTCGGGATTGCTCTCCAGGCCAGGCAAGAAAGAAGGCCCTCATTTCGCGATGACGGGGGCGTCTCATGGGTTTCCTCAGGCTGCTGCGCCCATGGGGGTTTTCTCACGAGGCACGATGAGGACCTCAGGGAGCCTCTCGTGCGGCGCCAGGCAAGTCAGGTCTCCATGCGCATGGCGAGGGGGAGCTGGTCATCACTCTCGAGTCATGGGAAACGGCTAGGTCCTCAAGAGGCGTTGAAGAAGGACTCTCGAGGTCTTTCTCGGGTTGCGGCGGGAAACCCTTGTTTCCCTCGACTTCTGCAGGGGACCTTAGGGAACTTCCCACGGTGCTTCTGAGAGGTGAGGGATGCTGTGCAGTTGGCAGGGCCTCTCGGGACTCTGCTGGGTTCGGCGCAATGGAAGAGGGCCTCATCTCGAGGGGAGGCAGGAACCTCAGGCTTCCTCTCGGATTCGGACTCCGACTGCACCGTCCCTGCAGTGTTGGGACAGGAGAGTCATGCCTCGTCTTGTCTGAGGAATGGAATTCTGGTTGCCTCTCGAGTTGTTCCGGGAGTCTCAGGCCCCTTGTCGAGCTGTGTGTAGACCCTGCGGGTTTTTCCGGATGATGCACGGGGTTGTCAGTGCCCCTTCGTGTTGTGCCTTCACCCACAGGGTTGCCTTCGAAGAGGTGTCCGGGCATCGGGTTCTTATCAAGAGCGGACCGGAAAATCGGAGTCGTTCGGCACGTGGCACCTCACATGTGGCTAGTCTCGAATTTCCTCCTGAGACCGGCCTCATCCTGAGGTGCGCCAGGAAGGCCGGGAACCCCTTCCAGACAAAGCAGGGGAATCGACTCTCCTGTCGCGATCAGGAGGGGAGACGGGGCTCAGATGAAGTGGTGCCGGGACCCTTGGTGTTCCCCTCGAGGGAACCCAGCGTGTCGGGGAACTTTTGCGGTCGCATCAAGGGTGTCAAGTACCGTGTCGCCCTTCAGGGCGGAACATGGGACTTCCCTGGAGACACCGGGAACTTCGGTGTTCCCCTGGAGTGAGACCGGTATGTTGGGGAACTTTGGGGTCACATCAAGGGTGCCAAGTAGCATTTCGAACTTTAAGATGGAACGTGGGACTTCTCTTGAGACTCTAGCTGGCAAGGGCCTCATATTGCGATGAAGGAGGAACCACATGGTTTTTAAGACTTGAGGCTGAATTCTCGAATTACGATGGGAAATTCAGACTTCCTCTTGTGTTGACCGTGGGAAGACCAATCTTCCATTCAAATTGTGAGGGAGAGATGGAAGTTGCTCGAGTCACTGTAGGGCAAAATAGACCTCATCTAGGCTTGTGTCTAGGACATAATGTTCCACTCCAGGGGTGACATGGATCTCGGGGTTGCATTCCAAACTCACCCAGGGAGTCAGGCCTCGTCTCCAGGGAAGCAAAGGACTCCACTCTCCTCTCGAGTCGCACCGGGTATTTCTTGGACCCAACTGAGTGGCCTAAAGGGAGTCAATACTCCTGTGAAGTTTGGAGAGAGGACCAGGAATTGCTCTCCAGGTCAGGCAGGAAAAGAAGGCCCCCATCTCTCCTTGACGGGGGCATCTTGTGGTTTTTCTCGAACCGCGGCGCCAGTGTGGGTTTTCTCACGAGGTACGATGGGGTACTCAGGGAGCCTCTTGTGTGGTACTAGGGAAGTCAGTTTTCCTGCTCGTGGCGAGGGGAACGCGTCCTTGCTCTGGAGTCATGGTAGGGGAATCGGGCATCAAGAGACGTTGAAAAAGAACTCTCCAAGTCTTTCTCGGGTTACTTCAGGAAACTCTGGGTTCCCTCGACTTGTGCCAGTGACCTCAGGTAGCTTCTCAGGGAGCCTCTGAGAATTCAGGGATACTGTGGTGTTGGGAGGGGCCTCTCGGGACACCACTGAGTTTGGTTCAATGGAAGAGGGCCTCTTCTCTAGTTGATGCAGGAACCTCAGGGTTCCTCTCCATTTCTGACTCCAATTGCAGGGTCCCTGAAGAGTTGGGACAGGAGAGTAAGGCCTCGTCTTGTGTGAAGGAATGCAACTTCACTTGCCTCTCGAGTTGTTCACGAGGTGACAGTCCACATTTGGAGCTGTGAGTGGAATCTGCGGGTTTTTCCAGACGATGCATGGGGATGTCAGTGTCCCTTCGTGTTGTGCCTTCATCCACAGGGTTGCCTTCGAAGAGATGTCCGGGCGTCAGGTTCTTATCTAGAGTGGACCGGGAATTCGGGATCTTTCAGCATATGGCACCAACCATGAGGCTACTTTTCGAATTTCCTCATGAGACCGGCCTCATCCGGAGGTTCGCGGGGAACGTCGGGAACCCCTTGCAGACAAAACATGGGAATCGACCCTTCTGTCGCGATCAGGAGGGGTGAAGGGGCTCACAGGAAGTGGTGCCATGAACTTTGGTGTTTCCCTCGAGTGAGACCGGTATGTCAGGGAACTTTGGGGGTCGCATCAAGGGTGCCAAGTACCGTTTTGTACTTCAGGATGGAACGTGGGACTTCTCTTGATACGCTGTAGCGGCCAAGGGCCTCATCTTGCGATGACGGGGGAGCCACGTGGTTTTTCTCGAGTTGCGGCGGGATTCTCGAGTTACGACGGGGATTTCAGGCTTCCTCTTGTATTGGGCCAGGGAAGTCCAATCATCCATTCGAGTTGCGAGGGAGAGCTGGGGGTTGCGCTCGAGTCACTGCAGGGCAAAGGAGACCTCATCTAGGCTTGTGTCCAGGACCTAATGTTCCTCTCCAAGGGCCACAGGGATCTCAGGTTTGCATTCCAGACTCACCCAGGGAATCAGGCCTCATGTCGAAGGGAAGCAAAGGACTCCGCTCTCCTTTCGAGTCGCGACGGGCACCTCTTGGAGCCCACTTTGTGGCCTAAAGGGAGTCAAGCCTCCTGTGAAGTTTGGAGAGAGGACTTGGGACTGCTCTCCAGGCCATGCAGGAAAAGATGGCCCTCATCTCGCGATGACGGAGGGATCTTGTGGGTTTTCTCGAGCTGCGGCGCCAGTGTGGGGTTTCACACGAGGTACGACGGGGAGCTCAGGGAGCCTCTCGTGTGGCGCCAGGGAAGTCAGGTCTCCATGTGCGTGGCGAGGGGGAGCGCATTATTGCTCTCGAGCTATGGTAGGGGAATCTGACCTCAAGACACATTGAAGAAGGACTCTCGAGGTCTTTCTTCGGTTGTGGCAGGAAACCCTTATTTCCCTCGACTTTTGCCGGTGGCCTCAAGGAGCTTCTCAGAATGCCTATGAGAAGTCAGGGATACTGTGGAGATGGGAGGGGACTCTCGGGACTCCACTGGGTTTGTTTTAATGGAAGAGGGCCTCATCTCGGGTTGATGCAGGAACCTCAGGTTTCCTCTCCATTTCTGACTCAGATCGAAGCGTGCCTGCAGAGTTGGGATTGGATACTCAGGCCTCGTCTTGTCTGAGGAAGGGGACTCCGCTTTCCTCTCTCATTGTTTAAGGGGTGACAGGCCAGTTGTGGAGCTGTATGTGGATCCTGCGGGGTTTTCCGGATGATGAACAGGGTTGCCAGTGCCCCCTCGTGTAGTGCCTTCATCCACAGGGTTGCCTTAGAAGAGGTGTCCGGGCATCGGGTTCTTATCAAGAGCAAGACCGAGAAATCGGGGTCTTTTGGCACGTGGCACCAACACGAGGCTACGTCTCGAATTTCTTCGTGAGACTGGCCTCATCCTGAGGTGCGCCATGAAGGTCGGGAACCCCTTCTAGACAAAGCAGGGGGATCGACCTTCCTGCCGTTATCAGGAGCGGAGAAGGGGCTCAAATGAAGTGGTGCCAGGAACTTCGGTGTTCCCTTGGAGTGAGACCGGTATATTGGGGAACTTTTGGGGTCGCATCAAGGGTGCCAAGTAGCATCTCGAACTTTATGACGAAACATGGGACTTCTCTTGAGACTCTGTAGCGGGCAAAGGCCTCATATTGCGATGAATGGGGAACCACGTGGTTTTTAAGAGTTGCGGTGGGATTCTCGAGTTACAACGGGAAATTCAGACTTCCTCTTGTGTTGGCCCAATGAAGACCAATCTTCCATTCGAATTGCGAGGGAGAGATGGGTGTTGCTCTCGAGTCACTGTAGGGCAAAATAGACCTCATCTAGGCTTTTGTCCAGGACATAATGTTCCTCTCCAGGGACAACAGGGATCTCGGGGTTGCATTCCAGACTCACCCGAGGTAAGGCCTCGTCTCGAGGGGAAACAAAGTACTCTGCTCTCCTCTCAAGTCGCGACAGGTATCTCTTGGAGCCCATTGAGTGGCCTAAAGGGAGTAAAGCCTCCTGTGAAGTTTGGAGAAAAGACCAGAGATTGCTCTCCAGGTCAGGCAGGAAAAGAAGTCCCCAATCTCGCGATGACGGTGGGTTTTCCCGAGCTGCGGCGCCAGTGTGGGGTTTCTCACGAGGTATGACGGGGAGCTCAGGGAGCCTCTCATGTGGCGCCAGGGAAGTCAGGTGTCCATGCGCATGGCGAGGGGGAGCGTGTCATTGCTCTCGAGTCATGGTAGGGGAATCCGTCCTCAAGACGCGTTGAAGAAGGACTCTTGAGGTCTTTCTCGGGTTGCGGCAGGATACCCTGTGTTCCCTCGACTTGTGCCGGTGACCTCAGAGAGTTGCTCAGGGTGCCTCTGAGAAGACACTGATACTGTGGACTTGGGAGGGGCCTCTCGGGACTCCACTGGGTGTGGTATAATACAAGAGGGCCTCATCTCGTGTTGAGGAAGGAACCTCAGGGTTCCTCTCCATTTCAGACTCCGATCTCAGGATTCCTGCAGAGTTGGGACAGGAGAGTCAGGCCTCGTATTCTGTGGAGAAATGAAACTTAGCTTGCCTCTCGAGTTGTTCACGAGGTAACAGGTCACTTGTCGAGCTGTATGTGGAACGTGCAGAATTTTCCAAAAGATGCACGGGTGTTCAGGGTCCCTCCTTTTTGTGCCTTCATCCTACGGGATGCATTCCAAGACGTGTACGGGCATCGGGTTCTTATTAATAGCTGACCGGGAAATGGGGTCTTTCCGCATGTGGCACCACCCACGAGGCTACATCTCCAATTTCCTCGTGAGACAGGCCTCATCCTGATGTGCGCTGGGAAGATCGGTAACCCCTTCCACACAAAGCAGGAGAAAAGACACTCCTGTTGCAATCAGGAGGGGAGAAGGGGCTCAAATGATGTGGTGCGGGGAACATGGGTGTTACCCTCGAGTGAGGCCTGTATGTTGGGGAACTTTGGGGGTGCCATCATGGGTGCCAAGTACCGTTTTGCACTTCAGTAGGAACGTGGGACTTCTTTTGAGACGCTGTGGCGGGCAAGGGCCTCATGCTGCGAAGACGATGGAACCACGTGGTTTTTCTCGAGTTGCGGCGGGATTCTCGAGTTAGGACGTGGATTTCAGGCTTCCTCTTGTGTTGGCCCTGGGAAGCCCAAACTTCCCTTCGAGTTGCGAGGGAAAGCTGGATGTTGTGCTCGAACCACTGCAAGGCCAAAGAGACCTCATCTAGGCGTGTGTCCAGGACCTAATAGTCCTCTCAAGGGAAGACAAGGATCTCCGGATTGCACTCCAGACTCCCCCGGGGAGTCAGGCCTCGCCTCGAGGGGCAGCAAAGGACTGCGCTCTCCTCTAGAGCCCCAACGCGGATCTCTTGGAGCCCACTGAGTCGCCTCAAGGGAATCCATCCTACTCTTCAGTTTGGAGAGAGGACTCGGGATTGCACTCCAGGCCAGGCAGGAAAAGAAGGCCCTCAGCTAGCGAGGACGGGGGCGTCTCAGGGGTTTCCTCGAGCTGCGGTGCCCATGGGGGTTTTCTCCCGAGGCAAGACGAGTATCTTAGGGAGCCTCTCGTGCGGCGCCAGGGAAGCCAGGTCTGCATGCGCGAGGCGAGGGGGAGCGCATCATTGCTCTCTAGTCCAGAGAGGGGACAATGGCCTCAAGACACTTTGAAGAAGGACTATCGAGGTCTTTCTCGAGTGGCGGCGGGAAACCCTTATTTGCCTCGACTTCTGCCGGGGACCTGAGGGAACTTCCCAGGGTGCCTCTGAGAGGTGAGGGATGCTGTGGAGTTAGCGGGGTCTCTCGGGACTCCGCTGGGGTTTGCGCAATGGAAGAGGGCCTCATCTCGAGGGGAGGCAGGAACCTCAGGCTTCCTCTCCGTTTCGGACTCCGACCGCAGGGTCCCTGCAGAGTTGGGACAGGAGAGTCAGGCCTCGTCTTGTCTGAGGAAGGGAACCCCGCTGGCCTCTCGAGTTGCTCAGGGGGTCTCAGGCCCCTCGTCGAGCTGTGTGTGGAACCCGCGGGTCTTTGCGGACGATGCACGGGGGTGGCAGTGCCCCTTCGTGTTGGGCCTTCCCCCACAGGGTTGCCTTCGAAGAGGGGTCCGGGCCTCGGGTCCTTCTCAAGAGCGGACCGGGGAATCGGGGGCGTTCGGCATGTGGCCCCACCCACGTGGCACGTCTCGAATTTCCTCGTGAGACCGGCCTCATCCTGAGGTGCGCCGGGAAGGCCGGGAACCCCTTCCAGACCACGCAGGGGAATCGCCTCTCCTGTCGCGATCAGGAGGGGAGAAGGGGCTCAGAGGAAGCGGTGCCGGGACCCTCGGTGTTCCCCTCGAGGGAACCCGGCGTGTCGGGGGACTTTTGGGGGTCGCAGGAAGGCTGTCAGGGACCGTTTCGCCCTTCAGGGCGGAACAGGGTACTTCCCTTGAGACGCCGTGGCGGGCAAGGGCCTCATCTTGCCAAGAGGTGGGAACCACGTGGTTTTTCTCGAGTTGCGGCGGGATTCTCGAGTTACGACGGGGATCTCAGCCTTCCCCTTGGGTTGGCCCTGGGAAGCCCAATCTTCCCCTCGGGTTGCGAGGGAAAGCTGGGGGTTGCGCTCGAGTCACTGCAGGGCCGAAGAGACCTCACCTAGGCGTGTGTCCGGGACCTAATATTCCTCTCCAGGGAAGGCAGGGATCTCGGGGTTGCATTCCAGGCTCCCCCGGGGAGTCAGGCCTCGTCTCGAGGGGAAGCAAAGGACTCCGCTCTCCTCTCGAGTCGCGACGCGGGTCTCTTGGAGCCCCCTGAGCGGCCTCAAGGGAGTCCAGCCTCCTCTTCCGTTTGGAGAGAGGACCCGGGATTGCTCTCCAGGCCATGCAGGAAAAGAAGGCCCACAGCTCGCGAGGACGGGGGCGTCTCACGGGTTTCCTCGAGCTGCGGCGCCCGTGGGGGTTTTCTCCCGAGGCACGACGAGGATCTCAGGGAGCCTCTCGTGCGGCGCCAGGGAAGTCAGGTCTCCATGCGCGTGGCGAGGGGGAGCGCGTCCTGGCTCTCGAGTCACGGGAGGGGACTAGGGCCTCGAGACGCGTTGAAGAAGGACTCTCGAGGTCTTTCTCGGGGGGCGGCGGGAAACCCTCGTGTCCCTCGCCTTCTGCCGGGGACCTTAGGGAACTTCCCAGGGTGCCTCTGAGAGGCGAGGGATCCTGTGGAGGTGGCGGGGCCCCTCGGGACTCCGCTGGGTCTGGCGCAACGGAAGAGGGCCTCATCTCGAGGAGAGGCAGGAACCTCAGGCTTCCTCTCCGTTTCGGACTCCGACCGCAGGGTCCCTGCAGAGTTGGGACAGGAGAGTCAGGCCTCGTCTTGTCTGAGGAAGGGAACCCCGCTGGCCTCTCGAGTTGCTCAGGGGGTCCCAGGCCCCTCGACGAGCTGTGTGTGGAACCCGCGGGTCTTTGCGGACGATGCACGGGGGTGGCAGTGCCCCTTCGTGTTGTGCCTTCACCCACAGGGTTGCCTTCGAAGAGGGGTCAGGGCCTCGGGTCCTTCTCAAGGGCGGACCGGGAAATCGGGGGCGTTCAGCATGTGGCCCCACCCACGTGGCTCGTCTCGAATTTCCTCGTGAGACCGGCCTCATCCTGAGGTGCGCCGGGAAGGCCGGGAACCCCTTCCAGACCACGCAGGGGAATCGCCTCTCCTGTCGCGATCAGGAGGGGAGAAGGGCCTCAGAGGAAGCGGTGCCGGGACCCTCGGTGTTCCCCTCGGGGGACCTCGGCGTGTCGGGGGACTTTTGGGGGTCGCAGGAAGGCTGTCAGGGACCGTTTCGCCCTTCAGGGCGGAACGGGGTACATCCCTTGAGACGCCGTGGCGGGCAAGGGCCTCATCTTGCCAAGAGGTGGGAACCACGTGGTTTTTCTCGAGTTGCGGCGGGATCCTCGAGTTACGACGGGGATCTCAGCCTTCCCCTTGGGTTGGCCCTGGGAAGCCCAATCTTCCCCTCGGGTTGCGAGGGAAAGATGGCGGTTGCGCTCGAGTCACTGCAGGGCCGAAGAGACCTCACCTAGGCCTGTGTCCGGGACTTAATATTCCTCTCCAGGGAAGGCAGGGATCTCGGGGTTGCATTCCAGGCTCCCCCGGGGAGTCAGGCCTCGTCTCGAGGGGAAGCCAAGGACTCCGCTCTCCTCTGGAGTCGCGACGCGGGTCTGTTGGAGCCCCCTGAGCGGCCTCAAGGGAGTCCAGCCTCCTCTTCCGTTTGGAGAGAGGACCCGGGATTGCTCTCCAGGCCATGCAGGAAAAGAAGGCCCTCAGCTCGCGAGGACGGGGGAGTCTCCGGGGTTTCCTCGAGCTGCGGCGCCCGTGGGGGTTTTCTACCGAGGCACGACGAGGATCTCAGGGAGCCTCTCGTGCGGCGCCAGGGAAGTCAGGTCTCCATGCGCGTGGCGAGGGGGAGCGCGTCCTGGCTCTCGAGTCACGGGAGGGGACTAGGACCTCGAGACGCGTTGAAGAAGGACTCTCGAGGTCTTTCTCGGGGGGCGGAGGGAAACCCTCGTGTCCCTCGCCTTCTGCCGGGGACTTTAGGGAAATTGCCAGGGTGCCTCTGAGAGGCGAGGGATCCTGTGGAGGTGGCGGGGCCCCTCGGGACTCCGCTGGGTCTGGCGCAACGGAAGAGGTCCTCACCTCGAGGGGAGGCAGGAACCTCAGGCTTCCTCTCCGTTTCGGACTCCGACCGCAGGGTCCCTGCAGATTTGGGACAGGAGAGTCAGGCCTCGTCTTGTCTGAGGAAGGGAACCCCGCTGGCCTCTCGAGTTGCTCAGGGGGTCTCCGGCCCCTCGTCGAGCTGTGTGTGGAACCCGCGGGTCTTTGCGGACGATGCACGGGGTTGGCAGTGCCCCTTCGTGTTGTGCCTTCACCCACAGGGTTGCCTTCGAAGAGGGGTCCGGGCCTCGGGTCCTTCTCAAGGGCGGACCGGGGAATCGGGGGCGTTCGGCATGTGGCCCCACCCACGTGGCTCGTCTCGAATTTCCTCGTGAGACCGGCCTCATCCTGAGGTGCGCCGCGAAGGCCGGGAACCCCTTCCAGACCACGCAGGGGAATCGCCTCTCCTGTCGCGATCAGGAGGGGAGAAGGGGCTCAGAGGAAGCGGTGCCGGGACCCTCGGTGTTCCCCTCGAGGGAACCCGGCGTGTCGAGGGACTTTTGGGGGTCGGAGGAAGGCTGTCAGGGACCGTTTTGCCCTTCAGGGCGGAACAGGGGACTTCCCTTGAGACGCCGTGGCGGGCAAGGGCCTCATCTTGCCAAGAGGTGGGAACCACGTGGTTTTTTTCTAGTTGCGGCGGGATTCTCGAGTTACGACGGGGATCTCAGCCTTCCCCTTGGGTTGGCCCTGGGAAGCCCAATTTTCCCCTCGGGTTGCGAGGGAAAGCTGGGGGTTGCGCTCGAGTCACTGCAGGGCCGAAGAGACCTCACCTAGGCGTGTGTCCGGGACCTACTATTCCTCTCCAGGGAAGGCAGGGATCTCGGGGTTGCATTCAAGGCTCCCCCGGGGAGTCAGGCCTCGTCTCGAGGGAAGCCAAGGACTCCGCTCTCCTCTCGAGTCGCGACGCGGGACTCTTGGAGCCCCCTGAGCGGCCTCAAGGGAGTCCAGCCTCCTCTTCCGTTTGGAGAGAGGACCCGGGATTGCTCTCCAGGCCATGCAGGAAAAGAAGGCCCTCAGCTCGCGAGGACGGGGGCGTCTCAGGGGTTTCCTCGAGCTGCGGCGCCCGTGGGGGTTTTCTCCCGAGGCACGACGAGGATCTCACGGAGCCTCTCGTGCGGCGCCAGGGAAGTCAGGTCTCCATGCGCGTGGCGAGGGGGAGAGCGTCCTGGCTCTCGAGTCACGGGAGGGGACTAGGGCCTCGAGACGCGTTGAAGAAGGACTCTCGAGGTCTTTCTCGGGGGGGCGGCGGGAAACCCTCGTGTCCCTCGCCTTCGGCCGGGGACCTTATGGAACTTCCCAGGGTGCCTCTGAGAGGCGAGGGATCCTGTGGAGGTGGCGGGGCCCCTCGGGACTCCGCTGGGTCTGGCGCAACGGAAGAGGGCCTCACCTGGAGGGGAGGCAGGAACCTCAGGCTTCCTCTACGTTTCGGACTCCGACCACAGGGTCCCTGCAGAGTTGGGACAGGAGAGTCAGGCCTCGTCTTGTCTGAGGAAGGGAACCCCGCTGGTCTCTCGAGTTGCTCAGGGGGTCTCCGGCCCCTCGTCGTGCTGTGTGTGGAACCCGCGGGTCTTTGCGGACGATGCATGGGGGTGGCAGTGCCCCTTCGTGTTGTGCCTTCACCCACAGGGTTGCCTTCGAAGAGGGGTCCGGGCCTCGGGTCCTTCTCAAGGGCGGAGCGGGGAATCGGGGGCGTTCGGCATGTGGCCCCACCCACGTGGCTCGTCTCGAATTTCCTCGTGAGACCGGCCTCATCCTGAGGTGCGCCGGGAAGGCCGGGAACCCCTTCCGGACCACGCAGGGGAATCGCCTCTCCTGTCGCGATCAGGAGGGGAGAAGGGGCTCAGAGGAAGCGGTGCCGGGACCCTCGGTGTTCCCCTCGAGGGAACGCGGCGTGTCGGGGGACTTTTGGGGGTCGCAGGAAGGCTGTCAGGGACCGTTTCGCCCTTCAGGGCGGAACAGGGGACTTCCCTTGAGACGCCGTGGCGGGCAAGGGCCTCATCTTGCCAAGAGGTGGGAACCACTTGGTTTTTCTCGAGTTGCGGCGGGATTCTCGAGTTACGACGGGGATCTCAGCCTTCCCCTTGGGTTGGCCCTGGGAAGCCCAATCTTCCCCTCGGGTTGCGAGGGAAAGCTGGGGGTTGCGCTCGAGTCACTGCAGGGCCGAAGAGACCTCACCTAGGCGTGTGTCCGGGACCTACTCTTCCTCTCCAGGGAAGGCAGGGATCTCGGGGTTGCATTCCAGGCTCCCCCGGGGAGTCAGGCCTCGTCTCGTGGGGAAGCCAAGGACTCCGCTCTCCTCTCGAGTCGCGACGCAGGGCTCTTGGAGCCCCCTGAGCGGCCTCAAGGGAGTCCAGCCTCCTCTTCCGTTTGGAGAGAGGACCCGGGATTGCTCTCCAGGCCATGCAGGAAAAGAAGGCCCTCAGCTCGCGAGGACGGGGGCGTCTCAGGGGTTTCCTCGAGCTGCGGCGCCCGTGGGGGTTTTCTCCCGAGGCACGACGAGGATCTCACGGAGCCTCTCGTGCGGCGCCAGGGAAGTCAGGTCTCCATGCGCGTGGCGAGGGGGAGCGCGTCCTGGCTCTCGAGTCACGGGAGGGGACTAGGGCCTCGAGACGCGTTGAAGAAGGACTCTCGAGGTCTTCCTCGGGGGGCGGTGGGAAACCCTCGTGTCCCTCACCTTCTGCCGGGGACCTTAGGGAACTTGCCAGGGTGCCTCTGAGAGGCGAGGGATCCTGTGGAGGTGGCGGGGCCCCTCGGGACTCCGCTGGGTCTGGCGCAACGGAAGAGGGCCTCACCTCGAGGGGAGGCAGGAACCTCAGGCTTCCTCTCCGTTTCGGACTCCGACCGCAGGGTCCCTGCAGAGTTGGGACAGGAGAGTCAGGCCTCGTCTTGTCTGAGGAAGGGAACCCCGCTGGCCTCTCGAGTTGCTCAGGGGGTCTCAGGCCCCTCGTCGAGCTGTGTGTGGAACCCGCGGGTCTTTGCGGACGCTGCACGGGGGTGGCAGTGCCCCTTCGTGTTGTGCCTTCACCCACAGGGTTGCCTTCGAAGAGGGGTCCGGGCCTCGGGTCCTTCTCAAGGGCGGACCGGGGAATCGGGGGCGTTCGGCATGTGGCCCCACCCACGTGGCTCGTCTCGAATTTCCTCGTGAGACCGGCCTCATCCTGAGGTGCACCGGGAAGGCCGGGAACCCCTTCCAGACCACGCAGGGGAATCGCCTTTCCTGTCGCGATCAGGAGGGGAGAAGGGGCTCTGAGGAAGCGGTGCCGGGACCCTCGGTGTTCCCCTCGAGGGAACCCGGCGTGTCGCGGGACTTTTGGGGGTCGCAGGAAGGCTGTCAGGGACCGTTTCGCCCTTCAGGGTGGAACAGGGTACTTCCCTTGAGACGCCGTGGCGGGCAAGGGCCTCATCTTGCCAAGAGGTGGGAACCACGTGGTTTTTCTCGAGTTGCGGCGGGATTCTCGAGGTACGACGGGGATCTCAGCCTTCCCCTTGGGTTGGCCCTGGGAAGCCCAATCTTCCCCTCGGGTTGCGAAGGAAAGCTGGGGGTTGCGCTCGAGTCACTGCAGGGCCGAAAAGACCTCACCTAGGCGTGTGTCCGGTACCTAATATTCCTCTCCAGGGAAGGCAGGGATCTCGGGGTTGCATTCCAGGCTCCCCCGGGGAGTCAGGCCTCGTCTCGAGGGGAAGCCAAGGACTCCGCTCTCCGCTCGAGTCGCGACGCGGTTCTCTTGGAGCCCCCTGAGCGGCCTCAAGGGAGTCCAGCCTCCTCTTCCGTTTGGAGAGAGGACCCGGGATTGCTCTCCAGGCCATGCAGGAAAAGAAGGCCCTCAGCTCGCGAGGACGGGGGCGTCTCACGGGTTTCCTCGAGCTGCGGCGCCCGTGGGGGTTTTCTCCCGAGGCACGACGAGGTTCTCAGGGAGCCTCTCGTGCGGCGCCAGGGAAGTCAGGTCTCCATGCGCCTGGCGAGGGGGAGCGCGTCCTGGCTCTCGAGTCACGGGAGGGGACTAGGGCCTCGAGACGCGTTGAAGAAGGACTCTCGAGGTCTTTCTCGGGGGGCGGCGGGAAACCCTCGTGTCCCTCGCCTTCTGCCGGGGACCTTCGGGAACTTGCCAGGGTGCCTCTGAGAGGCGAGGGATCCTGTGGAGGTGGCGGGGCCCCTCGGGACTCCGCTGGGTCTGGCGCAACGGAAGAGGGCCTCACCTCGAGGGGAGGCAGGAACCTCAGGCTTCCTCTCCGTTTCGGACTCCGACCGCAGGGTCCCTGCAGAGTTGGGACAGGAGAGTCAGGCCTCGTCTTGTCTGAGGAAGGGAACCCCGCTGGCCTCTCGAGTTGCTCAGGGGGTCTCCGGCCCCTCGTCGAGCTGCGTGTGGAACCCGCGGGTCTTTGCAGACGATGCACGGGGGTGGCAGTGCCCCTTCGTGTTGTGCCTTCACCCACAGGGTTGCCTTCGAAGAGGGGTCCGGGCCTCGGGTCCTTCTCAAGGGCGGACCGGGGAATCGGGGGCGTTCGGCATGTGGCCCCACCCACGTGGCTCGTCTCGAATTTCCTCGTGAGACCGGCCTCCTCCTGAGGTGCGCCGGGAAGGCCGGGAACCCCTTCCAGACCACACAGGGGAATCGCCTCTTCTGTCGCGATCAGGAGGGGAGAAGGGGCTCAGAGGAAGCGGTGCCGGGACCCTCGGTGTTCCCCTCGAGGGAACCCGGCGTGTCGGGGGACTTTTGGGGGTCGCAGGAAGGCTGTCAGGGTCCGTTTCGCCCTTCAGGGCGGAACAGGGGACTTCCCTTGAGACGCCGTGACGGGCAAGGGCCTCATCTTGCCAAGAGGTGGGAACCACGTGGTTTTTCTCGAGTTGCGGCGGGATTCTCGAGTTACGACGGGGATCTCAGCCTTCCCCTTGGGTTGGCCCTGGGAAGCCCAATCTTCCCCTCGGGTTGCGAGGGAAATCTGGGGGTTGCGCTCGAGTCACCGCAGGGCCGAAGAGACCTCACCTAGGCGTGTGTCCGGGACCTAATATTCCTCTCCAGGAAAGGCAGGATCTCGGGGTTGCATTCCAGGCTCCCCCAGGGAGTCAGGCCTCGTCTCGAGGGGAAGCCAAGGATTCCGCTCTCCTCTCGAGTCGAGACGCGGGTCTCTCGGAGCCCCCTGAGCGGCCTCAAGGGAGTCCAGCCTCCTCTTCCGTTTGGAGAGAGGACCCGGGATTGCTCTCCAGGCCATGCAGGAAAAGAAGGCCCTCAGCTCGCGAGGACGGGGGCGTCTCAGGGGTTTCCTCGAGCTGCGGCGCCCGTGGGGGTTTTCTCCCGAGGCACGACGAGGATCTCAGGGAGCCTCTCGGGCGGCGCCAGGGAAGTCAGGTCTCCATGTGCATGGCGAGGGGGAGCGCGTCCTGGCTCTCGAGTCACGGGAGGGGACTAGGGCCTCGAGACGCGTTGAAGAAGGACTCTAGAGGTCTTCCTCGGGGGGCGGCGGGAAACCCTCGTGTCCCTCGCCTTCTGCCGGGGACCTTAGGGAACTTGCCAGGGTGCCTCTGAGAGGCGAGGGATCCTGTGGAGGTGGCGGGGCCCCTCGGGACTCCGCTGGGTCTGGCGCAACGGAAGAGGGCCTCACCTCGAGGGGAGGCAGGAACCTCAGGCTTCCTCTCCGTTTCGGACTCCGACCGCAGGGTCCCTGCAGAGTTGGGACAGGAGAGTCAGGCCTCGTCTTGTCTGAGGAAGGGAACCCCGCTGGCCTCTCGAGTTGCTCAGGGGGTCTCAGGCCCCTCGTCGAGCTGTGTGTGGAACCCGCGGGTCTTTGCGGACGCTGCACGGGGGTGGCAGTGCCCCTTCGTGTTGTGCCTTCACCCACAGGGTTGCCTTCGAAGAGGGGTCCGGGCCTCGGGTCCTTCTCAAGGGCGGACCGGGGAATCGGGGGCGTTCGGCATGTGGCCCCACCCACGTGGCTCGTCTCGAATTTCCTCGTGAGACCGGCCTCATCCTGAGGTGCGCCGGGAAGGCCGGGAACCCCTTCCAGACCACGCAGGGGAATCGCCTCTCCTGTCGCGATCAGGAGGGGAGAAGGGGCTCTGAGGAAGCGGTGCCGGGACCCTCGGTGTTCCCCTCGAGGGAACCCGGCGTGTCGCGGGACTTTTGGGGGTCGCAGGAAGGCTGTCAGGGACCGTTTCGCTCTTCAGGGCGGAACAGGGGACTTCCCTTGAGACGCCGTGGCGGGCAAGGGCCTCATCTTGCCAAGAGGTGGGAACCACGTGGTTTTTCTCGAGTTGCGGCGGGATTCTCGAGTTACGACGGGGATCTCAGCCTTCCCCTTGGGTTGGCCCTGGGAAGCCCAATCTTCCCCTCGGGTTGCGAGGGAAAGCTGGGGGTTGCGCTCGAGTCACCGCAGGGCCGAAGAGACCTCACCTAGGCGTGTGTCCGGGACCTAATATTCCTCTCCAGGAAAGGCAGGATCTCGGGGTTGCATTCCAGGCTTCCCCGGGGAGTCAGGCCTCGTCTCGAGGGGAAGCCAAGGACTCCGCTCTCCTCTCGAGTCGAGACGCGGGTCTCTCGGAGCCCCCTGAGCGGCCTCAAGGGAGTCCAGCCTCCTCTTCCGTTTGGAGAGAGGACCCGGGATTGCTCTCCAGGCCATGCAGGAAAAGAAGGCCCTCAGCTCGCGAGGACGGGGGCGTCTCAGGGGTTTCCTCGAGCTGCGGCGCCCGTGGGGGTTTTCTCCCGAGGCACGACGAGGATCTCAGGGAGCCTCTCGTGCGGCGCCAGGGAAGTCAGGTCTCCATGCGCGTGGCGAGGGGGAGCGCGTCCTGGCTCTCGAGTCACGGGAGGGGACTAGGGCCTCGAGACGCGTTGAAGAAGGACTCTCGAGGTCTTTCTCGGGGGGCGGCGGGAAACCCTCGTGTCCCTCGCCTTCTGCCGGGGACCTTAGGGAACTTGCCAGGGTGCCTCTGAGAGGCGAGGGATCCTGTGGAGGTGGCGGGGCCCCTCGGGACTCCGCTGGGTCTGGCGCAACGGAAGAGGGCCTCACCTCGAGGGGAGGCAGGAACCTCAGGCTTCCTCTCCGTTTCGGACTCCGACCGCAGGGTCCCTGCAGAGTTGGGACAGGAGAGTCAGGCCTCGTCTTGTCTGAGGAAGGGAAACCCGCTGGCCTCTCGAGTTGCTCAGGGGGTCTCCGGCCCCTCGTCGAGCTGTGTGTGGAACCCGCGGGTCTTTGCAGACGATGCACGGGGGTGGCAGTGCCCCTTCGTGTTGTGCCTTCACCCACAGGGTTGCCTTCGAAGAGGGGTCCGGGCCTCGGGTCCTTCTCAAGGGCGGACCGGGGAATCGGGGGCGTTCGGCATGTGGCCCCACCCACGTCGCTCGTCTCGAATTTCCTCGTGAGACCGACCTCCTCCTGAGGTGCGCCGGGAAGGCCGGGAACCCCTTCCAGACCACACAGGGGAATCGCCTCTTCTGTCGCGATCAGGAGGGGAGAAGGGGCTCAGAGGAAGCGGTGCCGGGACCCTCGGTGTTCCCCTCGAGGGAACCCGGCGTGTCGGGGGACTTTTGGGGGTCGCAGGAAGGCTGTCAGGGTCCGTTTCGCCCTTCAGGGCGGAACAGGGGACTTCCCTTGAGACGCCGTGACGGGCAAGGGCCTCATCTTGCCAAGAGGTGGGAACCACGTGGTTTTTCTCGAGTTGCGGCGGGATTCTCGAGTTACGACGGGGATCTCAGCCTTCCCCTTGGGTTGGCCCTGGGAAGCCCAATCTTCCCCTCGGGTTGCGAGGGAAAGCTGGGGGTTGCGCTCGAGTCACCGCAGGGCCGAAGAGACCTCACCTAGGCGTGTGTCCGGGACCTAATATTCCTCTCCAGGAAAGGCAGGATCTCGGGGTTGCATTCCAGGCTCCCCCGGGGAGTCAGGCCTCGTCTCGAGGGGAAGCCAAGGACTCCGCTCTCCTCTCGAGTCGAGACGCGGGTCTCTCGGAGCCCCCTGAGCGGCCTCAAGGGAGTCCAGCCTCCTCTTCCGTTTGGAGAGAGGACCCGGGATTGCTCTCCAGGCCATGCAGGAAAAGAAGGCCCTCAGCTCGCGAGGACGGGGGCGTCTCAGGGGTTTCCTCGAGCTGCGGCGCCCGTGGGGGTTTTCTCCCGAGGCACGACGAGGATCTCAGGGAGCCTCTCGTGCGGCGCCAGGGAAGTCAGGTCTCCATGCGCGTGGCGAGGGGGAGCGTGTCCTGGCTCTCGAGTCACGGGAGGGGACTAGGGCCTCGAGATGCGTTGAAGAAGGACTCTCGAGGTCTTTCTCGGGGGGCGGCGGGAAACCCTCGTGTCCCTCGCCTTCTGCCGGGGACCTTAGGGAACTTGCCAGGGTGCCTCTGAGAGGCGAGGGATCCTGTGGAGGTGGCGGGGCCCCTCGGGACTCCGCTGGGTCTGGCGCAACGGAAGAAGGCCTCACTTCGAGGGGAGGCAGGCACCTCAGGCTTCCTCTCCGTTTCGGACTCCGACCGCAGGGTCCCTGCAGAGTTGGGACAGGAGAGTCAGGCCTCGTCTAGTCTGAGGAAGGGAACCCCGCTGGCCTCTCGAGTTGCTCAGGGGGTCTCAGGCCCCTCGTCGAGCTGTGTGTGGAACCCGCGGGTCTTTGCGGACGCTGCACGGCGGTGGCAGTGCCCCTTCGTGTTGTGCCTTCACCCACAGGGTTGCCTTCGAAGAGGGGTCCGGGCCTCAGGTCCTTCTCAAGGGCGGACCGGGGAATCGGGTGCGTTCGGCATGTGGCCCCACCCACGTGGCTCGTCTCGAATTTCCTCGTGAGACCGGCCTCATCCTGAGGTGCGCCGGGAAGGCCGGGAACCCCTTCCAGACCACGCAGGTGAATCGCCTCTCCTGTCGCGATCAAGAGGGGAGAAGGGGCTCAGAGGAAGCGGTGCCGGGACCCTCGGTGTTCCCCTCGAGGGAACCCGGCGTGTCGGGGGACTTTTGGGGGTCGCAGGAAGGCTGTCAGGGACCGTTTCGCCCTTCAGGGAGGAACAGGGGACTTCCCTTGAGACGCCGTGGCGGGCAAGGGCCTCATCTTGCCAAGAGGTGGGGACCACGTGGTTTTTCTCGAGTTGCGGTGGCATTCTCGAGTTACGACGGGGATCTCAGCCTTCCCCTTGGGTTGGCCCTGGGAAGCCCAATCTTCCCCTCGGGTTGCGAGGGAAAGCTGGGGGTTGCGCTCGAGTCACCGCAGGGCCGAAGAGACCTCACCTAGTCGTGTGTCCGGGACCTAATATTCCTCTCCAGGGAAGGCAGGGATCTCGGGGTTGCATTCCAGGCTCCCCCGGGGAGTCAGGCCTCGTCTCGAGGGGAAGCCAAGGACTCCGCTCTCCTCTCGAGTCGCGACGCGGGTCTCTTGGAGCCCCCTGAGCGGCCTCAAGGGAGTCCAGCCTCCTCTTCCGTTTGGAGAGAGGACCCGCGATTGCTCTCCAGGCCATGAAGGAAAAGAAGGCCCTCAGCTCGCGAGGACGGGGGCGTCTCAGGGGTTTCCTCGAGCTGCGGCGCCCGTGGGGGTTTTCTCCCGAGGCACGACGAGGATCTCAGGGAGCCTCTCGTGCGGCGCCAGGGAAGTCAGGTCTCCATGCGCGTGGCGAGGGGGAGCGCGTCCTGGCTCTCAAGTCACGGGAGGGGATTAGGGCCTCGAGACGCGTTGAAGAAGGACTCTCGAGGTCTTTCTCGGGGGGCGGCGGGAAACCCTCGTGTCCCTCGCCTTCTGCCGGGGACCTTAGGGAACTTGCCAGGGTGCCTCTGAGAGGCGAGGGATCCTGTGGAGGTGGCGGGGCCCCTCGGGACTCCGCTGGGTCTGGCGCAACGGAAGAGGGCCTCACCTCGAGGGGAGGCAGGAACCTCAGGCTTCCTCTCCATTTCGGACTCCAACCGCAGGGTCCCTGCAGAGTTGGGACAGGAGAGTCAGGCCTCGTCTTGTCTGAGGAAGGGAACCCCGCTGGCCTCTCGAGTTGCTCAGGGGGTCTCAGGCCCCTCGTCGAGCTGTGTGTGGAACCCGCGGGTCTTTGCGAACGCAGCACGGGGGTGGCAGTGCCCCTTCGTGTTGTGCCTTCACCCACAGGGTTGCCTTCGAAGAGGGGTCCGGGCCTCGGGTCCTTCTCAAGGGCGGACCGGGGAATCGGGTGCGTTCGGCATGTGGCCCCACCCACGTGGCTCGTCTCGAATTTCCTCGTGAGACCGGCCTCATCCTGAGGTGCGCCGGGAAGGCCGGGAACCCCTTCCAGACCACGCAGGGGAATCGCCTCTCCTGTCGCGATCATGAGGGGAGAAGGGGCTCAGAGGAAGCGGTGCCGGGACCCTCGGTGTTCCCCTCGAGGGAACCCGGCGTGTCGAGGGACTTTTGGGGGTCGCAGGAAGGCTGTCAGGGACCGTTTCGCCCTTCAGGGCGGAAC